>NC_053395.1:222717898-223050041 GCF_905171765.1 Bufo bufo | reverse complement strand
GCAAGGGCCCATTCACACCTGCGAATAAACACACAGATCAAATACAGATGTCTTTTTTTTTTTTACAATTTGTTCCGTTTGTTGCCGTGTTTCCATCGTATTTCATTCTAGGCAGGGGCACACAGGGCCAAAGCTCCTCAATATACACAGGTGTGAGCTATGGGAGCACAGAACACGACTTCCGCGCGGGGCCCATACACATCCTCTGGCACATGCTGCCTACTGAAAAAACTCCATGTGCATAAAAAATAGAAATGTGAAATAAACTATTTTACGGTGTTGCGAACATTTTTCAATTGATCCAGATCCGTCAAACATGAGTGTGAATAAGTCCCAGCCACATTCTGCAGAACGCAGGATAAATGTCCTTACGATGCAGCCATTTTCCTGGTGACATTTCTATAAACCCCCTATAAATAAATAACAGACTACAAGAAAATGGCGGCCAACGGACTGACCTGTAGAGAACCAGCAGGAGCTTGTGTGTAAACGCAGCTCTCTAAAGCAGCAGTCACACAGATTTCGGGTGTATTCTAGCTCAGGTCGCAGGTCCTCTGTACAACGCCCCGTGTCCCCCTCAGGTCCTGCCGGTTGGGTCTCCTCTCACCTACTGCTCAGCTGAAGGCAGGGAGTCCGGCCTCCTGTCCACAGGCTGCGTCCGTCCCTTAGCAACCACAGCCGTCTCCATAACAACAACATTCCGGCTCGTCCTCTATTGCTCAGTAGTGCCATCTGCTGGTCAACGACAAAACTGCACTTTTTTTCTTAGTACTTTATCAGTGGGGACCACAGAGGTTCCCTTATCAGCACTGCAGCCACCGATGTCCCCAAACCCTGCACACACTTACCTTCTGCAGTTCTTATCATCCCACTGATTATATTGAGAGTGATTGTACACAAGTAGTACACTCAAGAGCAGAACAGTGAGTGCAGCTCTGGAGTATAATACAGGATGTAACTGAGGATCAGTACAGGATAAGTAATGTATGTACACAGTGACTGCACCAGCAGAATAGTGAGTACAGCTCTGGAGTATAATACAGGATGTAACTTAATGATTTTCCTATTTCATGACGTAAAGTCATAGTTTTATTAAAGACACGGAGGCGAGTATTGCTTACTCCTTCTTTACTTCCACCAATAGCAGCAAAGGAGAAATTAACATAATCAAAACAACAATGGATCCTCCCCTAACAGATCCTATAATAAGCAGTGTCCTCTTTATATCTTCCTCTTTCTTTGAATCCACGACACCAACCGTCAAACCCTAACTGAAAACGAACCGAACTGGAACTGGTTCCGACACCGACCATTCTTGTCCCTCCAACTGAAGAACTCAAGCCAACATGGCTAACATCTCAGGAAACCTGGAACAACTTGGAATTCCATCTGCCAAGGAGTTTTCAACCTGAAACAGAATAAATAATATAGCCAGTGTAAACACATGGGTACAAATACGCAATCTCGACCCTATAACGGTCGTACATTAAAAAGGTCGCTGAAATAGAACCATAACAAACCTCAACGGTAAAATATCATAAATAACAACAGATACAGCGTAATAGTCAATAATAATACCATAACAGTAATAATAATAGGGTGGGCAGGAGAAACCTAGGGCGGGCAATACTCGCCTCCGTGTCTTTAATAAAACTATGACTTTACGTCATGAAATAGGAAAATCATTAAGTTTTACATCAAGACACGGAGGCTTCGTATTGCAAGTTCAAAGCTGCTCAATAATAGATGAAAACACATGAGGGGGAGGACGGAAATAAAACTCTGTGAACGTCGTGGCCCTAGACCAGTCAGCCAGACGCAGAATGTCCTCCAAACGAGCCCCCGAAACCGCCAGGGCAGTAGCAGCCGCGCCCCTGGCCGAGTGAGCGGTAAAGATCGTCGTATCAATCCCAGAAAGGGACATGACCCACTTCATCCAACGCGCCAAAGTGGGACTGGTAACCGGACCAAAGGGATGGCGAATAGAGAGGAAAAGCTGCGGAGCGTCCGCAGACCGGTGAGCACGAGTGCGCAACTCATATTCCCGTAGACAAGCTACAGGACAGAGTGCCGGGGAAGACGGAAAACTGGGATAGGACACAGACCGAATATTGGTCTTGGTGCGCCGCGTGATGTTAAAAGTAACACCCTCGGGAGTAAAGGATCTGGCATCGTGATCCAGAGCCCTGACATCAGAAATCCTCTTACAGGAAATCAGGCAAAAAAGGGTCAGCAGTTTGGCCGACAGTTGACGGAGGGAAAGAGCCGCGTTGTCGGGCCAGGAAGAGAGGAAAGAAAGGACCAGGGAAACATCCCACGTAGTGGTGAAACGTGGCCGAGGAGGCCGAGACAAGCGTGAGCCACGTAAAAGTCGAGACACTAAAGGGTGTTGACCAGCAGGAACGCCATCAAATCCCTGATGAGTCGAGGAAATCGCAGAACGGAACAAATTGATGGTCCGATAAGCTTTCCCTGCCTCAAAGAGAGAAGTCAGGAATTGCAACAAATGGGTTACAGATGCCGAAACGGGATCCAGGTCCCGTTCCATGCACCAGCTAACCCAAGATCCCCAAGCTGCCCGGTAAGATTTTCGGGTGCCGGGAGCCCAAGCGTTGTCCAGGAGGCGTCTAGTTGCCTCCGAAATTCCCTCGACCTCTCCTGGAGTCCTGAAATTCGGCACGCAAGAAGTTGAAGGGAGCCTTCGACCAGCAGGGGATGTGGGGCACCCAGAGGGTCCTGGAGGAGATCCGTCCGCGTCGGGAGTAGGAGAGGTACATCGACCAGGAGTTCTAGGAGGATCGGGTACCAGGCTTGAGATCCCCAAAAGGGGATCACCACCACCAGTTCCGCCATCTGACGCCGAGTCTGTAGCAACATCCTCGGAATCATGGCAAACGGTGGAAACGCGTAATGTAGGCCTGAGGACCAGTCCTGTAGAAACGCATCCACCGCTTCTGCCTCCGGGTCCGGCCGCCAGCTGAAGAACCTGGACAGGTGAGTATTGAGCCGGGAAGCAAAAAGGTCTATGGAGCAAGGACCCCAGATGTCCGAGATTGTGGAGAACATTTCCGGATTCAGCCTCCAGTCGCTGCCGTCCGTGAAGCATCGGGAACTCCGATCCGCTTTGTAGTTGTGAAGACCCGGCAGGTACTCCGCTTGAATCATGATGTCCCTGGACAGACAGTAGGACCAGAACTCCTTCGCCAGTCGGGCTAAGGTGGCCGATTGAGTGCCGCCTAGGTGATTGACGTATCGGACCGCCGACACATTGTCCATGCGTAGACGGATGCATGCATGAGCTATGCCCTTGGTGAAACTCCTGATGGCAAATGAACCCGCTAGAAGTTCCAGAGCGTTGATGTGCAGATGGGTCTCTGACTCCGACCATCGACCCCCAGTGGAGATACCCTCGCAGTGGGCACCCCATCCTTGGAGACTCGCGTCCGACTCTACCGTGAATTCCGGTTGGAATCCGAAGATTGCTCTGCCGTTCCAGGCTTCCAAATTGCTCAACCACCAACGAAGTTCCTCCTGAGCTTCTCGATCCAGAATCACAGTGTCTGCAAACGAGGCCCCGGCACGGAGGTGGGCGATCTTCAGGCGTTGTAAAGCCCGAAAATGGAGCGGAGCGGGAAAGACTGCCTGGATAGAGGAGGGACCCAATGATGCGAGCCAGGTGGCGTAGGGATAGAGAGGGAGTTGAGAGAGCATGTCTCAACTCCTTGCGTATCGTCCTCAATTTCTCTGCAGGGAGGCTGAGAGATTCCGCGACAGAGTCCACCGTGAAGCCCAGAAACTCCATACGTCGAGCCGGTGTGAGGCAGGATTTCTCGAGATTGAGTAGAAAACCCAGACCCGTCAGAAGATCCGAGGTCCACTGGAGATGTTGCAGCAGAGACGACTGACATTGGTGCATAATGAGGATGTCGTCCAGGTAAATGACAAGACGAACCCCACGGCTCCGAAGCCAGGCCATGACTGGGCGCAGTAACTTGGTGAAGCACCAAGGCGCTGAGGAAAGACCGAACGGTAGGCAAGTGAAGCGCCACACTTCGCCCTTCCACAGGAAGCGCAGAAGATCCCTGGAGGAGGAGGCAATCGGGACCGTCAGATAGGCATCCTTGAGGTCCAGCTTCACCATCCAGTCCCCCGGAATCAGCAAGTCCCGAAGGAGGTGAATCCCCTCCATCTTGAAGTGGCGGTAGCGCACCACAGAGTTCAGTGCCCGGAGATTTATGACCGGACGAAATTGTCCCCCTTTTTTCTGAACTAGAAAAATGTGGCTGAGAACGCCCCTTTGGGTAGGAGGGGCCCTTTCTATTGCATCCTTGTGCAAGAGGGAAAAAAGTTCTACGTCCACTAGCTCCCTGTCCGGTAGTGCCAGGGGAGGGGGAGAAGGGACGAGATCTGGCGAACTCGTAAGTTCTATGTGGAACCCCTGCACAGTGTTCAGCACCCATGGATCTGATGTGATGCTGGACCAAACGTGGGAACATAGACGGAGTCTGCCCCCTACACAAGGAGTGAAAGAAGTCCCCACTGGGGAAAGACTTACCGAAAGATTTTCTGTAGTTCGGATTTCCTCTAACCGACCTGGAACGCCATTGGCCGCCTCTGGCCGGGAAGAACGAGGGAGGATTCCTTTGGTCCTGGAAAGGAGGCCTCTGGTTGAAGGAGCCTCTGCCCGAGCTGCGGGCTTGATAACTGGAGCGGCCGGACAGACGGCCCCTACTACTGCCGGCCCTAGTGGAGACCCGTCCCTGAAATACCCTTTTCATGGAGGACTGGGCCTTGTCCAATGCGGTAAATGCTCCAACGTACCTGCTGAGGTCCTTAATGAAGGAATCCCCGAACAGCTGACCCTGGGCATCCTTCCCTGTCTCAGTGAGTGCCAGGTTGGCCAATTTTGGGTCAATCTTAAAAAGAATGGCTTTACGCCTTTCAATGGACAGGGAGGAATTGGTGCTGCCCGCAATGCAAATGGCTCTTTGTATCCAGCCAGTAAGCTCCTCCGGATCAATCGGAGAGCCGTCCACTCTGGCCGATTCGGCCATTTCAAAGATTTTGGCGAGGGGGCCAAAAATGTCGAGGAGCTTGTCCTGACAACTCTTTATAGCGGAATCCAGCCCTTTACGGGGATTCCAGCCGGTTTTTGCCAAAAACTGCGTCATCTTTTGATCCACAGATGGCGTCTCACAGACCTTGTTGGGGATCAATGGTCTAGGGCATTCTGCACGGAGCTTGCTGCGCGCCTCTTTGCTGAGAGGACGACGCACCCAATGCTCCAGGTAGTCGCTCACATGAGCTACCGGCATCCACTCCGCCGACCTAGGGTGGTGGAGGGCATCAGGGTCAAATAGTGGGTTGCCAGAAGGATCCACCAGGGCAGATGCCGTGTTAGGGGCAGAGGTGGATGCGCCCACGGACCCAGATGTGGAAGGCCTAGGGCCTGAGGTGCTTGGAAACTCAGGTTCCATCTCTAACACTCCTTCAGAGTGGTCACTTGCCTCCGCATAAGCCTCCATGTCCGATTCATTATCAGAATCTATATCATCAGTTTGTGCTCTAGCACATTTCCACGTTCGCGCCCTTTCTGCCTGGCGCGGTAAGGCTCTTTTGCGCGATCTAAGCGCGCTATCATGGGTGGCTTGGATCACACCAGTCAAAGTCTCCTGGGCAGGAGGTTCAATGGTAGGCTGCGGGATAGTGGGTGTAGGCATTAGATTAGAGGGGCCAGGAGCATGGGCCGATAAGGCCTGAGATATGGTCTGAGAGATCATTGAGGACATGGATCCCATGGCCTCTACAATGGCACTAGACACGGAGCGTTGTAGCTCCAGGGCCTGTGAACTCATGACTGACAAGCTGGGGTCCCCTGTGGGTGGGGGTGGATTAGGCCCAGAGGGAGAGCGGTCTGAGGACATGGTTTAGTTTATTATATAGCTAAAATCTAAATGCAGGGTAACCAATGGGGGAACCTAATCTAAAGGTGCCTAAATTGAGGCAGAAACTAACCTAAACAGGGGTTAATCACCCCAAGCGCCGCACTATAGCAGGAGCCGATCCGGAGCCGCTTGAGAGTAGCAAGGCACTGGTGAGCGCTCCCAAATCCCGCGATAGGACGGGCGGGAGCTCCCAAGATGGCCGCCGAGATCTCGCGAGATCTCGGAGCCGCGGGAAGTTACAGAAATATGCCGCCGAGAACCTCTGCCGCCGGGGACCAGAGGGAAGGAATCGGAGCGGCGACTAAGGTAGTGGGAGAGGAGGGGGGTCAAGGCAAAACACCCCAAAGAGGAAACAATTCAGGGGATAAATCGCCGATGAAACAAAGCAGAGGGGAACGAGAGGGAGGGGGGGGACGGCCCCCATATGAAGGCCGCAATAGGTGTATGGGAATACAGTAATACAGCGATAAAAACTCCACAAATGAGGGAACAAGGGGGAGACCCTGTTACAGGCAGAAAAGTCTATATATACTAGGCAAGTAATAAAATACCATGCAAATACATAATTGCTTCCCAATCTAAAATCACATAATTGAACATATAGATCACTTAGCTTTGGTGGAGCAGCAAAGAAAGAGGAAGATATAAAGAGGACACTGCTTATTATAGGATCTGTTAGGGGAGGATCCATTGTTGTTTTGATTATGTTAATTTCTCCTTTGCTGCTATTGGTGGAAGTAAAGAAGGAGTAAGCAATACGAAGCCTCCGTGTCTTGATGTAAAACTCAGGATCCGTACAGGATAAGTAATGTATGTACACAGTGACTGCACCAGCAGAATAGTGAGTGCAGCTCTGGAGTATAATACAGGATGGAACTCAGGATCAGTACAGGATAAGTAATGTATGTACACAGTGACTGCACCAGCAGAATAGTAAGTGCAGCTCTGGAGTATAATACAGGATGGAACTCAGGATCAGTACAGGATAAGTAATGTATGTACACAGTGACTGCACCAGCAGAATAGTGAGTGCAGCTCTGGAGTATAATACAGGATGGAACTCAGGATCAGTACAGGACAAGTAATGTAATGTATGTACACAGTGACTGCACCAGCAGAATAGTGAGTGCAGCTCTGGAGTATAATACAGCATGTAACTAAATGATTTTCCTATTCCATGACGTAAAGTCATAGTTTTATTAAAGACACGGAGGCGAGTATTGCTTTCTCCTTCTTTACTTTTCCACCAATAGCAGCAAAGAAGAAATTTACATAATCATAACAATAAAGGACCCTCCCCTGACAGATCCTATAATAAGCAGTGTCCTCTTCAGTATCTTCCTCTTTCTTTGTATCCGTGACACCAACCGCATAACCGAAACTGGAACCGTAACCGGAAACTGGAACTGGACCCGAGAACGACAACCATTCTGGTCCATCAAACTGTAGAATTCAAGCCAACATGGCTAACACCTCAGGAAACCTGGAACAACGTAGAATTCCATACGCCGTGGAACTTTCAACCTGAAACAGAGCAAATAATATAGCCAGTGTAAGAATCAGGCAGAAACTGAACAAGATCGACCCTGGAAACGGTCGTACATCATAAGGTCGCTGCAAAACAGAACCATAAATATTCAGTAATATAACTATATGTAATAAATAACAATAAAAGACAATGTAAACAGTCCAATAATAATCACACAATAACAGGGCGGGCAGGAGAAACCCAGGGTGGGCAATACTCGCCTCCGTGTCTTTAATAAAACTATGACTTTACGTCATGAAATAGGAAAATCATTAAGTTTTACAGCAAGACACGGAGGCTCCTATTGCAAGTTCAAAGCTGATCAATAATAGATGAAAACACATGAGGGGGCGGACGAAAATAAAATTCTCTGAACGTCGTGGCCCTAGATCAGTCAGCCAGACGCAGAATGTCCTCCAACCGAGCCCCCAAAACAGCCAGGGCAGTGGCAGCCGCGCCCCTGGCCGAGTGAGCGGTAAAGACCGCCGTATCAATCCCAGAAAGGAACATGACCCACTTCATCCAACGCGCCAAGGTGGGACTAGTCACCGGGCCAAAAGGATGGCGAATAGAGAGGAACAGTTGTGGGATGTCCGCAGAGCGGTGAGTCCGAGTGCGCAACTCATATTCCCGCAAACAGGGTACAGGACAGAGCGCCGGAGAAGACGGGAAACAGGGATAGGACACAGACCGAATATTGGTCTTGGTGCGCCGCGTGATGTTAAATGTCACACCCTCGGGAGTAAAGGATCTCGCATCATGATCCAGAGCCCTGACATCAGAAATCCTCTTACAGGAAATGAGGCAAAAGAGGGTCAGCAACTTGGCTGACAGCTGACGGAGGGAAAGAGCCGCGTTTTCAGGCCACGCAGAGAGCAAAGAAAGGACCAGGGAAACATCCCACGTAGTGGTGAAGCGTGGCCTAGGAGGCCGAGCCAAGCGTGAGCCACGTAATAGGCGTGACACCGAAGGGTGTTGACCCGCCTTAACACCATCAAAACCCTGATGAGTAGAAGAAATCGCTGAACGGAACAAATTAATGGTCCGATAAGCTTTCCCTGCTTCAAAAAGAGACGTAAGGAATTGTAATAAATGGGTCACAGGCGCCGAAATGGGATCCAGGTCCCGTTCTACGCACCAGCTAACCCAAGATCCCCAAGCTGCCCGGTAAGACTTTCGGGTGTCGGGAGCCCAAGCGTTGTCCAGGAGGCGTCTAGTTGCCTCCGAAATTCCCTCGACCTCTCCGAGAGTCCTGAGATTCGGCACGCCAGAAGTTGAAGGGAGCCGTCGACCAGCAGGGGATGTGGAGCACCCAGAGGGTCCTGGAGGAGATCCGTCCGACCCGGAAGGAGGAGAGGTACATCCACCAGGAGTTCCAGGAGGATCGGGTACCAGGCTTGAGACCCCCAGAAGGGGATCACTACCACCAATTCCGCATTCTGACGACGAGTCTGTAGCAGCATCCTCGGGATCATGGCAAAAGGTGGAAACGCGTAATGTAGAGCTGATGACCAGTCCTGGAGAAACGCATCCACCGCCTCCGGATCCGGGCGCCAGCTGAAGAACCTGGGCAGGTGAGTATTGAGCCGGGACGCAAAGAGGTCTATGGCGTAAGGACCCCAGGTGTCCGAGATCGTGGAGAACATCTCCGGTGCGAGCCTCCAGTCGCTGCCGTCCGTGAAGCATCTGGAACTCCGATCCGCTCGGTAGTTGTGTAGACCCGGAAGGTACTCCGCTTGTATCATGATGTCCCTGGAAAGACAGTAGGACCAGAACTCTTTCGCCAGTCTGGCCAACGTAGCCAATTGGGTGCCGCCCAGGTGATTGACATAGCGGACCGCCGACACATTGTCCATGCGTAGTCGGATGCATACATGTGCAATGCCATTGGTAAAACTCCTGATGGCAAACGAGCCCGCCAGGAGTTCCAGAGCGTTGATGTTGATGTCTCGGCTTCCGACCATCGACCCCCTGTGGAAATACCCTCGCAGTGGGCACCCCAGGCTTGGAAACTCGCGTCCGACTCCACCGTGAATTCTGGTTGAAATCCGAAGATTGCTCTGCCGTTCCAGGCTTCCAAGTTGCATATCCACCAACGAAGTTCCTCCCGAGCTTCTTGATCCAGAACCACCGCGTCCGCGAACAAGGCCCCGGCACGAAGGTGGGCGATCTTCAGACGCTGTAGGGCCCGATAATGGAGAGGAGCGGGGAACACCGCCTTGATAGAGGAGGCCAGCAGGCCAATGATGCCAGCCAGGTGGCGTAGGGATAGGGAGGTAAGCTGAGAGGGCATGTCTCAATTCCTTGCGGATCGTCCGCAACTTCTCTGATGGAAGACTGAGAGATTCCGCAACCGAGTCCACCGTGAAGCCCAGGAACTCCATCCGTCGAGACGGCGTGAGGCAGGACTTCTCGGGGTTCAGCAGAAAGCCAAGAGCCGTAAGGAGGTTCGAGGTCCACTGAAGGTGTTGTAGCAGCGTCGACTGACATTGATGCATAATGAGGATGTCGTCTAGATAGATGACTAGACGCACACCCCGACTCCGTAACCAGGCCATGACCGGGCGCAGAAGCTTGGTAAAGCACCAAGGCGCCAAAGAAAGGCCGAACGGCAGGCAAGTGAAGCGCCACACTTCGCCCCTCCACAGGAAGCGCAGGAGGTCCCTGGACGAAGAGGCAATTGGGACCGTCAGATAGGCATCTTTGAGGTCCAGCTTCACCATCCAGTCCCCCGGAATCAGCAAGTCCCAAAGGAGGTGAATTCCCTCCATCTTGAAGTGGCGATAGCGCACCACAGCGTTCAGGGCACAGAGATTTATCACCGGACGCATTTTCCCCCCCTTTTTCTGCACTAGAAAAATGTTGCTGAGTACACCCTCCGGAGTAGGAGGGGCCCTTTCTATCGCCCTTTTCTGAAAAAGGGAATACAGTTCTAAATCCACGATCTCCCTGTCTGGTAGGGCCAGAGTATGGCTTTACGCCGTTCAATGGCCAGGGAGGAGTTGGTGCTGCCCGCAATACAAATGGCTCTCTGTATCCAGCCAGTAAGCTCCTCCGGATCTATCGGAGAGCCGTCTGCTCTGGCCGATTCGGCCATTTCAAATATTTTGGCAAGGGGGCCAAAAATGTCAAGGAGCTTGTCCTGACAACTCTTAATTGCCGAATCCAACCCCTTACGGGGGTTCCAGCCGGACTTCGCCAAGAACTGTGTCATTTTGGGATCAACAGCTGGCGTTTCACAGACCTTCCTTGTTGGGGATCAATGGTCTGGGGCACTCAGATCTGAGCTTGCTGAGCGCCTCTTTGCTCAGAGGACGGCGCACCCAATGCTCTAAATAGTTGCTCACATGAGCAATCGGAAGCCACTCCGCTGACCTAGGGTGGTGGAGGTCATCAGAGTCGAACAATGGGGCCCCAGAGGGGTCCAAAAGGGCGGATGCTGCATTAGGGGCAGTGGAGGCCGGACCCACGGACCCAGAGGTGGAGGGCATAGGGCCAGCGGTACCTGGAAAATCAGATTCCATCTCCTCCTCAGAATGGCAGCTCGCCTCCGCAAAAGCCTCCATATCGGATTCCAAGTCTGAATCCAAGTCACTGGTTTGTGCTCTAGCACATTTCCACGTGCGCGCCCTTTCTGCCTGGCGCGGTAAGGCTCTTTTGCGCGATCTAAGCGCGCTATCAAGGGTGGCTTGCATCACACCAGTCAAAGTCTCCTCGGTTGCAGGAGGTTCACAAATGGCAGGCAGCGGAATAGGCCTAACAAGTGACTGATTAGAGGGACAAGGGGCATGGGCAGACAAGGCCTGGGAGATGGTCTGAGAGATCATAGAAGACATGGATCCCATGGCTTCAATAATAGCGCTGGAGACTGAGCGCTGTAACTCAAGGGCCTGTGCATTAATATTAGGCATACTCAGTGGATGGGGGCCCAGAGGGGGAGCGATCAGAGGACATGGCCAAAAAGGTAGTAATGGGTAAAACCTAAAGCTAAGGGTTGGACTAATAATAAGCAGGGTGCAGACTAAAAGAATCCCACTTAACTAAAGAACGAGGGGTTAATCACCCCAGAAGCTGCAAAACAGGAGCTGACACGTCCGGATCGCATTGCAGCAGTCGCCGAAGTCCCGCGAGAAGACGCACGGGAGCTCCCAAGTGGCCGCCGAGATCTCGCGACCCGCGGGAAAACCAGGCCGAAGCCGCGCCGGAGCAAGATAAGTAATCGGATGATAGGGGGAGGAGCAGGCCGCAGGTAGTGAATAAGAGAGAGGGGAGAATCGGCAGCAGAAACGCCGAGAATTACAGGGAAAAAGGCAGGCAATAAACGGGGAGTAACTCAGAAGGGGGGGGGGGGGGGGACCCCCGATACAGGCAGGCGTGGAAATAAGCGCCTACAGTGAAAAAAGGCAAAAATACAAAAGGGGAAGACCCTATAAGGCAAAAAGGCATTAATAAATACAGCTCCCCTGAGTAACTGACGCTCAGAGATTAACCCCTGAACCACAGCAAACATGCACAAAATGTAAAATATAGATGTTACTTATCTTGGTGGAAGCAGCAAAGAAAGAGGAAGATACTGAAGAGGACACTGCTTATTATAGGATCTGTCAGGGGAGGGGCCTTTATTGTTATGTTTATGGTAATTTCTTCTTTGCTGCTATTGGTGGAAAGTAAAGAAGGAGAAAGCAATATGAAGCCTCCGTGTCTTGCTGTAAAACTCAGGATCAGTACAGGATAAGTAATGTATGTACACAGTGACTGCACCAGCAGAATAGTGAGTGCAGCTCTGGAGTATAATACAGGATGTAACTCAGGATCAGTATGGGATAAGTAATGTAATGTATGTACACAGTGACTGCACCAGCAGAATAGTGAGTGCAGCTCTGGAGTATAATACAGGATGTTACTCAGGATCAGTATGGGATAAGTAATGTAATGTATGTACACAGTGACTGCACCAGCAGAATAGTGAGTGCAGCTCTGGAGTATAATACAGGATGTAACTCAGGATCAGTACAGGATAAGTAATGTAATGTATGTACACAGTGACTCCACCAGCAGAATAGTGAGTGCAGCTCTGGAGTATAATACAGGATGTAACTCAGGATCAGTACAGGATAAGTAATGTATGTACACAGTGACTGCACCAGCAGAATAGTGAGTGCAGCTCTGGAGTATAATACAGGATGTAACTCAGGATCAGTACAGGATAAGTAATGTATGTACACAGTGACTGCACCAGCAGAATAGTGAGCGCAGCTCTGGAGTATAATATAGGATGTAACTCAGGATCAGTACAGGATAAGTAATGTATGTACACAGTGACTCCACCAGCAGAATAGTGAGTGCAGCTCTGGAGTATAATATAGGATGTAACTCAGGATCAGTACAGGAAAAGTAATATAATGTATGTACACAGTGAATCCACCAGCAGAATAGTGAGTGCAGCTCTGGAGTATAATACAGGATGTAACTCAGGATCAGTACAGGATAAGTAATGTATGTACACAGTGACTGCACCAGCAGAATAGTGAGTGCAGCTCTGGAGTATAATACAGGATGTAACTCAGGATCAGTACAGGATAAGTAATGTATGTACACAGTGACTGCACCAGCAGAATAGTGAGTGCAGCTCTGGAGTATAATACAGGATGTAACTCGGGATCAGTACAGGATAAGTAATGTATGTACACAGTGACTGCACCAGCAGAATAGTGAGTACAGCTCTGGAGTATAATACAGGATGTAACTCAGGATCAGTACAGGATAAGTAATGTAATGTATGTACACAGTGACTGCACCAGCAGAATAGTGAGTACAGCTCTGGAGTATAATACAGGATGTAACTCAGGATCAGTACAGGATAAGTAATGTATGTACACAGTGACTGCACCAGCAGAATAGTGAGTGCAGCTCTGGAGTATAATACAGGATGTAACTCAGGATCAGTACAGGATAAGTAATGTATGTACACAGTGACTGCACCAGCAGAATAGTGAGTGCAGCTCTGGAGTATAATACAAGATGTAACTCAGGATCAGTACAGGATAAGTAATGTATGTACACAGTGACTGCACCAGCAGAATAGTGAGTGCAGCTCTGGAGTATAATACAGGATGTAACTCAGGATCAGTACAGGATAAGGGCTCTTTCACACCTGCGTTCTTGTCTTCCGGCATAGAGTTCCGTCGTCGGGGCTCTATGCCGGAAGAATCCTGATCAGTTTTATCCTAATGCATTCTGAATGGAGTGAAATCCGTTCAGGATGCATCAGGATGTCTTCAGTTCCGGAACGGAACGTTTTTTGGCCGGAGAAAATACCACAGCATGCTGCGCTTTTTGCTCCGGCCAAAAATCCTGAAGACTTGCCGCAAGGCCGGATCCGGAATGAATGCCCATTGAAAGGCATTGATCCGGATCCGGCCTTAAGCTTAACGTCGTTTCGGCGCATTGCCGGATCCGACGTTTAGCTTTTTCTGAATGGTTACCATGGCTGCCGGGACGCTAAAGTCCTGGCAGCCATGGTAAAGTGTAGTGGGGAGCGGGGGAGCAGTATACTTACCGTCCGTGCGGCTCCCGGGGCGCTCCAGAGTGACGTCAGGGCGCCCCAAGAGCATGGATCACGTGATCGCATGGATCACGTCATCCATGCGCATGGGGCCCTCTGACGTCATTCTGGAGCACCCCGGGAGCCACGCGGACGGTAAGTATACCGCTCTTCCGCTCCCCACTACTACTATGGCAACCAGGACTTTAATAGCGTCCTGGCTGCCATAGTAACACTGAACGCATTTTGAAGACGGATCCGTCTTCAAATGCTTTCAGTACACTTGCGTTTTTCCGGATCCGGCGTGTAATTCCGGCAAGTGGAGTGCACGACGGATCCGGACAACGCAAGTGTGAAAGAGGCCTAAGTAATGTAATGTATGTACACAGTGACTGCACCAGCAGAATAGTGAGTGCAGCTCTGGAGTATAACACAGGATAAGTAATGTGCTGGACGGAGTGATTATATCTATATAAAGAGTTTAATGGTGAACCCCTTTAAGCTAGTCTGTGTCCACACTTCTAGTCACATGGACCCACTGCACCTTCTCGCCCTGATTGGCTGAGTGATCAGCTTACTGGTTCTGTGGCCCTTTCTGGAGTCAGTCGGGGGCCCCCACAAGCTGTGGCAGCACAGACGCCATACATCCGGTGGATCCCTCTGTACAGTTTATGTTGAACCAAAAAGAAGGACGCAGAAACCTGTAAATTTCATCCGTTTATTGACCGGTATCTCGGAGCAGCACCATACACACAGGGCGACACGTGAGGCGGTCTCTACCACAGATCATCGCAGTGTGAAATACAGCAGCATTCCTATAATCCGGCATCTGATAATCCAGAAATCCAGAGTTGCGATATCTCGGGGTCAGAAGCAGAACCACCAAAGATTACACAGACGTTCTCCGGATCTGCCTAAACGAAGCTGCGACTTTCTAATATACTGCACGGTTTAATTCCTCACCGCTCATTTTCGCCATCTCTGCTTTCTGTCAGTGAACGGTAACAATATTGTAAAAAGGCTGACGGCACAATCCTCTGAGCTAGAAACATTGTCTAAGCTGGATACAATGTCACGCACCCTCAGCGGAGTCTTAGGCCTGTCCAGAGTTCTCAGCTTCTCGATTGTTCTTCTACTATGTTCCCATTCACTGACAGCAAGCAGAGACCCTGAAAATGTTGAAGGATTGAAGCGCAAAGTCTATTAGAAAGTTGCAGATCTTTTTATTATACAGTGATAAAGTTCTATTTGTACAAAATGGTGACATAATCCGGACAATCTGATAATCCGGCTCCGTTTCCGACAGATTAGCGGAGTTTTATAGTGTTACTTTCCGGATTGTCATTTCCAATGATTATGGTTATTTCAGGGTTTTTCAGGTCAGTACCATATTTTTTACAAGAATCCTATACAAGGAGCAGCACTTGCCCAGGGGCTCAGCCGCCATCTCCCGCATCCCACTCTGTTATGATACGGATCACACCGACACCCCTCTTCTGTATATACCAGATTAAAAAATTATTTTCGGGGAGACTTGAGATGTGCGGTGTGCTCCAGGCGCTGATTTTTCTATTTAGACCATAGCAGCTTACTTGCCTTCATTACCAGGTTTAGCAGGATGCCCCCAATAAACACTACTAGCAGAGTGCTCCCCATAGATGTCAATGCTAAAATTCAGTCTGCAGCCACCACTAGGGGGAGCTCATCACTTCCAGCTCCCACTGAAATCAATGCATGAACTATAAATTCCTATGCAGCTAGCTCCCCCTAGTGGCGGCTGTTGGAAGCCTTTTGCAGGAGACCTGCCTGCTCTGTCAGGAGTCCGGGAGATCTCCCAAATGTCTGCACAATCCAGGAGTAGATACATATATGATACCAGCCAGGGATGCTCAACCTGCGGCCCTCCAGCTGTTGCAAAACTACAACTCCCAGCATGCCTGGACAGCCTAAAGCCATTGGGCATAGTTGTAGCTGGAGGGCCGTAGGCTGAGCATCCTTGTTCTAGAGCTTCCTGCAGACAATGCAACAGACGTAATGTAATTGTAACGTACACATGGATTCTGGAGCAATTGGAAATGTAAAGGCTTGTCAAGGCTTTCAAGAAATAAACAGCGCCGCCCCTGTCCACGGGCCGTGTCTGGTATTACAGGTCGGCCGTATTCACTTTTACTGGCATGATACAATCCAAAGACAGGAGTGGCGCCGTTTTTTTCAAATCCTGGACAACCACTTCAAATTTCTGTCGGTAGATGCACTTTTGGGCTCGTACACCCTAAAACACAATTACAGTGACCAGTATTTATTCTCATCTACGATTCACATTTTAGGGAAGAACGTACGACGAAAAACACTATATTCCCCCCACCCCAAAATTCACCCAATGTAAGGGGCCACTAAACCTGAAGATGGCACCTTATAAAAGTACAGCAGTATTATAAGGGAAGCTCTCCCCTATGGGTGTAAATATCACAGGAGACAGGTGGCGGAGTAGTAATCATGGGGGGCAGGGCCGGGATGAGAACAGGGGACAAGAGACTGCAGTGAACCAAACAGAGAATATCAATTGGCTGACAACAGAAAGAAATAACTTTCAGGGATGAGACAGACTATAGGTTAAAGAGGACCCGTCACCTCTCCGGATATGTCTGTTTTAATAGCTTCATGCATTCCCCTTGTAATAACAATTCTGGAGCATCTATTCTTATGGCTCTATGTTGTGCCGTTCCTTTATTATTTCTACTAGAAGTTATGAATGAATTGCTATCAGTCTGCAGTAAGGGTACAGAGGGGCGGTAACATGTTGGGGGGGTGTCCCTGCACAGACTGACTCTATCCAATCAGTGCTGCCATTTTTAGACTGTGCAGACACACCCCCAACTGGTTACCGCCCCTTTGTACCCTTACTGCAGACTGCTAGCAATTCATTCATAACTTCTAGTAGAAATAATAGAGGAATGGTACAACATAGAGACGTAAGAATAGAGGCTCCGGAATTGTTATTACATGGGGAATGCATGAAGCTATTAAAACAGACATGTCAGGGGAGAGGTCCTCTTTATGTGGCAGGGGGGATATTTAAAGTAATGTATATTACAATATAGAATTATCTACTTTACTGGGTGTCAAAATATACTAAAATTCTACACCAGGGGCAGCCGTAGCGCTAGGCACGCCCTTCCAAGAGGATCCAGGTTCCTTCTCTCTCTTTAGTGTCCTGAAGAAGCCACTTCGGTCACATATGGTGGAGGATGCGGACACTGCCGTACATCCATTACACGTGCAGGCATCACGCCAGCGCCGCATCCCACAGTCCTCTGCACCACCCAAGTCTTAGTGTTTCTTCCTAGAAAATAATACACTACTGATCTGTGCCAAAACAAACAAACCAAAAAACTACTAATACACAAATGTGAAGATCTGCCGAGGTTTTAGTCTTGCGCAGTCGCGGTCTCAATCCTCCTTTCTACGGACAGATGGGATTATTAGGGGACAAAGTGAAATCCGATCCTCCAGACGCACAGTTTCCAGTTCGCGGTCCATTTTCCCAGCGGGGAAGTCAGGTGATTATCTGCCTTTAAATAGGTCTTTCCTCCTTCGAACTTCTTCTAGGACCCGAGAACGGAAACGACTCCACTCCTCGGCAGCTCCTCGCTGGAGGTCGAGGGCCACATGCAAGTCCCTACAGTGAGTGCGCAGGAAGGGGTTGTACTCCTTCTCTTCTCCGAGGGTCGACGGACACTGGAGGCACAAAAAAAGTCCATCATTAGTGTCTGAGCAAAGTAACATCTCGAGTTACATCCAGAGCAGCAATCAAAAATCTTCTGGCTTCCTTTTAGCTACAATTTTCTGCTGGTTCAGTGTCTGCACAAAGCATGGCGGACTATGGAGGCCAGCAGAATTCTGAATACAGCTCTGGTTGTGACTAGAGAACAACATGATAGATCTTGAGGCAAATAGACTTAGCTGGATCCTAAAAACAAGAATGCCCCCTATAATGGGGATCACAACAACCCCTCCCCACTTACCTAAACCTACCAGCAGTTCTCCAATCTACAGTCCTATATCACACATGGGACTATAGAGACGTCTCAGTCCATCCTATGATACTTAATATTGGACACATGCACCTTACTGACCCTGTAAAATCTCCAAAAATCTCAGCATCCCCCCCTCGCGCCTCTGTTACCCACCGTGCATTTCTTCTCCAATCTCTGCTGAACCACCCACTGGAACTTCTTGTCCCGCACCGCGTTATCAGGCTCCACCACGGCGGCAAACATGAGGTTGTCTGCAGCGTACTCATGACCTGGAAGAGGAGACCAATATCAGGATCACACTTTTTGCTTTACAATGCCTCACCGTCTTCCACATCTCAGCTTGCTGCCAGTGAATTGACCTGTACCGATGTAGTCCTGTTCACACAGCCAAGTTCAAAACTGTGTGCACAACTGCATTTTTCTGCAACAGATCTCCAAATTAGTTGCCTCGCCATTAAATTCCGTTTTCTGGCAGTCACCACTAGGGGGAGCTCACTGCATACAGACTTCAATGAGCTCCCCCTAGTGGCAACCGCAGGCAGACCAAGTTCTGCCATTTATCTCTACAGCTGTGGAATGGATTCGGCGGTCTTTTAAAAAAAATAAAAAATAATATTGGTGGCCCGTCCATTATACAGATCCATAATAAAAATTAATTAGCACTTCAGTTTGCATCCAAATATGAAAAGGAGTGTAAAAGTGGAAGATACAATATAAGGGAAAATGAAACAGTAAGATCTGGAGACTGATCTTTCCTATAACGTGATGGTCATATGGTATTTTTTTTTAAGTTGCTGTCATGTTATACTTTGACCACTAGGTGTCATGAAAGCTCTATGTTTCTTTTCTGGATTTTCCAGCCCAGACAGATTATCCAGACTCTTCAGAGCCGGGAATATTCAGGACAGAATCTTCCATAATGGGCATTTTTGTTCAGAACATTTAACCCCGCAGTGCACCCACCAGGCCAGAGCAACGTGCTGTCATTCAGAGAGGCCACAGTATCCAGAGATGCCAGCATGGTGCCCGCCGAGCCCTCGAACATTCTCCCTGCAAAGACACAAACAAAAAAGGCGGCTGAGCACAGAAACCTCACACGCCCCGACGTCCCGCATCATAACAAAGGGAAAGCCAGCAGTTTTTATAAAGCAGATGGGAATATTGCTGCCACCACTAGCACCATCATGGGGCTTGTCACCCAGCTTTTCTAGAGACAGATCTATGAATTGTACATTGACATTTTTATTCTGCTCGTCAAGTACTAGACACAAGGGCTACATAATGCCAGCCATAGAGATTTTCACTCCCCCTCCCCCACACAGAGGCACAAGAGGTGCCACCCAGCTTTCCCAAACTCCTGAACCAACCAAGCAATGCAATGATATATCGGCCATATTCCACTTCATTGCTACACAGATCTGGAATTCAGGATCCTGAGAAAGTTGGGTGGAAAGGACTTCAGTGCTGTCGAAGCTGCCATGTTGGTGGTCACCCAGCTTTCCCGGATATTACATTTGTCACCACCTGACGGCAGAATCTCATTCTCCAGGTACCTCAGAGGGGAGAGCGTCTACAACAAGATCATGGGAGGCATCTGAAGCCGTTCCCTGCTGACAATAGCTGGGTCAGCGCACAGCAGGACGGATCGGGGGTCTCCATGGCAACGGCAAGAAATGTCGGATTTGTCAGGGTTTTGTCCTGGCTTCCTATGGCTAAGGTTTCATTGAATCCTCGGGCTGACGATTCAATTTGCGTCTCCACATTCCTTCACGTAATCCGCGGCTAATGATCCCTGCGCGGAGACAAAGGAGTCGCAGACGCATATCGCCCGCTTCTACACATAATGGCCGCCTGCGCCGTGTCTGGAGACGACGGGAATTAAGTAAATTAGATACGTGGGCGTCTTCCTCCAGAAAAAAAAGCAAAGTAACAATGTAACAAAATATAAGTTCCTATCGTATCTCCCACCTAAAGGTCCAGGTTCCTGATCAGCGCATTTTCCGTAAGAAATACGGAAGTTTAGGAATGTGGCGAGGCTGACAACTCTTCGGAAGATCTTCCGCTTCCACATTTATTCAGTGCTGAAACTGAAAATGTGCCTTTCAGGAACCTGGTAAAGCTGGGGAGAACTCTCTCGCAGAGATACATTGTGTTACATAGTTACTTTAGTTGAAAAATAAATAAATAATAATGCAACATTTCAGAGGACGGCCCCCAGCTTTCTGTGCTATGCTCCCAGTCTGTCGCTCCCTGTTGTCAGCCATGTCAATGTCATTTATAGCTTCTTGTTGTCAGCGATGTCAATGTCATCTATTGCTCCCGGTTGTCAGCAGCATCATGCTGAGGAAAGACAACGGGATGAGCGACAGGAAGCGCAGAATCCTCCCTGCCCCCCATGATCACTACGTGCCGAGACCTTTATATCATACGGGGGGAGTGCTCCTCTTAGAACGCTGCTGGGCTATTATAAGCCGTCGTCTTTGAGGTTACTGTCCCTTTAAAAGTCAGTCACTTAAGTGGCAGCTGAAGTGTTTTTCTTCTCGCTGCCCCGAGGTCAGTGGAGACGTGGCAGCCATGGGAACATCAAGACGGATTAATCCCGACCTCGATTCCACTGAAGGAAGGGATTAGGATTTACGTCCGAGGCAAAAACAAGCTGCAGAAATAACCCCCCTGAGCCGCCCCCTAATCTGTGGGAGAGGGTTATGAAAAAATACTAAAAAAAGAGTAACAAGAAAAAATTACCTAGTGTCAAACGATGTTAGCTCTGCTACATTACAAAACCGCTACAGCCAATCATTCCAGTTTATCTACTGGAGCTTGAGATAGTCTGCAATCCGAACTCCTGTCACAAGAGAGGATCAGGTAGCCGAGCGGTCTCTACTCCATGCTTTACACTGCAGCACTTCTTCTCCAGCGAGGCACATGGTGTGCAGGAATTCAGTGCACGGAGAGGTGATTTCTATTACAGCCAAAGACCAAATGATTATAAACGGCAAGTCGCTAAATCTCCAGTAGATGGCGGCACACAGACTGAGGGGAGGAGCTGCAATAAGGAGGAGGAGCCTGGAGATCTCTAACCATCAGAGCCCGTGATTGGGGTTATAACAGAGGACGGGGAAGAGGGGAGGAGAGGGGTGCAGCTGAAACCTATGACTGGCTGAGAGTACAGCAGGAAGAGCCCACCCCCTGTGTAAGAATGGAGGACCTCCAATGTCCCTGCACCGTGCGCTGCATGGAAAAAAAAGCACAAAACCAGACATCTGCCAGAATTCAGGGCAGCAGAGTGCGGCGGGCTACAGGAGCCCACTTAGGTTTCAGGACGGTCAGAATAAAAGGGCTCGTCCAGGAATCTAAAAACATGGCTGCTTTGATCCAGAAACAGTGCCACCGCAGTCTACAGGTGGAGTGCGGTATTACAGCTCAGTTTACATCAGTGGGGCTGAGCTGCAGTACTGACACAAGCTGCGGACGCTGGAAGAAAGGAGCTGTGTATTATTAATCCTGGGCTAGTAGATTTGCAGAATTTTCACAGCATTTGTCGCCCTTAACAATAAAGAAACCCAATCCTCATCGGGCCCCGAGGCATTACCGATCCCCAGTAATCAGATTAGGCGCGCTGCCTGCTGGCACAAACTGCGGTGGAGCCGGCGGCAGAAGAAAAGCACTGGAGACGTTCCAAGTGTCCGAGCACAGGAAGCCTGAGCCATATTATCAAAGTGTACATGAAATAACTGCATGTAATGAGGAGCTGCGACGCCTCCTGCTGGATCAGGTGCTGCATTACATAGGACTGACCTGCATGCAAATATCGACACGTACGGTCAACGTTCACAACCTGCAGGGCGAAGCCAGAGTAGCAAATCACTGACTGATCAGTACATTCTCACACAGAATACCCACTGCTACCACAGCTGCTGCAGAACCTCCTTCCAAAAAAATAATGCAGTAGCAGCTAGTGTGTGCGTCCTGCAGTCATACACTGGCCCAGCTGCTGCAGAACATCTTTTCCAAGAAGAAAAGAGGACTTTGTGTCAATCACTGTAGATGTGCTTGGACCGCCCCCCCCCCCCCCCCCTGGAGAGAGGCGGCAGCGGCCGGACCGCGCCCCCCCCTGGAGAGAGGCGGCAGCGGCCGGACCGCGCCCCCCCCCTGGAGAGAGGCGGCAGCGGCCGGACCGCGCCCCCCCCTGGAGAGAGGCGGCAGCGGCCGGACCGCGCCCCCCCCTGGAGAGAGGCGGCAGCGGCCGGGCCGCGCCCCCCCCTGGAGAGAGGCGGCAGCGGCTGGACCGCGCCCCCCCCTGGAGAGAGGCGGCAGCGGCTGGACCGCGCCCCCCCCTGGAGAGAGGCGGCAGCGGCTGGACCGCGCCCCCCCCTGGAGAGAGGCGGCAGCGGCTGGACCGCGCCCCCCCCTGGAGAGAGGCGGCAGCGGCTGGACCGCGCCCCCCCCTGGAGAGAGGCGGCAGCGGCTGGACCGCGCCCCCCCCTGGAGAGAGGCGGCAGCGGCTGGACCGCGCCCCCCCCTGGAGAGAGGCGGCAGCGGCTGGACCGCGCCCCCCCCTGGAGAGAGGCGGCAGCGGCTGGACCGCGCCCCCCCCTGGGGAGAGGCGGCAGCGGCTGGACCGCGCCCCCCCCCTGGAGAGAGGCGGCAGCGGCTGGACCGCGCCCCCCCCTGGAGAGAGGCGGCAGCGGCTGGACCGCGCCCCCCCCTGGAGAGAGGCGGCAGCGGCTGGACCGCGCCCCCCCCTGGAGAGAGGCGGCAGCGGCTGGACCGCGCCCCCCCCTGGAGAGAGGCGGCAGCGGCTGGACCGCGCCCCCCCCTGGAGAGA
The DNA here is from genome assembly GCF_905171765.1 of Bufo bufo. Taxonomy (NCBI): domain Eukaryota; kingdom Metazoa; phylum Chordata; class Amphibia; order Anura; family Bufonidae; genus Bufo; species Bufo bufo. The sequence continues at coordinate 223,027,159 of NC_053395.1, read as the reverse complement.
GGCGGCAGCGGCTGGACCGCGCCCCCCCCTGGAGAGAGGCGGCAGCGGCTGGACCGCGCCCCCCCCTGGAGAGAGGCGGCAGCGGCTGGACCGCGCCCCCCCCTGGAGAGAGGCGGCAGCGGCTGGACCGCGCCCCCCCCCCTGGAGAGAGGCGGCAGCGGCTGGACCGCGCCCCCCCCTGGAGAGAGGCGGCAGCGGCTGGACCGCGCCCCCCCCCTGGAGAGAGGCGGCAGCGGCTGGACCGCGCCCCCCCCCTGGAGAGAGGTGGCAGCGGCCGGACTGCATCCCCCCTGGAGAGAGGAGGCAGCGGCCGAACCGAGCCCCCCCTGGAGAGAGGAGGCAGCGGCCGGACCGAGCCCCCCCTGGAGAGAGGAGGCAGCGGCCGGACCGAGCCCCCCCTGGAGAGAGGAGGCAGCGGCCGGACCGCGCCCCCCCCCCCCCCCCTGGAGAGAGGCGGCAGCGGCCGGACCGAGCCCCCCCTGGAGAGAGGAGGCAGCGGCCGGACCGAGCCCCCCCTGGAGAGAGGAGGCAGTGGCCGGACCGCGCCCCCCCCCCCCCCCCGGAGAGAGGCGGTGGACCGCGCCCCCCCTGGAGAGAGGCGGCAGCGGCCGGACTACGCAAATTATATATAATTTTTTTTTATTTTAACAGTAAACTATCTTTAAAATACTTCCAGGTTTAATTACCACCAAACCAAACAGATAGACTCTGACGTACCGCAGCCGGCGAGGAAGAGGAGGTCCCCAGAGAACAGACAATCCGGCCCGTCTCCAGATTTCCCATCCAGCACGTAAATCATGTGACCAACGGTGTGACCCGGAGTGAAGAACGCCTGAAACTGCAGCCGCCCGATCGTCAGCTGGTCCCTGTCAGACAGAGGGCTGAGAAGAAAGAAGGGAGAGAGTCAGAGGGCACCACAGAGGAAACGCGCGGAAAAGGGGGAGGATTAAGGGCCTGGGGCGAGCGTCCAGCAGCCGCTTCTTTCAGGGGTCACTGATTCTTGTTTGCTGCATTTTTACACAGAAGTTTTCTCAAAGTTGGCGTCACGGCAGCCAATCAGAGCGGAGCCGAAATGTGCACCGCTCTGGAAATATAAAAGCTGCACTGTGATTGGCTGCTATCGCTGATCACCAATATGGCCGCCACTACAGATCCCAGGAAGGCTGATCACTAAGTGCGTCAGGGATTTTTGGGGAAAATTCTGGGAGTTACTGAAAGCATTAAATGGTGAATATTTCTTAATGGTTCCTATTGTAATAAATAAATAAAAAAGGGACAAAAATAAGTCCTAAAAAACTTTATGCAACAGAATAAAACCTAGCAGCCACTCTGCTGGGACCGCAGCCAGCCGCCATGACACATCTAGTGACTGAACCCCTCCCTTCACCTCCGAGGCTGTGCTCACATGTTGGGTTTTCTGCCGTGGTTTTTCCAAATTGCATCATATTTGCTCCGGCTTTGCAGCAATCTCGAAAAAAAAACTGCAGTAAAACCCGCACCACAGTGTGAACATGATCCTAGGACTGTGAGCCCCTCCCAATAACCTGCAACTATTTAAAGGGATATTCTAATTTTAAGCATTTATGGCATATTCTGCAGATAAGACAGGAAAGCCATATTAAAAGTGTCGATGGCGTGGTTAATGCATATGCCATGACGGACCCCCACCGCTCCGGAGAGTGAAGGAGACACAGCGCTAGTGCATTTTCTATGCACAGTGGATGGCGACGCTGCAATACCCTGCAAAGCCAGGTGGTAGGGGGAGGCGCTGTGCTGAACCAACTCCAGTCATTCTCAGAGATCGGAGCCCCGCCAAACATAAAGGGGGAGGGGGTCACATCTCGGTGACTGGAGTCCATATGGACCAAAGAGACAGAAAATTCCGTACTGCGTCAGTTCTGGAATGTCGTCACAGGAATTCCCGTACACCCGGCAGGTTCGGTACAGCTTCTTCAGAGCTTTATTGCCCCCGCTGTGATCCCTGAAATAAGAAGACAAAAAAGAGCAAACGATTTAGAGGAGGTGAGTGGACAGATCCTAAAAAAGGGTACCTGTCATCAGCCACAATGTTCCCAGAATTCTCCCCCCCCCCCATGCCGTTATTATATCCCATCTCCAGGGACTGACACCCGCTCCTCTTGCCTCATTATTATACGGTGCTCTGGCCCTTTAAATCTGGGGGGGGGGGTGGGAGAATTGATTTAACGCTGAGTAAAAAGCTAAACTCCTGTGTGTGATGCGTTACATGCAATGGGAGCCGCTGTCTGGATCTTCCCTAAATTCCCCTTATCAGTGACGGTAAATGAAGCGGAACGACTGGACTTTCTGGTTCCAGGACGCTGATCATTATAAACCTATTATTTAGGAAAAATCCCAATTGCTGACGGCTCGACTGCCGGGAACAGATCCTGGACCCGGGATGCATCATTTATTACTCCACAATGGGAAATTGGGAAATGAGGCGCCTGGGTTCTCCCCTGCGGCTCACAGCACGGCTCAAGTATTTCAAGTGGAGGGTTCATGGGATAATGTAAGGTGTATTCAATAAAGAGAGTCCAGGCCTGTGCCAGGGAGGGTGCGGCAAGCGGGCACGGTGCCAAGGCATAGAATTCTCATAAAGTAAAAGGGAAAAGTCAGCAGGGGACACCCGCCAGCGCCAGGGACAGGCCGCAGGGGACACCCGCCAGCGCCAGGGACTGGCCGCAGGGGACACCCGCCAGCGCCAGGGACAGGCCGCAGGGGACACCCGCCAGCGCCAGGGACTGGCCGCAGGGGACACCCGCCAGCGCCAGGGACTGGCCGCAGGGGACACCCGCCAGCGCCAGGGACTGGCCGCAGGGGACTCCCGCCAGCGCCAGGGACTGGCCGCAGGGGACACCCGCCAGCGCCAGGGACTGGGCGCAGGGGACACCCGCCACCGACAGGGACTGGCTGCAGAGGCAAGAGAGCCCTTAAATATACAATACTGCCAGTGCTACATGCAGCCATGCAAAATAATACATTTCTGGCAGCCACCACTAGGGGGAGCTCATGCATACAATGCAGTACTGAAGCAGTGTACCCCGTGATGGCATCAACTATAAAGACAAGATGACATTTTTTTCATCTAGTAGAAGTTTACATGGGAACTCAAGGATTTACATAAAAACAAACAAATAAAACTATAGAAATAAATTAAAATCATTATAAACTCTGGTGATTCGTACCAGTGTTTATGTGTACACAAGATGGCTTCCAGCATCACGCCTTCCCGCTCCACGTAGTTCTGTAAAAAAAATAAATCAATTAGGATTTTATATTATTTATGACTACCGTATATTAGTATCCGTGGACTTAGATCCAAATTCAATTCGTCATGAAGCTGAATCTCCGTGCGCTTCGTGGTAACAAATCAGTTTTTCCTAAATCGGTGGCTGAAAATAAAAAAAAGGACACTCCCCTCATCCACTTGCTCGCGAAGAGGCCGTCCGCTTCCATCTTGATTAAAGAAAACCCGCCAAAGGACCTGCGGCGAACGAGATGACGTCTTCACACTCACTGCAGGTCCTTTGGTGGGTTTTCTTCAATCAAGATGGGAGCAGACGGCCTCTCCGTGAGCAAGTGGATGAGATTTTTTTTTTTTTTTTAAACCCCTGAAAGGCTTAATGGGAGTCACAGATGCCACGTTCAGTGTTGAACGTGGCATCTGAGGGGTTAAATGACGAGGGGGTGGCACCGTCGTCGTTCCTTATCAATGCGCCCGCTCCATACAAAGGAAAGCGATTCGGCACAAAGTAATTCGTCCAATTTCTTGTTGAAGTTCGGTCTAATTTTTCGAGACTTCGCTCATCTCTGGACTATATTACTATGTCCCTTTAGTGCAGAGGCTCCTACAAAACTATTAACCCCCATCCCCAAAAATTTTTTATTTTAATTTAACTCTGATACGAAAACAGTCAAGTCCTTCTTTTGTCACCTCTCACATCCTAGTTTTGCAGCGATACAGGGAAATGGATACAAATCAGATTTGCCATTCAGGACTCTAGGAAAGTTGGGTGGCGTAGGATTGGCATTACACCCAGCTTTCTAAGAAACGGGTGAAGAAAATATTTCACCAAAGAGGGGGTCTCTGGGGCGACCTGATATCGTGGCTATATTCGGCTAGGAGGTGGGGTGCTCTTAAATTGAAAATTTTTATACTTGCTCGGACTGATTGACAGATGAAATGCAGCCCTTTAAAATCGCACCCCTCACCCCAAAACATCCATTAGCGGGGGAGCACATCAACGGCCGCTTTCATCGCCATCTCCTGTCTGGTGCTCCATTGATCTCAGCCTCCTTTCATGTGCTGCTCGGTGGCGGGCCTCTTCCTGCAGGAGATGTCTATGGCTTTGTGTTTATACTGATTAAAATTCTGGGAGAGGCGGCAGCATCTTCCCGTCCAAGAATAACAGCGGAGCCGGGGTGTCACTCAGCCGCTCCAGAGATCACAGCGCAGGAACAGGTTCATTTAGGGGAAAAAAACAAAAACCTTGCCGCTTCCTCCCCCAGCGCTGGAGACAATATCCAGATTACCGCACGCAGGATGATACATTTCATCAACTCGTACGGTAACAACCCGCAACAATACATGACGCGCTGACAGACGCGGCACATGATTATTCCTGCGCCTTCACAGAGCTCTGAATGGTAGGGGATGTTCCCAAGGTAAATCCTCGGAACGAAGACAATGGCATCTGTTAATGCAAAAAGCGTTAGTAATAGACTCCATTAGTGCGACAACTTGAGAACTTTCCTCAAGTTGAACCCATTACTGGCATTAGTACAGATGTAGCAGAGCCAACTCTGTAATTATGTCGATATCGCCAGTTATTATGTTCTCTACATGAAAGGAACAGTACAGCGGCACCCCAGCACTGCTACATCTGTAAGAGGACTGCCCTATTCCTGCCATCTGCAAATGTAATACTAGGTAAGTATCAAATAGAAGCACCATGTACGTTTTCAAGACCCTGCTGCAAGATGCGTTAACCCAGGCATGGTGGCCTCAAAGGAAGGCTGAGTATAGCTATGAGACTCTTTTACACGATCGGATGCCGTTTGTGGAATCCTTTGAGTGAAAGAGAGCCAAGCCCCATTCAGGACAGCAGAGACACGGAGTGTAGCTGGCCAGCTAAAACCTGTCCTAGGTTGCTGATATAGCTTATATGTTTAAACAGCTAGACCTGCCAATAACCTTAATACAGTTCCTATGTTTGTGTGTTAAAGACAAAAGCAGAGTTATTTACAGTGACTTCATGTTTGGATGTCATATAACTGTTATATATATTGTGTTCACAGAAGCAGAAAAGATAATATGTCTTTAAGATTCATTATATAATGTAAGGTAAGCTCAATGACACAGCAGAAACAACATAAAGCAAAGAGTTAAACTGTTGTTGCTGGGCAGGAGGAGTTTTGACCAATCAAAGCCAGCCTCACACACAGCCTGTGTGGGGAAATCCCCCTAGAAGGAGCTGCTAGAATCATTATTCACCAGAGAGAGAAGCTGAACAGACATTCACTCCACTAAGAGCTGTGTTTTATGGAAGCAAAGAGGCCAAAATAGGTATTTAAAGCAGTTATATAATGTTCCTACTGTTAATATAGTGATTAGAACTGTATACTGAACCAGTTATATGTGTGTTTACTTACAGTTCCACCAACTGCAAACTACAAATACCATACAAACAATTGCAACCATTCAAATTCCATATTGCAATCCAAATTGCATAATACCATACCAGATCATACTCAACCAATCTGCAAATAGTTACTGTTAACTGCATACTGCAAATTGCGACCAAATTCAGCAAGTGAACTATTAGTTAGACCACAGATATACCTCTCAGAGAGATCATAAAGTGCTTAAATAACTTACAGTGAGAGTACAGATACTCAACAGAGAAATATATCCACCATTTTATGTTGAATGACAAGATTGAACAGTTGAACCACCATCTTATGCATACCGCCATTTTGTGAAATCTTTTCAACACGTGTTATGTACATGGACTATCTGCTGCGGAGGCGGCAGTGTTATATATGAAGAAAAGTTGAAGTTAATAAAGAAGTTATTTCAAGCATTTGATGTGCTCTTTAAACCTACTGTTTCTATAGAACGGCGCTAGAGGAATTACAGAGTAATAGCCAGTCTGGTTAGACTAAGAGTCAGAGATATCAGAATTCTTCTAATGCCACAGCGCAAAAGGCACTTCATAGTGCTGCGCCTGCCACACGCAGCATTAACATGACTGATAATGCTCTTTGCCTCTCTGTGATCTTTTTACTACAAAATCACAATGAGATAAAGTTGTCACCGTGATTTTGTAGTAAAAAGATCATAGAGAGGCAAAGAGCATTATCAGTCAAGTGAATGCTCCGTGTCTCTGCTGTCCAGAGCGGGGCTTGGCTCTCTTTAACTCAGCGGATTACCCGCACGGCATCCACTCGTGTGAAAGAGCCCTTACTGATCTGACTTTCCCCAAAGGTAAAGCAGTATCTTGCAGCCACTTATCTCCCTCCATAAAAATAATATATCAGGTTGGCATCGCCGACTATCATGTCAGGCCAGCCCGAATCTAAGCTACAGCTAGACACTATGATACAGAAGATACAATGTATCACCGCCCCAGGACAGGATCTTCCGTTGGTTCATAAAACGTCAGATTCTCGGGAACTATAGAAGATAAAATCTAAAAAACACTGCACTTCTACTACTTAATAAAGAGAACAATGAGTCATTGGATCTGGAAGAAAAGCAGATAAGAATTGCCCAACCTCTAGTCTTAGCGGTTTGAATATAAAGATTTCTGGGAAAAACATTACTAAACAGCTAAAAAAAGACCATTAACCGCATCAAGTATCAACCCATCTGTGCTCCTGCATTTCAGATTCTTGGCAACTTCCATCTAGAAGGGTTTTCAACCTTTTAAGAAGTCAAAAACTAAATAACCGAACCGCTTCAATGAAGCATGAAAAAACACAGATGGATGAGGCAAAAACCATTTACTAAATAGGGTACTATTTCATATACCGGTATTCATTCCATCCTATAGTATATATTTACTAAACCAATACTACTTTCTATAATCCCTCCCCTCATGAAGAATATAACTACTATAATACTGGCTCCTATGTACAAGAATATAACTACTATAATACTGCCTCCTATGTACAAGAATATAACTACTATAATACTGCCTCCTATGTACAAGAATATAACTACTATAATACTGCTCCTATGTACAAGAATATAACTACTATAATACTGCCTCCTATGTACAAGAATATAACTACTATAATACTGCTCCTATGTACAAGAATATAACTACTATAATACTGCCTCCTATGTACAAGAATATAACTACTATAATACTGCTCCTATGTACAGGAATATAACTACTATAACACTGCTCCAATGTACAAGAATATAACTACTATAACACTGCTCCTATGTACAAGAATATAACTACTATAATACTGCCTCCTATGTACAAGAATATAACCACTATAATACTGCTCCTATGTACAAGAATATAACTACTATAATACTGCTCCTATGTACAAGAATGTAACTACTATAATACTGCTCCTATGTACAAGAATATAACTACTATAATACTGCTCCTATGTACAAGAATATAACTACTATAATACTGCTCCTATGTACAAGAATATAACTACTATAATACTGCTCCTATGTACAAGAATATAACTACTATAATACTGCTCCTATGTACAAGAATATAACTACTATAATACTGCTCCTATGTACAAGAATATAACTACTATAATACTGCCTCCTATGTACAAGAATATAACTACTATAATACTGCTCCTATGTACAGGAATATAACTACTATAATACTGCTCCTATGTACAAGAATATAACTACTATAATACTGCTCCTATGTACAAGAATATAACTACTATAATACTGCTCCTATGTACAAGAATATAACTACTATAATACTGCTCCTATGTACAAGAATATAACTGCTATAATACTGCTACTATGTACAAGAATATAACTACTATAATACTGCCTCCTATGTACAAGAATATAACTACTATAATACTGCCTCCTATGTACAAGAATATAACTACTATAATACTGCTCCTATGTACAAGAATATAACTACTATAATACTGCCTCCTATGTACAAGAATATAACTACTATAATACTGCTCCTATGTACAGGAATATAACTACTATAATACTGCTCCAATGTACAAGAATATAACTACTATAACACTGCTCCTATGTACAAGAATATAACTACTATAATACTGCCTCCTATGTACAAGAATATAACCACTATAATACTGCTCCTATGTACAAGAATATAACTACTATAATACTGCTCCTATGTACAAGAATGTAACTACTATAATACTGCTCCTATGTACAAGAATATAACTACTATAATACTGATCCTATGTACAAGAATATAACTACTATAATACTGCTCCTATGTACAGGAATATAACTACTAGAATACTGCTCCTATGTACAAGAATATAACTACTATAATACTGCTCCTATGTACAAGAATATAACTACTATAATACTGCTCCTATGTACAAGAATATAACTACTATAATACTGCTCCTATGTACAAGAATATGACTACTATAATACTGCTCCTATGTACAAGAATATAACTACTATAATACTGCTCCTATGTACAGGAATATAACTACTATAATACTGCTCCTATGTACAAGAATATAACTACTATAATACTGCTCCTATGTACAAGAATATAACTACTATAATACTGCCTCCTATGTACAAGAATATAACTACTATAATACTGCTCCTATGTACAGGAATATAACTACTATAATACTGCTCCTATGTACAAGAATATAACTACTATAATACTGCCTCCTATGTACAAGAATATAACTACTATAATACTGCTCCTATGTACAAGAATATAACTACTATAATACTGCCTCCTATGTACAAGAATATAACTACTATAATACTGCTCCTATGTACAAGAATATAACTACTATAATACTGCCTCCTATGTACAAGAATATAACTACTATAATACTGCTCCTATGTACAGGAATATAACTACTATAATACTGCTCCAATGTACAAGAATATAACTACTATAACACTGCTCCTATGTACAAGAATATAACTACTATAATACTGCCTCCTATGTACAAGAATATAACCACTATAATACTGCTCCTATGTACAAGAATATAACTACTATAATACTGCTCCTATGTACAAGAATGTAACTACTATAATACTGCTCCTATGTACAAGAATATAACTACTATAATACTGCTCCTATGTACAAGAATATAACTACTATAATACTGCTCCTATGTACAAGAATATAACTACTATAATACTGCTCCTATGTACAAGAATATAACTACTATAATACTGCTCCTATGTACAAGAATATAACTACTATAATACTGCTCCTATGTACAAGAATATAACTACTATAATACTGCCTCCTATGTACAAGAATATAACTACTATAATACTGCTCCTATGTACAGGAATATAACTACTATAATACTGCTCCTATGTACAAGAATATAACTACTATAATACTGCCTCCTATGTACAAGAATATAACTACTATAATACTGCTCCTATGTACAAGAATATAACTACTATAATACTGCTCCTATGTACAAGAATATAACTGCTATAATACTGCTACTATGTACAAGAATATAACTACTATAATACTGCCTCCTATGTACAAGAATATAACTACTATAATACTGCCTCCTATGTTCAAGAATATAACTACTATAATACTGCTCCTATGTACAAGAATATAACTACTATAATACTGCCTCCTATGTACAAGAATATAACTACTATAATACTGCTCCTATGTACAGGAATATAACTACTATAACACTGCTCCAATGTACAAGAATATAACTACTATAACACTGCTCCTATGTACAAGAATATAACTACTATAATACTGCCTCCTATGTACAAGAATATAACCACTATAATACTGCTCCTATGTACAAGAATATAACTACTATAATACTGCTCCTATGTACAAGAATGTAACTACTATAATACTGCTCCTATGTACAAGAATATAACTACTATAATACTGATCCTATGTACAAGAATATAACTACTATAATACTGCTCCTATGTACAAGAATATAACTACTATAATACTGCTCCTATGTACAGGAATATAACTACTATAATACTGCTCCTATGTACAAGAATATAACTACTATAATACTGCTCCTATGTACAAGAATATAACTACTATAATACTGCCTCCTATGTACAAGAATATAACTACTATAATACTGCTCCTATGTACAGGAATATAACTACTATAATACTGCTCCTATGTACAAGAATATAACTACTATAATACTGCCTCCTATGTACAAGAATATAACTACTATAATACTGCTCCTATGTACAAGAATATAACTACTATAATACTGCTCCTATGTACAAGAATATAACTGCTATAATACTGCTACTATGTACAAGAATATAACTACTATAATACTGCCTCCTATGTACAAGAATATAACTACTATAATACTGCCTCCTATGTACAAGAATATAACTACTATAATACTGCTCCTATGTACAAGAATATAACTACTATAATACTGCCTCCTATGTACAAGAATATAACTACTATAATACTGCTCCTATGTACAAGAATATAACTGCTATAATACTGCTCCTATGTACAGGGATATAACTACTATAATACTGCTCCTATGTACAAGAATATAACTACTATAATACTGCTCCTATGTACAAGAATATAACTACTATAATACCGCTCCTATGTACAGGGATATAACTACTATAATACTGCTCCTATGTACAGGGATATAACTACTATAATACTGCTCCAATGTACAAGAATATAACTACTATAATACTGCTCCTATGTACAAGAATATAACTACTATAATACTGCTCCTATGTACAAGAATATAACTACTATAATACTACCTCCTATGTACAAGAGTATAACTACTATAATACTGCTCCTATGTACAAGAATATAACTACTATAATACTGCTCCTATGTATAAGAATATAACTACTATAATACTGCTCCTATGTACAAGAATATAACTACTATAATACTGCTCCTATGTACAAGAATATAACTACTATAATACTGCTCCTATGTACAAGAATATAACTACTATAATACTACCTCCTATGTACAAGAGTATAACTACTATAATACTGCTCCTATGTACAGGGATATAACTACTATAATACTGCTCCTATGTACAGGGATATAACTACTATAATACTGCTCCAATGTACAAGAATATAACTACTATAATACTGCTCCTATGTACAAGAATATAACTACTATAATACTGCTCCTATGTACAAGAATATAACTACTGTAATACTGCTCCTATGTACAAGAATATAACTACTATAATACTGCTCCAATGTACAAGAATATAACTACTATAATACTGCTCCTATGTACAAGAATATAACTACTATAATACTGCTCCTATGTACAAGAATATAACTACTATAATACTACCTCCTATGTACAAGAGTATAACTACTATAATACTGCTCCTATGTACAAGAATATAACTACTATAATACTGCTCCTATGTATAAGAATATAACTACTATAATACTGCTCCTATGTACAAGAATATAACTACTATAATACTGCTCCTATGTACAAGAATATAACTACTATAATACTGCTCCTATGTACAAGAATATAACTACTATAATACTACCTCCTATGTACAAGAGTATAACTACTATAATACTGCTCCTATGTACAGGGATATAACTACTATAATACTGCTCCTATGTACAGGGATATAACTACTATAATACTGCTCCAATGTACAAGAATATAACTACTATAATACTGCTCCTATGTACAAGAATATAACTACTATAATACTGCTCCTATGTACAAGAATATAACTACTGTAATACTGCTCCTATGTACAAGAATATAAGTACTATAATACTGCTCCTATGTACAAGAATATAACTACTATAATACTGCTCCTATGTACAAGAATATAACTATTATAATACTGCTCCTATGTATAAGAATATAACACTGCAGTGAATTTGCTCTTTAAAGGGTTTCTATCACTTCGTATGACATATTTAGCTGTCAGACACTAGCGATCTGCTAGTGTCTGCTCTGGCCAACCATCCTACTATAATCACTTGTGGGGCAGCGGTTTTGCTAAAAAACTAACTTTTATAAATATGCTAATGAGCCTCTAGGTGCTATGTGGGCGTCATTAGCACCTAGAGGCTCCGTCTACCTTCATACACAGCCGCCGCCCAGCGCGTCCCTCCAGCCCGCCCATGTCCTCCTCCGTGTGACGCAGCGGCCGAATTCTCGCGCATGCGCTGTGCGCGGCTGTATTCGGCGCATTTGAGATGTCTGAGCTCGGAGCGGTCAGACATTCAATGCGCATGCGCGGATGTATTCGGCGCATGCGCATTGAATGTCTGACCGCTCCGAGCTCACATCTCAAATGCGCCGAATACAGCCGCGCACGGCGCATGCGCGAGAACTCGTCCGCTGCGTCACACGGAGGAGGACATGGGCGGGCTGGAGGGACGCGCTGGGCGGCGGCTGTGTATGAAGGTAGACGGAGCCTCTAGGTGCTAATGACGCCCACATAGCACCTAGAGGCTCATTAGCATATTTATAAAAGTTAGTTTTTTAGCAAAACCGCTGCCCCACAAGTGATTATAGTAGGATGGTTGGCCAGAGCAGACACTAGCAGATCGCTAGTGTCTGACAGCTAATTATGTCATACGAAGTGATAGAAACCCTTTAAGTATGAAAAAAAAAACATTTTGAAATCTGTTTTGACATTTACTTCTGCCTCCCGATTACCACACGACAGCCGTTGTCATCTGCTCATCACATAACACATGACTCTCAATCACTGGGGGCAATGTTATCTCTATAAACATCCTGTATTGTTATTTGTATGGTGCTGATTAAATCACTATTGTCCTAGACTCAATGCCATGAATTTTCCGGCATATAAGGGGTTAAAACAATTTGCAGAAACAATGCAGATTCTTTCAATCCTCTACTGAAAACATAGCCGCTCACTTTCCCTTTTTGTTACGCCGCGTGTGATTTTCCGAGCTCTGAGCTTTGAACTCTATTGTTTTCCAAGCCCCTAAAGACTGGGATTGAACTGATATTAGAGAGAAATCCCTGTCTGGACTCAACCCAAACCTCACTGTGGGTGCAACCTCAGCACCTCGAGCAGAGAAAGGGCAGAGAGCAGCGAGGGCCGGACAGATGGACGCACCGATATTAATTCCCTGGCGTCCTAACATATGAAATCATTTAAATGGACTGTACGTGCCGTCATAATCCATAAATATATAACTTTAAAAAAAACATACTCTCCATTCACATCCAGAGCTGCTTTCAAAATTCTACTGGTTAGCTGTAACTATATAACTGAGCTCCCAAAATGCACTGGTCTCAGGTAACAGTTAAAGGGGTTTATCCAACCCCTATAATGACCCCCCAGTGCCCGGGCCCCTCGTATACATTATACTTACCTGCATCCAGGAACCCGCGTCGCTCCGGATCCCTGCATGGCATCTCCCCATAGCTCAGATTAAAACATCCGGTGACAGGGGGAGAGAAGCCAATAGCAGGCCGCGACGGGGACGAGCCTCCCTAGCATCGCAGGGAGATGCAGAGGTGGCCGTGCAGGGATCCGGAGCGATGCGCATGCCAGGCAGCAGGTAAGTATAATGCATACGAAGGGCCTGGGCATTGGGGGGAGAGGGTCATTATAGAGGTTGGATAACCCCTTTAAGTAGTAGAAATCTGAGTTTGGCTGTGCCTCCTGAGGAAATTCTGCAATCACAGTTTGTGGACATGAGCATGCCTGTTAAAATGCCTCTCAAACTTACCTGTACAGCAATGGGGTCAGACGGGTCCACTGCCACCGCCAGGTTAGATGTCGTGTCGATGACCAGGTAGCTGTAGTTATCAGACAGTACAGGGATGGGCACCACTTTAACACCTTAGAAACAAAGCAGGTAGAGGAGGGTTGGTCACATAAGAAAAGTCTGAATTTATAGGCTGAATGTACGTAGATTAGGAACCGCCATGGGCACGGTGCATATGCCTTCATATCCCTACACCAGCTTCTCCTTTTTTATAATACAAATTATTACTTCTCTTTTTCCTCTAGGAAAACATAACCGTTTTACAGTTTTGTTCTCTTATTAAAGGGGTTGTCTGGGATGCGCTCCTTTGCCCTGCGCTGGATCACGCAGGGCAAGGGCTCTTTTATTTACAATAACACACTGCTGGGCGGAGGCTTCCACCCAGCAGTGTGTTCGGTGACGTCACCAGCTCTGATGGGCTGCTTTATAGGCTAGGGCAGCGCTAAAGCCCACCCATCAGTGCCGGTGATGTCACCGGGCTCACTGCTGGGCGAAAGCCTCCGCCTGGCAGCCGTCACCGGAACTCGCAGGGCAAAGGAGAGTATCGGAGCATGAACTGCTCCAATGCTCAAGTCAGGGGGGCTGGCTGGGTGAAAATGGGGATATGTCCAGGTTCACCCCTTTAAAGGGCAAATTATTATGTCAATCAAATATGAGAATTTTGTATCAATAGAATTAACCACTGTATGTCCCTTCATGCGTTAACTGAACGGTGGGCAAAGTCCTAACTATAGAAATGATCTCCAAGGAGTGATTCGGCTCTATGAACACAGGAGTTATCCAGTAATTTGTCTCTCTTGGATGTTCCTGACTACTGGATGCTCTTACTACATTGACGCATGTTGTCGCCCATCTTATTTTGTTCTGAATAGAGGCTATGGAAACCATTTAGGTTATTACTGTTTACCTTAAGCCCCTTTAAGAGCGCTGCTCTGATGGCTCAGTCTGCAGCCCTGGTCTCCTGACAGCTCAAATTACGATGAAACTGTTAAGACTTGGGCTTAAATGAGTGTTTATGAGCTGTTAGAAAACCAGATATAAGGGTTACAGATTGAGCCATCAGAGCGGCTTTCATGATGTGAATTGCAAAAAAAAAGTGCAAGGATTCTGTCTGTCGCAAGCGTCTCCAAAGGGAGAAATGGCTTCACCTTAACCTTCTGAGCTAGGAGGCTTCACAAGTGAACAAGTGCCTACTCCTACCCAAAGTTTAGGGTGATGCATATGTGCTCCGGCATAGGCTTGACTCCAAGGGTCACACATACCTTCTAAGGCACAACATACACTTCAGACTTTTATTACTGGCTCCGATCCAGTGGCGGCTCCGATACTTAGTAACCTCTAATAAATTAAATGTTTCAAAACAATGTGTGAAAGGACATCAAAAATCCTCCAGCGCCACTGAAACCACAGCACACACCGCCGGCTGCACCCCGGCCTCATCTCCACACAGTGCGCTGCACGGTTCACAGACCGCCCCGGCCCTCGCTGTTTACGTGAATTGTTTTTCAGGTTCTACATTAATCATTAACCTCACATAACAGGCAGGCAAATAATGTCCGAGCTTTACATACCAAGCATACCCTCAGAGCATACGATGCAGAAATGTTGCAATCACCATCCGCCGGTGGGACAATTAATTTTACAGTTAATTTTGCAACTCGAACGTGACTTTGCAGTTTTTGGGCTTCCTCTGCATGTAACATAACTGAGGAGGGCGACGGTGCACCGGCGTATTATAGGGGTTGTCTGAGAGGAGGGTCTGCTTTATTACGGAAAAACAGCACCACTAGGACCCCCAGCTTTCATGAAATGGGGGACCCCTACCCTGCAGGGCCTTCTGAAATGAATACAGAAGAAGGTCGAGCACGCACACTGCTTCTCCATTCATCTCTATGAGACTCCTGGAGATAGCACTCAGCTATTTCCATCAGGTGTGGGTGCTCAACCTGCAGCTCCTTTCATTTTGGGGGAGCTCTTCGGGGTATGGGGACCCTGTTCTTGTGACTGGTGAGTGTCCCAGCACTTAGGATAGTGGCTAACTACATATTACCGGAATACCCCTTTAAGGTGATTAACATGCAACAAACTTTTACACGACAGTCAGCATCACATTCGCTACGACCAGGTGGCAGCACTGATGTGATGAAGGGAACATTCATAAAGCTCCTCTGTATCCATACACCGCAACCATTACCTACCACTAAACACTATGGCTTGGGTGGACGAGTGCCCCTGAGGGTAGCGCTCTCGGGCCTTCTTCAGCTGTCTCTTGTAGAACAGATAGCCAAGTCTGGTGCGGGTGTACAAGCCATACCTGAAACGGACAGAAGGACATACGTTAGAGCGCATCTCATCATTGGATTCAAACATACTTTGTGTTTCCATTCATTAAACATTTTCAAGATCTCAATCTTGCTGCTGGGCTGTTACAATGTATCAGTATCACCTGAGCGATATGGCTTCCTCAAACAGCTGAGCGGTGTGGGACCCCCACGATTACATACTGATGTCCTGTCCGGAGTATAGGCCATCAGTACAAAAAAGGTGGAAAGACCCTTTAAATATATCAACCGAACAAACTGCTGTCTTGTCCTGGACTTCCGGCTTACAGCTCTAACTCTAAGCTGATACATTGTAACAAAACTTTGGCGTGAGTAGAAACTCACTATTATGTCTGATGAATTCTGCTTAGATGAGCTCATAAGCCTCAGGTTAGTCCTGATCCTAGCACCCCCACCGATTAGGCTGCGGATCCCATGCAGTCACTCCTTTGGGGCTGTGATGTCACATCCATCGGTCTTTCGGTAGCTCAGTCCCATTCAAGTGAAAGGGACTGAGCTGCAATTCCCAACACAGCCACTATACAATGTGTGGCGCTGTGCTTAGTATACAGCACTTGCTCAAGTTCTGCAACCCCTTCCAAAAGTTTATCTTAGTCTGACCCCCTCCGATCCGATACTGATTATCTATACCGAGGACAGGCCATCAATAGTGTAAATCCAGGTCCTAAGCATGAGCGCTTCTGACGGCCCCGTGTTTCTGGTCTCTGCAGTTATCCAAGTGCAGATGAACAAATGAAAAAAATAAAATAAATCTGAACACTCGCGGTATCATCAAAAAATCTTTACATTGACACGTGTTCTGCAGCCGCCCCCCCTTCCGGCCAGCGACATACATGTACATGTAGCAGAGTGCAATGAGTCTTCTTTTCCTCTTATCCTCCAGGGGAGAGGGGGGGAAGGGGGCGCAGCGGTGCAACATCCCGACCCCTGCACAATGTTATATTGTGACGGGGGATGTGATGCGTTATGCAATTGTTCAATTGTTTGGCTCAATGAAGGAGAAATGTGACGGGGACGGAGGCCGGCTCGTTCCCACGCAGCTGCACAATGTGTCACACAATCCCGCGCGTCGTACGGATCCCGCACAAAGTGACATGAAACCCCAAAAAACACTTTCTGTAAAATGCAATACTGTAGGCAACTTTCTGACAGACTTCATTCCTCATCATTTCCTACATCTCTGCTTGCTGTTCCAGAATAGTCACATTCTCATCTAAATCCAGAGGCTGAGCTCTGTATACGCCTAAGGCCCCTTTCACACGAGCGAGTTTGTCTAAGGGTTCATTCACACGTCCGCAAAATGGGTCCGCATCCGTTCCGCAATTTTGCGGAACGGGTGCAGACCCATTCATTTTCAATGGGGCCGGAATGTGCTGTCCGCATCCGCATTTCCGCATCTGTGCTTCCGTTTCCGCAAAAAAATAGAACATGTCCTATTCTTGTCTACAATTGTGGACAAGATTAGGCATTTTCTATTATAGTGTCGGCGATGTGCGGTCCGCAAATTTTGGAATGTTCAGCTCACAGAGAACCATCTACACTGGATACAACTGTAACAAACCATCAGCTGTGAAAACTGTTAGGCCCCTTTCACATGAGCGAGTTTTCCGCGCGGGTGCAATGCGTGACGTGAACAGTCGTGTGAAAGAGGCCTTTTAGGCCTGTAGTGGTTTTAAAAACTCAGCAAAAATGTTTCCTTTCGCTGACATGCAGCACAGATCTTGAAAAAGTTGAGGAACTGTAACATCAAGCTGGAGAGGCTTTTACTGTAAAATAAAATATTTAAAAAAAGACAGAAATTAGACGATTTTATATAGATAAAGTTTATGTTCTGCAACTTTCTACAGATCTCTACTTGCTGTCACTGAATCGCAACAAGCTTGTTGACACCTACTGGGTGAACCTACATATCAGCGGCCCATGGTGGATCAGTGCCCTCTTTTAATCAGCTCCTCGTACTGTAGATGCGAGCAGGATGTTTATTTCAGTACAAGAAAGTCAATTTCCATCCACTGAAAGCAAGCAGAGATCTTGAAAAAGGTGAGGAACTGAAACTGAGACTAGATTAGAAAACTGCAGAATTTCAGATTAAACAGAGTTAACGCTACTCTGGCAAGAAAGGGTTAACTTGTGTCAAAAATCAGTTCTGATGTTTCAAGGGTACAGATGAGAAACGCATGGGACTGGGGAGAAATCTGCGCTCGGCGGCGTCTGGCTGCTCGCCATCTCATGGCGGTTCCTCCGCCCCCCCCCCACAGGATTTAATTAACACGAAATTTCAATTACTATTTTGCAGATAACGTCCCTGCAGGAAGAAAACGGAGCGAGCAACACAGCTCCGGGGAAAAGCTGCCAGGGAACAGGCAGAGGCCATCACGTCTGATGCTGCAGAGCTGCGCTCCCTGCAGACACAGCTCTGTATGTGTGATGTGCCCCCCTCCCCCACCATCTAAACCCATGCAAGCAATATAATCCGAGCTGTAAGATACTTTACCGTGCAGAACGAGGAGCATGCGGCAATCAGACATCTGGCTGGGTTTCTATGACCAGGTTGCGGAATGCGGGGCTTCAAGGGAGGCTCCACATGTGAACAGGGTTCAGTCGCTAAATACTCCGCTTTCTACATCTAATATAGTTGCATTGAATTGCATTCTCCAGTCACAGTCAAAGCTGCACCCAGAATCCTCTTGGTTGCCTCTTAAGCACTGTGCACACTTCGCAGGTTGGAGTCGCAGCAAATTAGCTGCAAATAGTGTGGACCCTGCCTTAAAGGGCATCTGTCAGCAGTTTTGTGCCTATGACACCGGCTGACCTGTTACATGTGCACTCGGCAGCTGAAGGCATCTGTGTTGGTCCCGTGTTCATATGTGCCCGCATTGCTGAGAAAAGTGA
The DNA here is from genome assembly GCF_905171765.1 of Bufo bufo. Classification (NCBI taxonomy): domain Eukaryota; kingdom Metazoa; phylum Chordata; class Amphibia; order Anura; family Bufonidae; genus Bufo; species Bufo bufo. Next base: position 223,007,902 of record NC_053395.1, on the reverse strand, counting down.
TGTTTTGATTGTATGCAAATGAGCCTCTAGGAGCAACGGGGGCGTTACCGTTACACCTAAAAGGCTCCATTTTACCAGCAAAAGCTGCGCCCTACTTCGCTTGCTTAAGAGGGTCCGATGTTATGACGCATTCACGGCCTGGCCCGGTCAAAGTGAAGAGACCCCGGCAGTTGCAGAGAGAGTTGAGACTCTCTCAAGTGTAATGGTAACGCCCCCGTTGCTCCTAGAGGCTCATTTGCATATGTTAAAACATCATTTTTCTCAGCAATGCGGGCACATATGAACACGGGACCAACACGGATGCCTTCAGCTGCCAAGTGCACAGGTAACAGGCATAAAACTGCTGACAGATGCCCTTAAAAGCTTAGTGCTGTGCACACTACATCTCCTCCAATGCATCGCAGCAGGACAATCTTTGTGAAGACAGGGGAAGGGGAATGCAATGATTAACGGAGGTCCGGCAGGCCAAGGGTTAAAAGAAATGCACAGAGAATGTTGAATGCAGCTTTGGGAGTGAGTGGAGTACAAAGACTTGGCAGCAGTCACACAATGTAACCTCTCATCCATCTACTTCTGACAGCTTGCCCCTCTATGGATGACGGAGTATCTCGCCGCCCTGCCCACATCCGGACCTGGGCATCCCAGAGCCGGGTACAGCGCCAAGGCTCGAGGCGACGGGTGTTACCGGACTGCAGTGGAAGGAGCTGGCAATAAACAATGTGCCCATCACAAAAGAGGGTCCCAGTGCCAGCAATGAAAAAAAACAAAAAAAACACGTAGCGGCCGCAGCGGGCACAGGTTCCCTGGGTCCAGGATGTCGCTGCTTAACATATGGGAAGGGGGGGGGGGGGGGGAAGGGTCCCTGGTACATAAAAGCTAAATTACTATGCAACTTTCTAATATACTTTGTGCGTCTAGTATCACCATTTCAAAGATCTCTGCTTGCTGTCAGTGAATTGAATAATCAAGTACACAGACCTACAGTAGTCCTGCTCACCCAGAGGCAGTTTGTTACAGTGTATCAGTGCAGTGTGGACGAACACACGTATCCAAACCACGGCCACGTGCAGCTGCATGTTTTTGCCACGTGGGCTTGGCTTGGCCGCGTGCAGTCGGTCGCACTGTGTGGTCTCACCCTTAAATCGTTTAAAAACCTAAAAATTAAAATTAAAAAAAAGTAAGGCGCAGCTTTTTTTTTTTTTTTTTTTTTTACCAGAACAGCCCTTTAAGAGCCAGACATAACAGTAAAGGTCACGGCCATTAAACTGATCTCCAAAATGGGGGCCCGCACTCTTTGTATAGCCAGGGGCCCCACAATGCGCTCTCCCAGGGTTAGACACCAAGTCTCGGGGCGGGGGGCTCTTCATTATACTTCCCCTGAGATTTGGAAAGGCGCCGCTCCCCCCCCCCCCCCCCCCCGCCGGCAGCAGACGATTTCTGGAAGCGTTTAGGAGTCATTATCCGCGCACAACGAGTGACAGGAGATAAAGCGTTATCACCGCGGCCCAGGGCTCATCTCTTCTCCACACAAGCCGCTTATCGGATTTCACCAGCCATTAACTCTTAAGGTTACCTGCAAACGGGTACAGGCGGTCTTACAAAAATTCTGTGCGGATTTCACGCGGTCAGTTCAAATTGCAAAAAAGATTTGGGGAGATTTATCAAAACTGGTGTAAAGGAAAACTTTAGGCTACCTTCACACGGGATCCGTCACGGATCAGCAAAAACGCTTCCGTCATAACAATACAACCGCCTGCATCCGGAACGGAACAGATCCGGGTGTATTAGGTCTTCTATAGCCACGACGGATCCGTCTCTAAAACTATTGGAAGTCAATGGGGGACGGATCCGTTTTCTATTGCTCCATATTGTGTCAGTGAAAACGGATCCGTCCCCATTGACTTCCATTGTAAGTCAGGACGGATCCGTTTGGCTTCGCATCGCCAGGCGGACACCAAAACGCTACAGGCAGCGTTTTGGTGTTCGCATCCAGAGCGGAATGGAGGCGGAACGGAGCCAAACTGATCCATTCTGACCGGATGCATTCTGAAAGTAGCCTTATTCTATCCGCGATGGGGACGCAACCAAACGAAACGGAACGCATTCTGGTGCACTCCGTTTTGTCCCGCATTTCTCCCGCTATTGAGATCCTATGACGGATCTCAATAGCGGAAAGGGAAAGCGCAGGTGTGAGAGTAGCCTTAGTTACCCACAGCAACCAATCAGATTCCATCTTTCTCTTTGGAAAATGACAGGATCAATCTGATTGGCGGCTGCGGGTCACCAAGTCCGTTTTCCTTTGAAACGGTTTTATATAAATCTCCTCCATAGGGATTCAGTGCGATTTTACAGCAATAAACCGCAATTTGACTGAACAGACCTTTAGAAACATTGGGGGTCATTTACTAAGCGCACCATGCCCCTTGGTTTGGCGTAAAAAAAGTTGCAAGACCACGTTTTGATACTTTTTTTTAATGCCTGTGTCTTGTGCCGTCCTCACGCCTTGCGAGTAGCGGGGCTTGGCTGGAGCCAGGTCTGGAAGCAGCTGTACAAGTGGAGTGAAACGCGCTTCTGTCAGGGGCGGGGGTGTAGTCTTCACTCCTAATCGATGGCGAGATGCCCACCTCGGCTTTAAAGATTGTATTAGGGAAGTGCACAAATAGCAATTCCATAGTTGTATAAGAAGGACTCCCCAAGTGGTAGAAACCTGCAGAGGACAGACATCGTCTCCACAGTCCCGCAGGTGAAGGCAGCCTGTATTCTGTGCTACCGTCATAAGAGCGGGGCGGCGCCATTTATGCAACTCCCTAGTAGATCCAAATTGGGAGCCAACATTAAGCATTGGGTGCCTAAAATCACAGCGAGCGGGGGCGCGGACCTGCAGAAAAGAAGGCAGGGCAACGACCCAGGAGGTCATGATCCAAAAAGCAGCCAGTGTAGAGGGGGCTCCGCGCACACGTGGAGAGGCGCTTCCGTGTACTTTTGGGGGGCGATTCTCGGCAGAGCGGGTGCGGGGTATAAGCGGTCACATGACTTGGCCTAATCTGATTTTGAATGTATCGCTCTCTCATGACCTGAGTCGGGAGTCGCCGCCGTGTAGGTCTTCAGTCCGGCCTCGGGGAACGGTCGGCGGTATTTTCTTTGGGTCCCGCGCGGCCGTTCTTATCGGGATTTCATTGTCCTACATGTCCTGAGGACGATGAGCTCATAATTACTTCAGCTAAAAGCAACACGGAGAACATGGGAAAGGAAGATAAGCAAATGAGGACGACGAGAGGATGACATAATGGACGGAAATTTAACGCCTCGGCGTCCAGCGGGAGCCCTTAAAGGGGTCTTCTGATTAATGCAACTAACGCCTGATGACTAGATATCAAAAATCTGGCAACTTTCTAGGGCACTCCGGGGGGTAAGCGGAATTTTGCGTAAAAATTTGCCACTGTCTTCAACATATGCCTCTCGTCTCTCTTATCAAAATGAGCGGGAGGGCGAGACTTTACTATACGGAACCCAGAAACCGGAGCTCACGACCGCCACACACCTGCTTTTCTAGCACACTGCTATAAGTCTGCCGCACCTTATTCCAGCGCCATTCAATGCATCCCCCTTTTTGAGTTGTAATTTTTTACCCTTTTCAGGATCTCTGCTTGCTGTCAGTAATTGGAAAATGAACACTTCTCACAGGCAGCAGAGACTTCGCTACAATTGTATCCAATCAATGCATTCCTCTATCCCAATAGAAGATTGTACAAGGGGATGACTGTTCAGGTCTAGTCATCCAGTAGCTGTAGGTAGGTGGCACCCCAGGATACAACTTACCTGGCTCTTAGATTTCAGCTGCAGGTCGGAATTCAATAGGCGAGAGCTCATCTCGCGGTGGCATGTTACTCCTAGATGCAGGTTTCTAAACCACGTCGGGCGCGGATCTGATGAGTTCTGGAATTATGCACAGCAATCTGAATAAAAACCCTGCGGTGTGAACAGACCCTTAGGGCTCATGCGCACGACCGTTGCCTCGCCGCGGCCGTATAACGGCAGGTCCTCAATACATGGGTCACCGGCCGCGTGCATTTCGCATCACGGATGCAGAACAGAACGGAACCACGGAACGGAAGCACTACGGAGTGCTTTCTGGGGTAACGTTCCGTGCCTCCGCACCGCAAAAAGAAAGATAGAACATGCTCTATCTTTTTGCGGAAGGGAGGGAGGGATCACGGACCCATTCAAGTGAATGGGTCCGCGATCCCCATGCGGCTGGGCCACGGTCAGTGCCCGTGCATTGCGGACCGCAATTTGCGGTCCACAGACTCCACAGCACGAGCTCCACACAGTCGTGTGAACGGGCCCTAATGCTGTACGGAAACAGTTTTAAAAACGAAGTGTTTGAACAAAATCGACTTCGGATCTATGATCCGAAGCTCAAATCGCTTAAAGCTACTTTCACACTAGCGTTAGAAGAATCCGGCAGGCAGTTCCGTCGCCAGAACTGACTGCCTGCCTGATCCGGAAATCCGTTTGCAAACGGTTATCATTTGTTTCCGGATCCATCTGACAAATGCATTGAAGTACCGGATCCGTCTCTCCGGTTTCATCTGGAAAAAAACGGATCTGGTATTTATTTTCTTTCACATTTTTAAAGGTCTGCGCATGTGGCAATTTCATGAACACTTGGTACCGAATCCGGCATTAATACATTTCAATGTTCCGGAATTTTGGCAAGCTGCGGTATTTTCTCCGGCCAAATACCGTAAAAGGGACGGAACGGAAGACATCCTGATGCATCCTGAACGGATCGCTCTCCATTCAGAATGCATTAGGACAAAACTGATGCGTTTTTTTCCGGTATTGAGCCCCGAGGACGGAACTTAATACCGGAAAACGCTAGTGTGAAAGTACCCTAAGCCTACTGGTTTACTTTTCATCATTTGCAACTTTTTTTGTACTAAAAGTAGCTCTTTCCTGGAGACAGGTGACTTTGTAAAAATGTTAATTTTTTAAAGTAAATTAGACCAATCGAAGTGAATAAGAACCTGTCATACTGAAAAACAACCAGTAGAGGTCAGACTAAGGGCCCATTCACATGGCTGTATGAACGGAATTTTGCGGAACGGGTGCGGACCCATTCATTTTAATAGACCGTAGTTCTGTTCCGTGGCCCCGCCAAAAAAGATAGAACAATTGCGGACAAGAATAGGCATTTTCTATGATCGTGCCGGCCGTGTGCGGTCCGCAAATTGTGGAATGCACACGGGGCGGCATCCGTGTTTTGTGGATCAGCAAAAAACTATAGTCGTCTGAATGACACTCCTCGTCTATTTCATCAACGGCTGTGCGATAATAAATACTCAGCGAAAGAAAGCCGAATGAAAACCGCCAGTCTAAGTTTATGGGAAAAACAGGCGCGCTTGATAAATGTTTTTATTTTCACGCATCAGTTCTGCGTTGCGTGAAAAAAGCAGCATGTTGCGTTTTTCACGCAGCCCCGGCCCCATAGACGGGAATGGGGCTTCAGTGAAAAACGGATGTAACCTGGATACAGTCCGAGTGCAAAGCGTTTTTCACTTATGGTTGCTCGGAGATGTTGTTTGTAAATCTTCCGTTTTTTTACGTGCGTGAAAAATGCATCAAAACGCATTGCACTCGTGTGGAAAATACTGAACGCAATCGCAGACAAAACTGACTGAACCTGCTTGCAAAATGGTGCGAGTTTCACTAAACGCACCCGGACCTAATCCGTCACGCTCGTGTGAAAGAGGCCTAAAAGCGCAGTCAGCACAGCTCCAGAACCGGCCGCAGCACGCGCAGACTGTCACTATCCTGCGCACACCTGCCGAGGCTCCGGCGGAGCTGCTCGACACAAAGAGGAAGAGTTTTACTGTATTGCAGGAATTAACCTTTGCCCTCGGCGGCTCTGTTAATCGCTCGTTTGTTTCAGAGCAGGAAAAACAGATGATATAATCGCTCCTGGGGCCATAACAATGAGAGGCGGAGGCGGCCTCCGCACACAGGTGCGCCGCGCTGGAGACGCACACCATCACCTCCTGTACGGCATGTGGGTTGTCGCCCAGCTTTACCAGACCCCTGAAAGGCAGAGGCCGCACAGTCCAGACTCAGTACGGGCTCTGGGCACCAGGGTTTGACTCCTGTAACGTGGAGAGGAAACACTGGCATCGCTGTACAATCAGCCTCACAGGCGCGTACGTTCTGTGCTCACAGCGCAGCGAGCGCCAGCCTGTAATTAAATCTCACTTGGCACAGCCAACCCCCTGATCAGACCGATGACAGATCAATCTGCTGCCTCATCCGGCCCCTAAACCTCCGCTGCTACATTTAATGATCAGGGAAGGGGAGGCGCAGCTCTGAAGATAGGAATACAAAACAAGGTCGATGCATTTGACCAAAGGCTTCACTGTAAGCAAACTGGAGTCCAATGGACCGACTGTAACTACTGACTGCAGCTCTGGAGTATAATGCAGGATGTAACTCAGGATCAGTACAGGATAAGTAATGTATGTACACAGTGACTGCACCAGCAGAATAGTGAGTGCAGCTCTGGAGTATAATACAGGATGTAACTCAGGATCAGTACAGGATAAGTAATATAATGTATGCACACAGTGACTCCACCAGCAGAATAGTGAGTGCAGCTCTGGAGGATAATACAGGATGTAACTCAGGATAGGTACAGGATAAGTAATGTAATGTATGTAGACAGTGACTGCACCAGCAGAATAGTGAGTGCAGCTCTGGAGTATAATACAGGATGTAACTCAGGATCAGTACAGGATAAGTAATGTATGTACACAGTGACTGCGCCAGCAGAATAGTGAGTGCAGCTCTGGAGTATAATACAGGATGTAACTCAGGATCGGTACAGGATAAGTAATGTAATGTATGTACACAGTGACTGCACCAGCAGAATAGTGAGTGCAGCTCTGGAGTATAATGCAGGATGTAACTCAGGATCAGTACAGGATAAGTAATGTATGTACACAGTGACTGCACCAGCAGAATAGTGAGTGCAGCTCTGGAGTATAATACAGGATGTAACTCAGGATCAGTACAGGATAAGTAATGTATGTACACAGTGACTGCACCAGCAGAATAGTGAGTGCAGCTCTGGAGTATAATACAGGATGTAACTCAGGATCAGTACAGGATAAGTAATGTATGTACACAGTGACTGCACCAGCAGAATAGTGAGTGCAGCTCTGGAGTATAATACAGGATGTAACTCATGATCAGTACAGGATAAGTAATGTATGTACACAGTGACTGCACCAGCAGAATAGTGAGTGCAGCTCTGGCGTATAATACAGGATGTAACTCAGGATCAGTACAGGAAAAGTAATGTATGTACAGTGACTGCACCAGCAGAATAGTGAGTGCAGCTCTGGAGTATAATACAGGATGTAACTCAGGATCGGTACAGGATAAGTAATGTAATGTATGTACACAGTGACTGCACCAGCAGAATAGTGAGTGCAGCTCTGGAGTATAATACAGGATGTAACTCAGGATCAGTACAGGATAAGTAATGTAATGTATGTACACAGTGACTGCACCAGCAGAATAGTGAGTGCAGCTCTGGAGTATAATACAAGATGTAACTCAGGATCAGTACAGGATAAGTAATGTAATGTAATGTATGTACACAGTGACTGCACCAGCAGAATAGTGAGTGCAGCTCTGGAGTATAATACAGGATGTAACTCAGGATCAGTACAGGATAAGTAATGTAATGTATGAATACAGTGACTCCACCAGCAGAATAGTGAGTACAGCTCTGGAGTATAATACAGGATGTAACTCAGGATCAGTACAGGATAAGTAATGTCATGTATGTACACAGTGACTCCACCAGCAGAATAGTGAGTGCAGCTCTGGAGTATAATACAGGATGTAACTCAGGATCAGTACAGGATAAGTAATGTAATGTATGTATACAGTGACTCCACCAGCAGAATAGTGAGTACAGCTCTAGAGTATAATACAGGATGTAACTCAGGATTAGTACAGGATAAGTAATGTATGTACACAGTGACTGCACCAGCAGAATAGTGAGTGCAGCTCTGGAGTATAATACAGGATGTAACTCATGATCAGTACAGGATAAGTAATGTATGTACACAGTGACTGCACCAGCAGAATAGTGAGTGCAGCTCTGGCGTATAATACAGGATGTAACTCAGGATCAGTACAGGAAAAGTAATGTATGTACAGTGACTGCACCAGCAGAATAGTGAGTGCAGCTCTGGAGTATAATACAGGATGTAACTCAGGATCAGTACAGGATAAGTAATGTAATGTATGTATACAGTGACTCCACCAGCAGAATAGTGAGTACAGCTCTAGAGTATAATACAGGATGTAACTCAGGATCAGTACAGGATAAGTAATGTATGTACAAATATATTCTACTTTTTACAAAAGATCAGATACATGAAGCAGGTAATTAACCCACAAATGACCTATAATGACACTTACTAGTGAGCATTGGGTTGATAGACGCAAAATGTCATATAAAACCCACCCATTGGCGACTGCGATGATGAAAAGGAATCTTTCAAACAAACAGTCTTTGGTCTTTTATTTATGCTCAGATGCTTTGTTCAGATCACGTAAAACTTAACTACAATCCACCTGTTGTGTTCTTATCGAGAATACAGGAACTCTTTAAGCAGCCATATCCTGAAATTGTTCCCGGCCACACAGCGGGGTCCGTCTGTACTTGACCTCGGTGCCTCCTCCCTCCCTGATAAAGAATCAGCCAGTACTGAAAACATCGCTTTCATGTCAGATATCAAACAACTGTGCGGCCAAAACCCCAATACACAAGTCTCGCTCTGTTCTCTCTGATATCAACCGCAAAACACTGTACAGACACTGTGCGGTAACTGAGGAGAGCATGTTACACAATCCCATCATGTGCTACATCTACAGCACACAGCGAAGCTCTGCAGAACCATCAACTGCTACTCAATGGATTATTATACAGATGAAAAGGGCAACCAAAGATATGGAAATACTGTTCTTCATGTAGGTCCATACACTAACCATAGGGGGCAGTATTATAATAGTTCTATTCTTGTACATAGGAGCAGTATTATAGTAGTTATATTCTTGTACATAGAAGCAGTATTATAGTAGTTATATTCCTGTACATAGGAGCAGTATTATAGTAGTTATATTCTTTTACATAGGAGCAGTATTATAGTAGTTATATTCTTGTACATAGAAGCAGTATTATAGTAGTTATATTCCTGTACATAGGAGGCAGTATTATAGTAGTTATATTCTTGTACATAGGAGCAGTATTATAGTAGTTATATTCTTGTACATAGGAGCAGTATTATAGTAGTTATATTCTTGTACATAGGAGGCAGTATTATAGTAGTTATATTCTTGTACATAGGAGCGGTATTATAGTAGTTATATTCTTGTACATAGGAGGCAGTATTATAGTAGTTATATTCTTGTACATAGAAGCAGTATTATAGTAGTTATATTCTTGTACATAGGAGGCAGTATTATAGTAGTTATATTCTTGTACATAGGAGCAGTATTATAGTAGTTATATTCTTTTACATAGGAGCAGTATTATAGTAGTTATATTCTTGTACATAGGAGCAGTATTATAGTAGTTATATTCTTGTACATAGGAGGTAGTATTATAGTAGTTATATTCTTGTACATAGGAGGCAGTATTATAGTAGTTATATTCTTGTACATAGGAGCAGTATTATAGTAGTTATATTCTTGTACATAGAAGCAGTATTATAGTAGTTATATTCTTGTACATAGGAGCAGTATTATAGTAGTTATATTCTTGTACATAGGAGCAGTATTATAGTAGTTATATTCTTGTACATAGGAGGCAGTATTATAGTAGTTATATTCTTGTACATAGGAGGCAGTATTATAGTAGTTATATTCTTGTACATAGGAGGCAGTATTATAGTAGTTATATTCTTGTACATAGGACCAGTATTATAGTAGTTATATTTGTGTACATAGGAGCAGTATTATAGTAGTTATATTCTTGTACATAGGAGCAGTATTATAGTAGCTATATTCTTGTACATAGGAAGCAGTATTATAGTAGTTATATTCTTGTATATAGGAGGCAGTATTATAGTAGTTATATTCTTGTACATAGGAGGCAGTATTATAGTAGTTATATTCTTGTACATAGGAGCAGTATTATAGTAGTTATATTCCTGTACACAGGAGCAGTATTATAGTAGTTATATTCTTGTACACAGGAGCAGTATTATAGTAGTTATATTCTTGTACATATATTGTAGTATTATGGTATATTCTTGCACATGATATCCAGTGAAGCTGCCCTTCAGTCTTCTTGTATGTGAACTCTATGGGCCAGATATATCATTAGGCTAAGTCACTTTTGTGGAGTCAAAAAGTCGCAAAAAAATGCGCAAATCAAGATTTTGCGACTTTTTTGCGACTTTTTGAAGGCAAGCGCTAAGCACTCCAGTTTTGAGAAAATGGGCGTTTTGGCTTATGCAAATGATTGGCAAGTCAAATTTACTATAGCGACTTTTTAAAAAAGTCGCAAAAAAGTCGCAAAAAAGTCCCAATTTCACTCCAGCGAGGACCATGCTTATCTTATGAGACTTTTTAATAGAACATGCGACTTTTTCATGAAAACGTGCGACTTTTTCATTAAGATGTGCGACTTTTGTAAAGCTGCTTACTGACGGATAAACTGCTACCGTCAAACCACATTTATTATAGTCTTAAAGGGCCGATCATAAATCTGACTTGGCTAAAACTGACTTTAGCCATATGTGAAAGTGGAGTGAGCTGTCAGAGTAATGATACATCTGGCCCTATGTTCCTCCATCTGTAAGTGACAGTCAAGTAGTTACAAAGTCACTGAACACTTCCTGTAGATACTAATGGTCACTGGATACTTAATAACAGGGCATCAGGCAGAGCATTCCCACTCATGTTAATGACAGGTCCAGTCACACAGGAATCTGGAGATCGACGTTCAGTCACCACCAAGTGTTATGTGTTTCGTCGTCACTCGGACTTCTCACCAAACTACCACCTTACATCACTCCTGCTCATCAGGAAATATCATGGTCAGTTATAACCCCCCTCCCCCACACGTCACCACCAGGGATTGTCTGCAGTGTGCACTTGTACCTGTCTAGAAGCTTACACATCGGGGACAAGAAGTCGTCGGACCCGCGCCACTGGACCAGAGCAGATGCGCGCTTTTTTTTTTTACTTTAGGTACTATAAGTTATGGCTGCTGATCCAAGTAGCTGCGCAATCACAGAGGCAGCAGCCGGGTACATATGCCCATGCCACAGAACGACTAGGAAACGGACAACGCATGAAGATGTCCGCTCACTGCCCCCCCCCCCCCCCCCCCGCTGCCCCCCCCCCCACCGTGACCTTCCGAGACTGCGGCTTCATCCCCCATCACAGAAGATGAGCGACGACGGCAATCAGAGGAAATCCCATTCTGCGGTTTCATAATGATTTCCAGAAGTTTTCAACAAGTACCAAAAATTCACCCCGCTATCCCCCCCCCCCCCATATAGACGACTACCAATAGCATTAATACACAAGAAAACCAGCACTTTACACAGGAAAAGTCCATTAATTCAGCAACCGAGGGTCCAGAAATCCTGCTATTCTAAGCTGTAATAAAAACGTCGTGGAAAGCAGTGTGCATCTCCAGCGCAAGGGAAGTACATGCCGTACAGAGGAGCATAAATGTCCAATAAACCAGCACCTCCGCTGCTCTTCACATGCCGGATTATCAGAACACGGGTATAATGCGTCAAAAAGATCTAAGACGAGGAGCCTGCCGGGTCTTGCAGCCATAATATGCATGCTCAGAGCATTCTCCACCGCGGGCATGATGTCACCACCTGCATGGTTGCAAAACAGCTCGAAACCTTTAAGTCCTGCCCCGGGACCACCACCGAAACACCTGGGAAACTCCCACAAAACACCGACTTTTTGGTTAATCTGCACAAACCCCGCTCCCTCCTGTAAACTGCTGGCAACTACTCCCACTGCGGTACCGACGCTCGGTAAAGCGGCTACCGATCCGTACAAGTGGATGAGACGAGGAAAAAATCCACAGCGGAAACCGACCTGCGGGGCGCATTTTTGCAGAAATCTATCATGTATTTCACTCGTTTTGCAATAGTTAGGGGGAAATCCCTGACAAATCTAGGGTTGCATCGGGTATTGAACTATTGATACTTTTGTACCCAGATCGATTTGATACTGGGAACTGCCATTTTACGATACTAGGCTGCGCTATTGCGCGCACCATGTTATCCTGAACCGTCCCAGTGGAGAAGGAGGGAGTCCCTGACCACTGCCCCCGGTGAGAACAGAGAGGAGGAGGGGAGGAACCGTGGCCACTGCGCCACCAATTAATATAATTTATGCCTGAATACAAACGTAGGCTGCGGGTGTCGGCCATAACAATACCCGGCCTCTATGACTGCGTGCTGCGAACCGTGGCAATTAACCCTTCAGGTGCAGCACCCCTCCCCTCCTACTCCCCCCTCTTCTCAGTATTCGGGCTCATGCACACGACCGTATGTATTTTGCAGTCTGCAAAAAATACCGATGACGTCCGTGTGCATTCTGTAATTTGCGGAATGGAACAGCTGGCCCTTCATAGAACAGTGCTATACTTGTCTTGTCCGTAATGCGGATAATAGGACAAGTTCTACGGAAATACGTACATAAGGAAACGGAATGCACATGGAGTAACTTCCATTTTTTTTGCGAGCCCGTTGATGTTAATGGTTCCGCATACGGTCGGCAAAAAAAAATAACAGAAGGGACACGGAAAGAAAATACGTTTTTTTGTGCATGAGCCCTTATATTAATTGCCCCCCATCCACAGTTTTAGGGCTCGTTCAGGCCGTGCAATAGACGGGCACCGTCCATGGGGCAGGCGCATGGGAATCGCAGACTCATTCATTTTAATGGGTCCGCGATCCTTCCATTCCGCAAAAAGATAGATCTTGCTCTATCTTTTTGCGGTGCGGAAGCACGGAACAGAACCCCAGGAAGCACTCCGTAGTGTTCCGTTCCACATCTCGGGATTTGCGGACCCATTGAAATGAATTGGTCCGCATCCGTGATGCAGAATGGCCACGGAACGGCAAATGCAGTCCGCAATACGCGTTAGTGTGAACAAGCCCTTATAGTCATTGGTGGCAGTGGCCCCGGGGTCCCCCCTCCTCATCCATTAGTGGTGCTTAATTATTTTCGTGTGGTATCGAATGGTATCGAGTATCGCAATACTTTATTATGGTATCGAAATCTAATCAAAATTTTGGCATCGTGACAACCCTAGACAAATCTGCACCAAAATTCACGCATGAGGATTCTGACACTATTCCACTATTCTAAGGCCTCCTGCACACGGCCGTTTTTTTTTCCCCGTTTACTGGCCGTTTTTTGCGTTCCGTATACGGAACCATTCATTTCAATGGTTCCGCAAAAAAACGGGATGTACTCCGTATGCATTCCGTTTCCGTTTTTCCGTTCCGTTTTAACATAGAACATGTCCTATTATTGCCCGCAAATCACGGTCCGTGGCTCCATTCAAGTCAATGGGTCCGCAAAAAAAAGGAACACATACGGAAATGCATCCGTATGTCTTCCGTTTCCGTTCCGTTTTTTGCTGAACCATCTATTGAAAATGTTATGCCCAGCCCAATTTTATCTATGTAATTACTGTATACTGTATATGCCATACGGAAAAAACGGAACGGAAAAACGGAACAGAAACGGAAACACAACGGAAACAAAAAACGGAACAACGGATCCGTGAAAAACGGACCGCAAAACACTGAAAAAGCCATACGGTCGTGTGCAATAAGCCTAACTCTGTGAAAAAAAAAAAAGAAAAAGATAAACCCGCCCTCGTGGCCGTACGATAAACAAAATCCACACCAAAAAACCCAGAAATAAGGCATCCGAGACCCGCCCAATGGTGGCCTCGTTGCAGCCAATCACAGCATGCCTTTCATGCCTTGTACAGGCAGATCAGACTGGTTGCTATGGGCAACAAAGTGAATTTTCATAAATGAAACATTGTAGCTTTTCTGGCAAAATAAACTCTGCAAGTTCTGAACTGGTAAAAAAAAATGGAAAAAAAATAAAACCTGCTGTTATGTCACAAAATGTTGACTTCGCTCCCATCATGAGCTCTATGACTGACAGTTTTAGCTTTTAAGGAAGTAAAAAAAAAAAAGTTAAGAACGGTGAGCGATTGAAACAAGAAGAAAATCTGTTCCTTTAAGGGGTTTTCCAGTGTCATGTAAATACAGCTTAATCCCGACAGACGGGAACGCTCTGCAACTTTCTAACAGGCTTTGAATTACTCACTTTTTTCAAGTTCCCTGCTTGTTGTCAGTGATAAAAAACATTCTTATTTATACCCGGAGATCAGGAGCCCCTCTGATCTCGCTACAATGTATCAGCGCAGGTAAACGCTGGAGAATTGTGCCGCTGTTGGGTTTAATCCACAGAGGCCTATTTACTAACACACTGTAACACACTGCAGCTGTGCGATGTAAACAATACTGTGTTCCCATTCACTGACAACAAGCAGAAAACATGAAATTTGTGAGGAATTGAAACAGTAGGGTAGAAATTCTTTGCTGAAATGTATATGCACCGATGATTAACTCTATACAGGCTCCATGATGGTTTTACATGACTGACTTAGGTTACGATGAGCAATAGAAACACGTGACATCCCGCTGCAATCTACCGCCATCACAGAGCTGCGCTTGAGGTTTTCTTCTCTATTCAGGTCTAAAGTAGGGCTGAAACGATCATCCGATTAAATCGAGTAATTCGAGACAAAAAAATCCTCGATGCTAATTTTTTGCATCGAAGATTCGTTTGTCATGTGACCACGGAGCGGGAGTGAAGCGCTTGCTATTACTCCCGCTCTGTGGTCTCCCGCTGCGCTTGGAATACTCACCTTTCCAGCAGGGGGCCTCCGGACACGCCACAGCACGTCCACACGTGACCTGGCGCGCTGCGTGATGTCAGGCACAGGATGGAGTGTCGGCGGCGCCCCTGCTGGAGAGGTGAGTTGGTGAAATCGAGGGGGTGGGGGCGCGACTAAGGCCGGGCGCCCGGAGTGCACAGCGTCATAACAACCAATGTCCTGTGCAATCCAGGTGTCAGGAGGAGCAGGGCAGCAGAGACTATGGCCCAATGGGAAGGGGGGGGGAGACTATGGCCCAATGGGAAGGGGGGGGAGACGACGGCCCAATGGGAAGGGGGGGGAGACGACGGCCCAATGGGAAGGGGGGGGGGAGACGACGGCCCAATGGGAAGGGGGGGGGAGACGACGGCCCAATGGGAAGGGGGGGGGGGGACGACGGCCCAATGGGAAGGGGGGGGGAGACGACGGCCCAATGGGAAGGGGGGGGAGACGACGGCCCAATGGGAAGGGGGGGGGAGACGACGGCCCAATGGGAAGGGGGGGGGGAGACGACGGCCCAATGGGAAGGGGGGGGAGACGACGGCCCAATGGGAAGGGGGGGGAGACGACGGCCCAATGGGAAGGGGGGGGAGACGACGGCCCAATGGGAAGGGGGGGGAGACGACGGCCCAATGGGGGGCGGGGAGACGATGGCCCAATGGGGGGCGGGGAGACGATGGCACAATGGGGGGGAGATGATGGCACAATGGGGGGCGACGAAGACGATGGAGTGTCGGCGGCGCCCCTGCTGGAAAGGTAAGTTGGTGAAACAGAGGGGGTGGGGGCGCGACTAAGGCCGGGCGCCCGGAGTGCACAGCGTCATAACAACCAATGACGCTGTGCAATCTGGGTGTCAGGAGGAGCAGGGCAGCAGAGACTTTGGCACAATAGGGGGGTCAGATGATGGCACAATGGGGGGAACTGATGCACTTGGGCTGATCGCACAGTGGGGAATGAAGGGTGGTGGGGACTGATGGCAGGGGGTCTAATGAGTTTTTGTAAAGGAAAACAGTCTATTAATGCATTTTTTTCTTATTAGATTACTCGATTATTCGTAAAAAATTATCGATAGAATACTCGATTACTAAAATAATCGTTTACTGCAGCCCTAGTCTAAAGCTAAAACCATTGCATTGTGGGAGCTCAGATACCAAGAAAGTATTAGTTCACAAATCTGACAACTTATTATTTAAAGAGGACCTCTCTCCTCTCCTGAAATGTCCCCATGTAATAATAATTCTGCAGTGTCTATTCTTATGACTCTATGTTGTGGCATTCCTCTATTATTCCTGCTACAAATAAATTGGCAGCAGCTTGTAGTAAAGATACTTCTGAGTGTTAGGCTACTTTCACACTAGCGTTCGGGTGTCCGCTCGAGCGCACCGTTTGAAGGGGCTCACGAGCGGCCCCGAACGCATCCGTCTGGCCCCAATGCATTCTCAGTGGAGGCGGATCCACTGAGAATGCATCCGCCTGCCAGCGTTCAGCCTCCGCTCCGCTCAGTGAGCGGACACCTGAACGCTGCTTGCAGCGTTCGGGTGTCCGCCTGGCCGTGCGGAGGCGAGCGGATCCGTCCAGACTTACAATGTAAGTCAATGGGGACGGATCCGCTTGAAGATGACACAATATGGCTCAATCTTCAAGCGGATCCGTTCCCCATTGACTTTCAATGTAAAGTCTGAACGGATCCGCTCAGACAACTTTCACACTTAGAAAATTTTCTAAGTTTTAATGCAGACGCATCCGTTCTGAACGCTAGTGTGAAAGTAGCCTTACCAGTACTGTTGAATGTCCACCACAGTCCCTCCTGCGCCCCCCTCTCCGCCGCAGTCCCTTCTGCGCCCCCCTCTCCGCCGCAGTCCCTTCTGCGCCCCCCTCTCCGCCGCAGTCCCTTCTGCGCCCCCCTCTCCGCCGCAGTCCCTCCTGCGCCCCCCTCTCCGCCGCAGTCCCTCCTGCGCCCCCCTCTCCGCCGCAGTCCCTCCTGCGCCCCCCTCTCCGCCGCAGTCCCTCCTGCGCCCCCCTCTCCGCCGCAGTCCCTCCTGCGCCCCCCTCTCTGCCGCAGTCCCTCCTGCGCCCCCCTCTCTGCCGCAGTGCCTCCTGCGCCCCCCTCTCCGCCGCAGTCCCACCTGCGCCCCCCCTCCGCCGCTGTCCCACCTGCGCCCCCCTCTCCGCCGCAGTCCCTCCTGCGCCCCCCTCTCCGCCGCAGTCCCTCCTGCGCCCCCCTCTCCGCCGCAGTCGCCACTGACACTATTCTCGGCATAATTTACTGTTTGCACTGGCGCACCTTGTACGGTGCATTCTATGAATGGACACTTTGAACGCAAAAAAAAAAAAACAACATCACATACGAGAGAGCTATGAGAAGACTGGTCCTAGGAGCTTACAATCTGATGGCATGCAGCTGTCAGCCGATGGTTTACCCCTCCACCTTCCTGTACAAACGGGTGTGATTATTTTAGCAACCAGGTTTTTCTATTGCCACAGTGCTTCAATAATGAAAGGTGAAGCAACTCTGCAATCTGATTGAACTAAAAATCTCCTGCCGTTTTGTGTTTTCAGCTCCTGTGCAGACCGATGTGTGTGGACCCCCACCAGTGACAAAGTGATGGCATGTCTGGGCGATATGCCAGCAATTGATAAGAACAGAAAACCCCTTTATATGCAGAGGATTCTGTAGAAAAGGTTTTCAGTTTCTGGGTGTAAACGAAAAGGGTTCTATTCATCGACAGCAAGCGGTTCAATGAAACAGTACAGAAGGGCAAGTATTCTTTTGCTACAATATAAAGTTTAATCAAAGTACGATTAGAAAGTCTGCCACTTTATTATAAGCTTTGCCTTCCTTCCAATGTGCTCAAGATCTCTGCTTGCTGTCAGTGAATGGGAAGATTTGTTCTTCACATCCAGATTCTGAGAAACGGTCCTGCTGCATTAAGAGGTGTGCTCTGAGGCACTGGATCTACCTGCTGGGTGAAAACAGGGCACAGTATGGATGTGGACAGCTACAGTTCCCATTTACTGACAGCAAGCAGAGTGTAAACGACACCCAATTTCCTTATCTCGGATATGGCCTACAAAAACCACACAGAGGAGGCGGGTGTTCTGAGGCTCTCACACCACTGCTGAGTCACGGGAGGTGAGAACATAGCTCTGCAGAGGGTGCTGACAACACCTCTCATCATTTCACGGCAGATCATTAGCAACGAAGCCTCACGAGCCCTGGGAAGGTTCATCTCTGATTTGGCTGGTTAACCCTGTGTGAGCCAAAGAGGAAGTGAAAATCCTGCCAGGTTGGTTTGTATCAACACATCCGAGAACCAAACCACTCTCCTATCTGTTCATCCTGAGCCTTCTGGTTCATGAACACCAGAACTACAGGGAAAACAGGATTCCATCCAGGCCATTTATTAATCCCAAATGGCACAATGGTATAATACAGGATGTGGGGGATTCAGCCAGCACAACCCTGTATGCAGGTGCACATATGGCGAAATACACATACAAACGCAAAAACACAGATGCAACCAGCACTCTGCAACCAGCACTCTGCAACCAGCACTCTGCAACCAGCACTCTGCAACCAGCACTCTGCAACCAGCACTCTGCCCTGCCTCTATGCTGGATGTTGAATGAGGCATTGGTGTACATTTTGGCCAAAGCATAATAAGCCACTCACCACGTCAAGGTCGCCTCCATGAGTGGTCCCTAACACTGGTACCTACCTGTTATGGGCCATGACAGCCACACAAAGTCCAGGGAGCGCAGGTACAGCATGAACGCCAGGCACACTCTGCTTTTAACCCCGTCCGGTGCCGTGACAGCTGTATGTACACAGTGACTGCACCAGTAGAATAGTGAGTGCAGCTCTGGAGTATAATACAGGATGTAACTCAGGATCAGTACAGGATAAGTAATGTAATGTACACAGTGACTGCACCAGCTGAATAGTGAGTGCAGCTCTGGAGTATAATACAGGATGTAACTCAGGATCAGTACAGGATAAGTAATGTATGTACACAGTGACTGCACCAGCAGAATAGTGAGTGCAGCTCTGGAGTATAATACAGGATGTAACTCAGGATCGGTACAGGGTAAGTAATGTAATGTATGTACACAGTGACTGCACCAGCAGAATAGTGAGTGCAGCTCTGGAGTATAATACAGGATGTAACTCAGGATCGGTACAGGGTAAGTAATGTAATGTATGTACACAGTGACTGCACCAGCAGAATAGTGAGTGCAGCTCTGGAGTATAATGCAGGATGTAACTCAGGATCTGTACAGGATAAGTAATGTAATGTATGTACACAGTGACTGCACCAGCAGAATAGTGAGTGCAGCTCTGGAGTATAATACAGGATGTAACTCAGGATCGGTACAGGGTAAGTAATGTAATGTATGTACACAGTGACTGCACCAGCAGAATAGTGAGTGCAGATCTGGAGTATAATACAGGATGTAACTCAGGATCAGTACAGGATAAGTGATGTATGTACACAGTGACTGCACCAGCAGAATAGTTAGTGCAGCTCTGGAGTATAATACAGGATGTAACTCAGGATCAGTACAGGATAAGTAATGTATGTACACAGTGACTGCACCAGCAGAATAGTGAGTGCAGCTCTGGAGTATAATACAGGATGTAACTCAGGATCAGTACAGGATAAGTAATGTATGTACACAGTGACTGCACCAGCAGAATAGCGAGTGCAGCTCTGGAGTATAATACAGGATGTAACTCAGGATCAGTACAGGATAAGAAATGTAATGTAATGTATGTACACAGTGACTGCACCAGCAGAATAGTGAGTGCAGCTCTGGAGTATAATCAGTGGATATCCCATTCTGACTCTCACCCCCAGTTCACACACGGCTGTGGTTTCACAATCATGGTGTGACATGACAATGCGCTCTCTGTCTGGCAGATCATCGCTCCCTTCTCATATTAACCCTTCAGTCTGCTGCTCCGGACATAGCCAAGTCTTGCTGATGACTACAGGTCTGGTCATCCCATGAGTCAGGCTCAATACTGGACAATCTGCAGAACATTGCGATCCTAGCAGTCACCTAGAAGAACATCTCATTCTGCAGAACATTGCGATCCCAACAGTCACCTACGAGAACGTCTCATTTAGAGATGACTCTCCTGCATAACGGGACGGATTCGTTTTGCAGCCCATAGACTTATATTATGACTGAATGAATAACGGAATACCTCTAAAGGCGTTCCGTCATAGAATCGCGTTATGGTCCGTGGTAACGCAATTCATGTTTTGCCAATAAACAAATCGCAAACGAATTTCATAAGCGGAATTCGCTCATCTCTAATCATCACCACGGCCATTAAAAGCAACGGCAGCATCTTACCAGCTGCCAGGAGATAAGGCTGGTTCCTGACATTCTGCAGAACATTGCAACACTCTTATTAGTGTTTCCAAAGGCAGCAGATTTCACCTAATGAAAAACATGTATTCTGCAGAACATCGCAATGTAAAACCTGCCGCTTATCACTGCCTATCAGCGTTCTGCAGAACATTACACCATATCAGCTGTCGGTGTCCAGCACGGCGTGCACGTATAAGCCGCAGAACGTTGCTCTTTGATGGACTACGGCAGCCTAACACTACCTGAACGCCATCTGCAGAGCATCGCTCCATTCTATAGCCCAGTACTGCCAGAATGCAATCTGCATGCATCCCGCAGAGCG
Organism: Bufo bufo; assembly: GCF_905171765.1. Classification (NCBI taxonomy): domain Eukaryota; kingdom Metazoa; phylum Chordata; class Amphibia; order Anura; family Bufonidae; genus Bufo; species Bufo bufo. Next base: position 222,987,182 of record NC_053395.1, on the reverse strand, counting down.
TTACTCCTCACGATCAGACATACGTTGCTTGGCTATATTCTGCAGAACGTCGCTCTTTACTACCGGTTACATCGGACAGAGCGTCGCACCATACTGATCGCCCTAGCTCAGCACTGTTTACATGCAGGCAGAGCATCGCGCCTCGGCTCAGCAGTCAAGCATCAAAACAAGCAATTACCCAATATTTCACGCATGATCCTAAGGAAGTGGCGGGGGAGGAGGAGGAGGGGGGGCACCCCTCTGCCCATCGCATTCACCACTAGACCCTAAAATCTGCCGCTGATCTGGGACAATTGGCGCCGTGACGCCGTCCGTCCGACGCGATGTGATGCAATATAACTGCGTTCACACAGCGCCATCCAAAGCGATTTTTTAATGAAGACTGCGGCGATAAAGGTTATCGTATCGCCATGACACGTCCAACGTTCCATTTTTTTTTTGCCTAAAAATTATTATAAGGGAATAAATAAATCAGGTGATTACGCCAATATTTTTCAATTTAACCCACAAAAAAATTTAAATAAATAAACTGCGGCAATTAACAAAACATCGCAGCAGAATTCAGCAGCAGCAGCATGCAGTGATCTGTGACCCGCCGGGCGGACCTTGACCCCACAGCTCCCATCCTCCCCCCGCACTCACGCGATCCTGAAGAACGGCTTCTCGGTGCGGGCCATGAGTGCCCGCGGGAGGCAGGAGCAGCCCGGGAGCCGGCGGAGCAGCAGCGCGAGCCCGCAGCAGGAGCAGCAGACGGCGGCCGCGGCCAGGAGCAGCAGCAGCGCCGGCATGACACTCCTCCTCCAGGTGACCGCGCCACGCCCACTCCCAGGACTCGCGGAGCCACGCCCCTCCCCCGGGCAGAGAGTGCGGCTCCCGGCGGCTGGAGAGAGAACGACCTCTGGAGGACAAAAGTGGTAAACACGTGAATGGGCGACTGCGGCTATTATTATTATTCTCAGGGTCGATGATGATTCTTATATTGATTATTATTTTATACATTAGTGAAGCACGCCCCCTGAAGTGATTTACATAACCACGCCCCAGCGAACGCTTCTGCTACAGCAAGTCTGCTTCTGTATGAACTGTGTGATGATGGCGGCCTCTAGTGGTGAAAGTGGGTATAAACCCGCACTAATTATTATTGTATTATTATTATTATTATTATTTATCATTACTATTTTTATTATTATTATTATTATTATTATTATTATTACTACAGTTTGTAGTAGTATTATTTATATTATTATTTCAGTTATTGCAATTATTAGTTTTTATTATTGTTTCAGATATTGGCATGGCACAGGACTTTTATGGTAGCGCTCACCTTTACTGTTCCAGACAGTCATTCTTCTAGATGTCTCAAGAGAGTCTGAATGGGGCTTCATCAGAGAAAATAAATAATAATTCCTGTGCTTCCTGCAGATTGTCAGTCTGCCCTTGTTCAGGGACCGGGTTTGGGGTGGCCCCAACACTACGCTGGGTCCCTCGGACACCGTTGAGGTGTCACCATGTGTTGCTGCTCTCTGGAAGGGATGATAAAGCAAGGTGCACCCCAATGGGAAATAAGTCCAGAGAGTCAGGGTCTGCAGTAAACCAGGGTGCTTCTTTACTGGACGGATTCAAGTGCAAAACAATACAATCAGTGCACTGAGCTGGCTCCTCCTGGGCAGAAGAAGGTTCTGTCCTCAGGAAAGGCCTGAGCTAGCTGTCCCTCTCTCTCTTTCAGAAGGCTGGTACCCTGGGTCTGTGGCTCAGTGGTCCGGCTGGTTCCCTGGTCAAAGGGCTGGTGAACCAGGGTCTGTGTGTCACGGTATTGTTGTTGTTCGACATGACACGTGTGCCGTGCATGTTGGCTGCCAGGGGCAACGTGTTGTTGCAGCATGTTTTTAGCTTCCTCCTTTCTCCTGGTTCTTTCCCTGTCTGGTACTGGTGGGGTTAACTACCTGGCTGGGTGTGGCCACTAGGGGTTCATATTGCCTGTGGCTTTCAGGATGGAGTCAGTTGTACTCCAGCCTTTGTTGGTGCTGGAGCTATGCTCCTGTCCTGGGTGTTCTATCTGCCTACCTAGTGGGACATCGATGTCTTCCCGTTTTCTATGTCCCTTCACTCTCAGTTTTATGGTATTGTATTGTTTATGTATGAATGGGTGTTGTGATGTCTTGTTTGGTGCTTCATGTCTGGTCTGTCTATGGTGTATGCTCAGTCCTGCATGGATTCTAGACATCTCCCTGTGTATCTGTGCCTTTGGTGAGAGAGCCCCAGGGTTCCCCAGAGGGGGAACTACAAATCAGTAAGCAGCTCTGCCTGGTGCCTTCATGCATCCTGTCCGCATGGGGGTCCAGGCAGTTACTGGTGTGCTGGTTCCTATGTTAGGTGTTTGTACTGTGTCCTGTTTGGTGTGTGGGCTCCAGTGCATATGCACGGGTTCCAGTCGTGGGGCTGAGGCAGGTGTGTTGTTCTGGTTCTTACCTGCCGATCCAGTAGCTGTTCACGGTCTCCTCTTTTCCCTGCATCTAGGCCGCATCTTGAAGAAACAGGTTGTCTCACGCCCTTTTATTATCTGTAGGGATCTTCAGGGATTCCAGGGTCCGAGGTTCCTGGGTATGAGTCGTCCTACCATCTGGGTCCGCTCATACGGTGTGAGGAGTCAGGGCCAGGATTAGGGTGGCTGTAGGAGGTGACCTTCTCCCTTTTTCCCGTCTCCAGGCCTAACTGTTATCTCCGTTTCCCTACGGTGTTCGGTGGGGAGTTTCCCCCACTCCCCACCGTGATACTGTGACTCAGTATCCCAGTCTGAGCGGTATCTTCTAGTCACTAGTGCAGACTGGCAGAGTCTCCTCTTCCAAGCAATGGTCCCTAACTGCATAACACTAGGGGCTCTGACTGCTCTCCTTTATATATAGTTTCTAGCTGAACTAGTGAGTGAAGTGGAGAATCACAGCCTAAACAGAAACAATGTTGCGATTTCAGCCTGTCATAGACTTGAATTGAGTCTCAATACAAGTCAATGGGAATGACTAAACAGTTTCCAGACAAAAACAACTCCCTAGACAGAGCTAAACCAGACAGTCAAAAAGTCACTGTGTCATGGCGCGGTGTGGGTGGTAAACTCCACACCGAATACAGGAGGGAATGGAAAAGGTACTAGGCCTGCAAACTACGGAAAGGTCACCACCTAGTGATTCCCTAAACCAAGCCCTAACTGCTATCAGTATTGATAGAGATGTGAGTATCATTCTATATTTTGTATCTCTAGGACTGAGTAACTGTATGATTTTTAAGTAGTTGCTTTAAGCTGCTTGTTCCTTATCTTAACTGCCTCCCCTCCCCCTTTACTTCAAGCTGTCTATTTGTGCAACACTGAAGCAAGAACGGAGGGGGATCAAAGCTGCAAGAGGCCCCTGACTTCTCCCACAGATGTGTGAAGAGTGATGTATAGACTGTAGAAGAATGCTTGAGCCAATTACTTAGCTAGATGATTCACACATATATTCAGTGCCTAAAAAAAAAGCACCTCCTTGAAGTGTCATATATGACGTAAGCAGTATTAATGTTAGTATGACGCCATTATACCATGGCGCCGGTGCACAGATGTTTACATTAATTCACATACCAAAGTTTGTAAGATAGTGCACAATGCGCAGACTCCAAGTGTTATCTCTTTTTTTCTTATCTCTTTTTCCTTCTTAGCCAATTAAATAATGGCAGGACGACCCCCCCCCCCCCCGCCCCCCGAAGATGTAAAAACTGCATTACTCATTGTAATAAACATAGAGACTGTCTTTAAACTGCCTTTGTGTCAGTGTATGTGTCACGGATGATGTTGCAGATAGCTGGAACTTATGAATAAACGTCCGACTGGCTTGATCCCAAACTAAGGAGCATATAGGTGAGCCCTATAAAACCCTAAGAGCTCTCCCTGACTGCTATGCCCATGCAAGGGTCTGTATGGTAGACGATTGCATGCCCCACATACCTAAGACTGTGTGACACCTGAAAACCCTATAATAGTGAGGGGACACGACCACCGGCTTCCTGCACTTAATACGGAGGGAGTCAGGGTCACCTAGAATCAAGCCAGCAAGGAAACACAATACATGAAAAGCCTTATCTGAGTAAACAGCAGCCGCAGCCTCCAGCAGTGAACACTTCATCCAGGAAGTAGTATAAACCGCAAAGTGAGGCAGTATAGGAGGGAATATAAAGGGAGACGATTAGTCTAAAAATGGGTGACACCTGGGAGAAGGAAAGGAGATGACAAAGTGAAACCAAAACAAAGAACATCATGCAAGAGGTAGAGAAGGACGTCTGCCAGACCTTCTCACAGAACTGGCGGTGACAGTATGTTTCTGCCACGTGTGGATATTAACCCCTTGCGGTACCTTGATACCTTGATTTGGAGCACCAGAGTGTATCTTAAATGCTTCAAGTGGAACCAGCTTCAACAGTATGAACAGACCTCGATGGTAGGAATGTTCATACGCAGGAACCTAGAGCCCTATTTAAACCTGAAGGGCCCTGGAAATAGTGTCAGGACAAAAGAGGACCTGTTCCTTCCCAGCTGAAGGAACAGGAGACTCCCTGAGGCCTAATACCCAAAAAAATGTGAATATGACAAACTAGAAATAGGAAAAAGACACTTGACTCCGAAGTACGCGGATTAGCAGGAACTCAGAGGAGAACCAAATACCAGCACTTCCACAACCAGAAAGGAGCTATCAACCACAGAGCATGAAATAGAGGAGTTGGAATGACCACTTAAGCTACACCTGAGACAAGAGGTGTGGTCATAACCAGCAACACAGAAACAAGTGAAACCAAAGAGGCTGTCAGATCACATCACGTGCCTCCAGTCTCTTAGATCTTCTGACCCCTGTCACGGGAGAGACCGTGACACACTGTGTCTGTTTTTTTCCCTCCAAAACTCAGCTCTGCATAGTCCCTTAAAGGCTATGTACACCTTTGGGGGCATTTTTTTAAATTATTATTGCATTGTACTTATTTGGAGCTAAAAATAATTTTTTCAATTGGTCTCTATTAAAAATATTGAGCCCTTTTCTCTGTACAGAGCTGAGATGCTCTACTAGCAGGATCTGAATTTTTTCTCTCTCCTGTCAGGCAGCTCAGCTGACGGCTGCTTATCTCTGATCTCTGACCTTATAAACACTCATTATAGCTCAATCTTTTTCTTACTGATAAGAATGTGGCTTAAATAAGTGTTTATGACTAGAGATGGCCTTACGGTTCACCCTGTGGTCGTTTCACAGCGAACTTTGCTCGTTCGCGAATCACCGAACATGCGAACATATGGAGATGTTCACATGTGCCATATTCTTTTCCATTGCGCCCAGTGGTGTATCTTGGTTTTGTGCTGCCCTAGGCGAGACTAAACTCGGGCACCCCCCAATATAAATTTGACCCCCCCCCCCTTCCTGTCAAGGCCAAACCCCTTTCTCTCTAAACCCCACCCCTTCCTATGTGCCATCCACAGATCCCCCTCCCCTAAACAGTGCCATCCACAGATCCCCCTCCCCTAAACAGTGCCATCCACAGATCCCCCTCCCCTAAACAGTGCCATCCACAGATCCCCCCTCCCCTAAACAGTGCCATCCACAGATCCCCCTCCCCTAAATAGTGCCATCAACAGATCCCCCTCCCCTAAACAGTGCCATCCACAGATCCCCCTCCCCTAAACAGTGCCATCCACAGATCCCCCTCCCCTAAACAGTGCCATCCACAGATCCCCCCCTAAACAGTGCCATCCACAGATCCCCCTCCCCTAAACAGTGCCATCCACATATCCCCCTCCCCTAAACAGTGCCATCCACAGATCCCCCTCCCCTAAACAGCTGTTATCACCTGTACTTTGACAAAGACACAGAGTAGTGTCGAAACGCTCGTCACATATGGGTGACGAATAAAGAAAGCTTTTCTTCATTATTGGAATTACGGAGTGCTGGTCTTTCTATTGCAAGTATCTGGGGAATCAACCTATCGACCGTGCACCTGGACCCCGACTGAAGCACAGTGCCGCCCACTCGTTCCTAATTGACTCCCCCCTAAACAGTGACATCCACAGATCTCCCCCTAAACAGTGACATCCACAGATCTCCCCTAAACAGTGCCATCCACAGATCTCCCCCCTAAACAGTGCCATCCACAGATCCCCCTCCCCGACGCTCACAGGAGCACATTTATAAACTAATCAGTAACTTTAACTTTAATCATTGCTCATTGCTGATCTCTTGTTGTATTTATAGTATAAATAGGCAGAGTCATCACTAGACGACTCACGCCTGTTTATGAATATAAATTATTGAGATTACCCAAAATAGCAATAATTAATATTTCCCTTAACAGCTATCGATAGGTGGGTGTGATATACTGAGGGGTGTGATATACTTATAATATACTTTCAAACATAGAAAGTATATAGTGCATTTGTATTGTGCAACAGTTGTGTGCGGTTCTGCTGCGATATCGCAGCTATATAGAGGGACAAGCGCTATTGGAAGAACTATTTGCAACGGGTGTGATATACCTGTTGCCCCCCAAAAAAACTGATTGAGGCCTGCGATACACCTGTTTCCGCAAAATACTGATTAAGGGGTTTGATATCACTGCTTCCACAAAATACGGATTGAGGGGTGCGATATACCTGCTTCCACCAAATATTGATTAAGGGGATTGATATACCTACTGTAACGGATCTCCTGGAACCCCAACCTGGTACCTCCAGTGCTTCCCGAGGACTCCAAGCACTCCGCTCGACACCTATACCACCACAGGAACCGCTCAGATGCCACAAACACAGTCAAATCGCCATGGGGTTTAAGTTTTGCATGGGCTGATGAGAGGGCCCATAATCCTGGGGCAAGAGGCTGGCAACCAGGCCCCTCCAAAACCAGGTGGCGAGGTTATTTTTGCCACACATCTCCCCCTCCCAGGGAAGACTAACCAGATACCCAACCTCACGCCGGTCGGTACCTGAGTTAGTCTGGCAGCCCACCCACAACCAAATACTGGACCTGTTGAATTTGGTAGCCTGTCTCTGTCCAGTGAGTCCACCAAGGTTATGTTGGTAGCTGGTACTCCCGGTCTCTGTGTTGCTCCCTGGCTTGGAGTGGAGGTTGCTTTGTGGGCAGGGATCAGCGGTACTCTGCCCTGGTGCCAGCGTTACCATGGAAGAAGCCTGGTTGGAGCCTGGTTGTTGGAGGGGGAGACCGACTGTCTCCCCTTTGGATACCCAGCTCTGCTGCTGGAGGGGGAGACCGACTGTCCCTACCCCCTGTGCTGTAAGTGCAGAGACCACGGTCCCATCTGCACTGTTGTGGGGCTTACTGTCTCCCCCTGGTGCGTTAAGCTGTTGCTGGGGAGAGGGGTTAACGAGCTCCTCTCCCATACATACTTCCAGCCGATAGGGAGGGCGACCGACCGTCTCCGCTCCCAATACAGTGTCCTGCTGCTGGAGAAAGGAGACTGGGCTCTCTATTCCCTGCTGGACACTCTGCTGCTGGGGGACAGGACCGACTGTCTCTGCCCCCTGTAACTCCGCCTGCCGCTGGGGAATGGAGATTGGGCTCCCAATTCCCTGCAGGAGCAGTGGAGAGACCTCGGTCCCATCTCCACCGGCCACCTGGGGTTCTTCCCAGTAAACATACCCAATATCCTCCCAGCTGAAGGTCTCTGGACCTGGGTCTGACACTCTGCTCTCCTGCTGAGCCTTCTCACTGGAGTGGGACAGCTGCTGGTAGCCCTGTTCCAGCTCCATCTCCCGGGTCACCAGGGGGACCAGGTCCTGCTCAATCTCATGAGTGTCGTCCCAGTCATACCTGCTCTCCCGCCACTCAAAGAGGTCCCTGAACCGGGCTTGTGTAGGGCTCCCAAACTCCAGCTCTGAAAAAGTCTCCCATAACAAGCCAGGACCATCAAACTCCTCTCTCTCCGGCTTGTCATGCTCAGCTGTCCTGGGTAGGTACTGTGCCCCATACCACCAGAGCGCCTGGTAGGCATCTTCCAGCCACAGCTCCTGCCATGCTAGGAGTTCCAATTCCTTTACCCATTCCTCCCGGGGCTGCTCTCCCAGGAAGGGCATCTGCAGGGCTACTCGCTTCTGCAACCGCTGGTCTTCCGTGGGGAGTCTCTCGTCCCGCATATATTCCACAATACGCAGTACCTGGTACCAGATGCCTTTGCAGACTGCATCTCGGTCATCCATGACACCCTCATCGTACTCCACTGCTGTTTCCATTCTGGTGCTGTCAGGGTCGCTGTACTAGGACATGCGTTGCCCTCAAATTGTAAAATCCATGGAATGGTCTCTCCTGTAGCTGTCCTTCTGGCTGTGGGAACGATCCCGCCGCTTGCCACCAATGTAATGGATCTCCTGGCACCCCGACCGGGTACCTCCAGTGCCTCCCGAGGACTCCAAGCACTCCGCTCGACACCTATACCACCACAGGAACCAGGAACAGGAACAGCTCTTACAAGAGCTAGGAGTAATAGCCAGGGGAGTATACACGTATAGCAATCCCCACACACATGAGACGAGGCTCTATGTTGAGTGTAAAACAGGAACACTTTATTGAGGGCTACCCGCCCGTATTTATGCAGGTCCCCATCTGGTGTACACGCCCCTAGGGGACCAGAAGGAAGACTGTGACACAGGACAGATACGTAGCACTCAGGATACACAGACACAACACATCCCCACAATGCATCATGGTTTCCTCCTCTCTGCCCTGGAAACATCCGAGGAGCAATTCAATTATCTCTCAGGACAAAGGGAAATCACCAATACACATGTGGGAACAACAGGACAGGAATCACCACCCAAACACACAATGTCACACCCTCACAGCAAACACAGACATTTAACATATTCCCAGATAGCTCAAGTCTGAGTGCATATCATTAGGTGAATAGCACTCAGAATACACAAATACAATAAAATTAGCTATCTGGGTACCATCACATAACATACAATACAATTACACAGACAGATGGTTCTGTCACACACCTCAAAACCCCACATGTCCCCATATGGCTTGGATCTGAGCGTTCAGATGCCACAAAAACAGTCAAATCGCCATGGGGTTTAAGTTTTGCATGGGCTGATGAGAGGGCCCATAATCCTGGGGCAAGAGGCTGGCAACCAGGCCCCTCCAAAACCCAGTGGCGAGGTTATTTTCGCCACACACCTACTTCCACAAATTACTGATTAAGGGGATTGATATACCTGCTTCCACAAATTACTGATTAAGGGGATTGATATACCTGCTTCCACAAAATACTGAATAAGGGGTTCGATATAACTGCTTCCACAAAATACATATTGAGGGGTGCGAAATACCTGCTTCCACCAAATACTGATTAAGGGGTTTATATTTACCTGTTTTCACAAAATACTGATTAAGAAATTGATATACCTGTTTCCACAAAATAATACCGATATAAGACCAACGTTGATGCCCATACCAAAACTACAATGAGTCAATACAACACATGTTGCGGCAATATAAAGGGGATCAACTATTATAGAGTACAAAAAGGTACCAGCTCCTTTAACAAAACAACGACCTACAAGAATCGAAGCCAAAGGTACAGATGCAAAAAAGTTTTATAAACTTTATTGAATAACATGATTACATACATATAAGACTTTACGTTAAAAAGAAGTAGCAGCAGGAAAAAAACACCATCCCGGTGGTACACTACATGAAAAATAGTGGTATAGTATATATGCCAATCGCAAATCTCTGAATATTCTCCTGTATGAATATGTTCAATATCCCTGAATGAGACAAGAAAGTCACTACCAGGGAAGTGACCACAGTCAGAACTGCAAAAGGTAGCTGGACCATGTGGAAACTAGTGTAACCATGGCACCTTGCAGAGTGCTGACCAAAAACAATAATGACATATATCAGAGAGACTTACCAAACAAGTAGTGTATCCGACCTGGGATGGTGGCTTTTTCCTGCTGCTACTTCTTTTTAACGTAACGTCTTATATGTATGTAATCATGTTATTCAATAAAGCTTATACACTTTTTTGCATCTGTACCTTTGGCTTCGATTCTTGTAGGTCGCTGCTTCCACAAAATACTGATTAAGGGGTTTGATATACCTGCTTCCACAAAATACAGATTGAGGGGTTTGATATACCTGCTTCCACAAAATACAGATTGAGGGGTTTGATATACCTGCTTCCACAAAATACAGATTGAGGGGTGCGATATACCTGCTTCCACAAAATACAGATTGAGGGGTTTGATATACCTGCTTCCACAAAATACAGATTGAGGGGTGCGATATACCTGCTTCCACAAAATACTGATTAAGGTGATTGATATACCGGCTTCCACCAAATACTGATTGAGGCCTGCGATATACCTTCTTCCACAAATACTGCTCTTCTCTAGGGACTTTGTCACAGGGTAATTTTGAAAATGACAGGCAGAGGAAGAGGCAGGCCGTTCCGAAGGGGTGGTAGGGGTCGGGCAGGTGCACCAGGCCGGAGCCTAAGTGGGAAGTTGGAGAAGGTGCGTGCGATTACGTCAAAGGACGCACTAGAGTTGGTTGAGTGGCTCACTCAGCCTTCCGCTTCTACACCCTCCTCATCCTCTGTATCTGCACCCTCCTCACTCTCTGTTGTGTGCACCCCCAAAGACACCACCACCATAGCGTCTCCACTTGAGTCAGAGGAATTATTTTCCCATCCATTCCCAGACCTTACCGATGCGCAGCCATTCTTGGCATCAGATGAGGAAGAGGAGGTAGCAACGGTCTCCACCCAGCGGTCTGACGGTACCCAGATCAGCCCAAGGAGGGTGGTCCCCGCTGTTGCATCCTACTCAGAGATCTCTGTCAGTGGTGGTGAAGGTGACGATGACGTGTCGATGGACGTCACGTGGGTGCCCACAAGAGAGGAAGAGGAGGGGAGTACAGAGGGAGAGACGGAGCAGCAGATAGGGAGGAGAAGGAGGAGAAGCAGGCAGAACTCGCAGTGCACAGGAGGCAAAAAGCAGACGGAAAATGTATCTGGAGCAAGCCATCCACCATGCACGGTCACATCTGGCACTCCCAGGACGCCGGCACATGGCTCTGCAGTGTGGGCTTTTTTCAACATGTCAGCTGCTGACAATAGTGTTGCCATCTGCAGCCTGTGCTGTCAACGCATAAGTCGTGTTAAGCCTAACACTCACCTAGGGACGACCGCCTTAAGAAGGCACCTGGCCTCCCGTCACCGAGCCCAGTGGGAGCAACGCCGTCAGAACCCACAAAGCCACACCCGGCGCTCCACAAAGCCACACTCCAGGCGCTCCACGTCCTGCCTCTTCTCCTTCTCCTCTCTCCTCCCATTTGTCCTCCACTCCACCTTCCACCATACCGTCGTCGCGTTCATCTGGCAGAAGGCAGGCTTCCGTGGCCCAAATGTTCGAGCATAAAAAGTTGATGACGCCGGATAACCCTCTTGCCCAATGGCTGACCGCTGGCTTGTCGGAACTGCTAGCCCGCCAACTACTGCCATATAAACTGGTGGACTCAGAGACCTTTTGAAAATTTGTGGCCATTGGCACACCGCAATAGAAAGTCTCCGGAAGGAAATATTTCTCCCAGAAGGGCATCCCAGAGCTATATGGCCACGTTCAGGGGCAAGTGAATGTATCTCTGGCACACAGTGTCGGTGCCAAGATACATCTGACCACAGACACGTGGTCTAGCAAACACGGGCAGGGAAGGTTCATAACTTTTACTGCCCACTGGGTGAAGCTTCTGACGGCCGTCAAACATGTTCTTTTCCCCACTGGTATCAGCACTCCTTCCCATTCGGCCCAGGTGCTTTTAATTAGCAGGAGTCTGCATAAGGGTATACATTCAAACTCTCAGTTGGGGTTCCTGAGAGTGTGTAATAGGGTAAGTTTTACACCTGTTCGCATGGTGCAGTACTGCGCGACGGCCATTTTTGCTTTGGTGCTGTCCTGGTGGGTTGGTGGGGCCCAGTGCCAAGGTGGTTTTGCCAGACAGTGGGGCGCTGTTTGACCACTGGGTCCTGCTGCCCGCTGGTGGTCGCCGTGCAGTGCTGCACCAAATTTTGGTTAGGGTCCCATTCAAAGAGGCAACCTTGTCGTGGTGAGTGGGCCTATGCTTTTTAATCAAATTGTATACTATTGCCTCATGTACAGTATTTAGCATAGAGGTAGGTATACGATATATGGCGCTGAGAAGTGATGTTAATTATGCTGAGAAGCAGTTAGATAAAAGCATAGTATTGAGGATGTGCGATCCAGTTCTTTTTCTTATATTTTATATTATGTAACCCGTGGTACCCGTGTGGATTTGGTGTTACCGCCACGGATTGCATGCAGGCCTGCCTCTTCTTCTCCTACTCCATCCTCTGTCTCCTCCTCGGCTGACTCCTTCTTTTCCGCTGTGCCCCCCCAAGCTCCCCAGAACCTATTTGACGTGCCAGGTGAGACGTGGCCATGCTGTGCTGCGGCTGTTGTGCCTGGAAGCCAAGAGCCACACCGGTCCTGCACTCCTTTCAGCTCTGCGGTCACAGGTCGATCAGTGGCCGACCCTGCTTAATTTGACAGTTGGTAAAGTGGTGTGCGACAACGTTGCCAATCTGCTGAGCGCGCTGAAACAGGGCAAAATGACACACGTGCCGTGCATGGCACACGTCCTGAACTTAGTCGTGCAGCGATTCGTTGCCAAATACCCCGGGGTCCAGGACGTCCTGCGGCAGGCCAGGAAACTCTGACCATTTTAGAAGATCTTACACTGCCATGGCTCACCTTGCTGATGTTCAGCGGTGACACCACCTGCCCGTCAGACGTCTGATTTGTGACTGCCCGACGCGCTGGAACTCCACCATGTTTATGCTTGATAGGCTGCTCCAGCAGCAACGTGCCGTTAACAACTACCTGTATGAACTCTGCGGCAGGACAGGTTCTGGGAGCTTGGTTTTTTTCCCACTTCGCCAGTGGCTCCTCATGCGCGACGCATGCAGACTTCTGCGGCCATTTGATGAGATCACCAAAATGGTCAATCGCAACCAGGGCGCCATCAGTGACATCAAACCTTACGCCTTCTTTCTGGAGCGTGCATTGTGTCCTGTCATTGATCAAGCCGTCGAGGAGCAGGAAGATGAGGAAGTCGCAATGCTGGATGAATTCCCAGGAGGAGCTAATCCATCTGAGACAAGTCAACAACAGGAGTCTGAAGAGGAGTCAGAGGAGGATGGTGTCTGGGGGGAGGAGGAGGAGCAAGAAGAGCAGGCTTTGAGGGGGACTTTAAACTTTTCTGGGATCCCTGGTGTTGTCGGTGGCTGGAGGAAGGAGACAGAGGATGACATTCTCCTGGGCGATGAGCAGGAGCCAGGGCGCTCCACCGCTTCCAATTTAGTGCAAATGGGGGCCTTCATGCTCCAGTGTTTGAAGAGGGATCCCCGTATTAAAAGCATAAAGGGCAAGGACCAGTACTGAGGGGCAACATACTTAGACCCCCGGTACAAACACAAAATGGCGGACATGTTACCAGCATCACAGAGGGCTGTCAGTATGCAGCATTTCCAGGCCTTCCTGTGAGAGATGCTGCATTGCGCTGGCAGAGGAATTTCCACCCACAGAGAAACAGTTGCGGGTACCAATCCTACCGCGCATGCAAGAAGAGGGCGGTTTGAAGATGTGTTGGTCACTTCGGATATGAGATCATTCTTGCAGCCAACCCATCGACAGCCGCCCTCCGGATCCAGCCTCAGGGAACACCTGGACCGACAGGTGTCCAACTATATCGGGTTAACGGCCAATGTGGACGCTCTGAGAAGCAAGGAACCCCTGGACTACTGGGTGTGCAGGCTTGACCTGTGGCCAGAGCTGGCACAATTTGCCATGGAACTCTTGGCTTGCCCCTCGTCGATTGTCCTGTCCGAAAGGACGTTCAGCGCAGCAGGGGGAACGTGACCGATAAGCGCACTCGCCTAGCTCACAACAGTGTGGACTACCTCACATTTCTAAAAATGAATGAGGCATGGATCTCGGAGGAATTCAGCACCTGTGACGACCACAGGTAATTGAATTTCCTCATGCCAGCCCACACATATCCACCACCACCCAGAACAAAGAATGGTCCTTGTCTTATGTATAAAAGGCCTTTTATACGTCACGGATCAGTGGATCCGTAAAAATCATACGGACATCTGAATGCAGCCTTACAGGGGGGTGATCAATGACAGGGGGGTGATCAATGACAGGGGGGTGATCAGGGAGTCTATATGGGGTGATCACGCCCCTGTAAGGCTCCATTCAGATGTCCGTATGTGTTTTGCGGATCCGATCCATGTATCAGTGGATCCGTAAAAATCATACGGACATCTGAATGCAGCCTTACAGGGGGGTGGACAATGACAGGGGGGTGATCAGGGAGTCTATATGGGGTGATCACCCCCCTGTAAGGCTCCATTCAGATGTCCGTATGTGTTTTGCGGATCCGCTCCATGTATCAGTGGATCCATAAAAATCATACGGACATCTGAATGCAGCCTTACAGGGGGGTGATCAATGACAGGGGGGTGATCAATGACAGGGGGGTGATCAGGGAGTCTATATGGGGTGATCACCCCCCTGTAAGGCTCCATTCAGATGTCCGTATGTGTTTTGCGGATCCGATCCATGTATCAGTGGATCCGTAAAAATCATACGGACATCTGAATGCAGCCTTACAGGGGGGTGATCAATGACAGGGGGGTGATCAGGGAGTCTATATGGTGTGATCACCCCCCTGTAAGGCTCCATTCAGATGTCCGTATGTGTTTTGCGGATCCGATCCATGTATCAGTGGATCCGTAAAAATCATACGGACATCTGAATGCAGCCTTACAGGGGGGTGATCAATGACAGGGGGGTGATCAGGGAGTCTATATGGTGTGATCACCCCCCTGTAAGGCTCCATTCAGATGTCCGTATGTGTTTTGCGGATCCGATCCATGTATCAGTGGATCCATAAAAATCATACGGACATCTGAATGCAGCCTTACAGGGGGGTGATCAATGACAAGGGGGTGATCAATGACAGGGGGGTGATCAATGACAGGGGGGTGATCAGGGAGTCTATATGGGGTGATCACCCCCCTGTAAGGCTCCATTCAGATGTCCGTATGTGTTTTGTGGATCCGATCCATGTATCAGTGGATCCATAAATATCATACGGACATCTGAATGCAGCCTTACAGGGGGGTGATCAATGACAGGGGGGTGATCAATGACAGGGGGGTGATCAATGACAGGGGGGTGATCAATGACAGGGGGGTGATCAATGACAGGGGGGTGATCAGGGAGTCTATATGGGGTGATCACCCCCCTGTAAGGCTCCATTCAGATGTCCGTATGTGTTTTGCGGATCCGATCCATGTATCAGTGGATCCGTAAAAATCATACGGACATCTGAATGCAGCCTTACAGGGGGGTGATCAATGACAGGGGGGTGATCAATGACAGGGGGGTGATCAGGGAGTCTATATGGTGTGATCACCCCCCTGTAAGGCTCTATTCAGATGTCCGTATGTGTTTTGCGGATCCGATCCATGTATCAGTGGATCCGTAAAAATCATACGGACATCTGAATGCAGCCTTACAGGGGGGTGATCAATGACAGGGGGGTGATCAGGGAGTCTATATGGGGTGATCACCCCCCTGTAAGGCTCCATTCGGATGTCCGTATGTGTTTTGCGGATCCGATCCATGTATCAGTGGATCTGTAAAAATCATACGGACATCTGAATGCAGCCTTACAGGGGGGTGATCAATGACAGGGGGGTGATCAATGACAGGGGGGTGATCAGGGAGTCTATATGGGGTGATCACCCCCCTGTAAGGCTCCATTCAGATGTCCGTATGTGTTTTGCGGATCCGATCCATGTATCAGTGGATCCGTAAAAATCATACGGACATCTGAATGCAGCCTTACAGGGGGTGATCAATGACAGGGGGGTGATCAGGGAGTCTATATGGGGTGATCACCCCCCTGTAAGGCTCCATTCAGATGTCCGTATGTGTTTTGCGGATCCGATCCATGTATCAGTGGATCCATAAAAATCATACGGACATCTGAATGCAGCCTTACAGGGGGGTGATCAATGACAGGGGGGTGATCAGGGAGTCTATATGGTGTGATCACCCCCCTGTAAGGCTCCATTCAGATGTCCGTATGTGTTTTGTGGATCCGATCCATGTATCAGTGGATCCGTAAAAATCATACGGACATCTGAATGCAGCCTTAAAGGGGGGTGATCAATGACAGGGGGGTGATCAATGACAGGGGGGTGATCAGGGAGTCTATATGGGGTGATCACCCCCCTGTAAGGCTCCATTCAGATGTCCGTATGTGTTTTGCGGATCCGATCCATGTATCAGTGGATCCGTAAAAATCATACGGACATCTGAATGCAGCCTTAAAGGGGGGTGATCAATGACAGGGGGGTGATCAATGACAGGGGGGTGATCAGGGAGTCTATATGGTGTGATCACCCCCCTGTAAGGCTCCATTCAGATGTCCGTATATGTTTTGCGGATCCGATCCATGTATCAGTGGATCCGTAAAAATCATACGGACATCTGAATGCAGCCTTACAGGGGGGTGATTAATGACAGGGGGGTGATCAATGACAGGGGGGTGATCAGGGAGTCTATATGGGGTGATCACCCCCCTGTAAGGCTCCATTCAGATGTCCGTATGTGTTTTGCGGATCCGATCCATGTATCAGTGGATCCGTAAAAATCATACGGACATCTGAATGCAGCCTTACAGGGGGGTGATCAATGACAGGGGGGTGATCAATGACAGGGGGGTGATCAGGGAGTCTATATGGGGTGATCCCCCCCGTCATTGATCACGCCCCTGTAAGGCTCCATTCAGACGTCCGTATGCGTTTTGCGGATCCGATCCATCTATCAGTGGATCCGTAAAAATCATACGGACCTCTGAATAGAGCTTTACAGGGGGGTGATCAATGACAGGGGGGTGATCAATGACAAGGGGGTGATCAGGGAGTCTATATGGGGTGATCAGGGGTGATCAGGGGTTCATAAGGGGTTAATAAGTGACAGGGGGGGGTGTAGTGTAGTGGTGTTTGGTGCTACATATTACTGAGCTACCTGTGTCCTCTGGTGGTCGATCCAAACAAAAGGGACCACCAGAGGACCAGGTAGCAGGTATATTGGACGCTGTTATCAAAACAGCGTCTAATATACCTGTTAGGGGTTAAAAAAAATCACATCTCCAGCCTGCCAGCGAACGATCGCCGCTGGCAGGCTGGATATCCACTCGCTTACCTTCCGATCCTGTGAACGCGCGCGCCTGTGTGCGCGTGTTCACAGGAAATCTCGCGTCTCGCGAGATGACGCATATATGCGTGACTCTGCGCAGGGCTGCCGCCTCCGGAACGCGATCCTGCGTTAGGCTGTCCGGAGGCGGTTAAAAGCCATCTTCCATTCATCCCCTTCCTTGATTCTGACCACTAACTTGGAGAACACCTTGGCACCAACAATCTGGTTAAACAAATCAGGAATCAAAGGAAGAGGGTAAGGATCATGGACAGTAATCCGATTGAGCTCACGGAAATCCAGACATGGCCGAAGACCTCGGTCCATTTTTTTAACAAAGAAAAACCGTGCTGCCACAGGAGACTTGGAAGGTCGTATGTGTCCTTTAGCTAAACTCTCGGCAATATACTCTCTCATGGCCGTTCTTTCGGATCTAGAAAGGTGATACAATCTAGATTTTGGCGATTTAGCTCCGGGAATAAGGTTGATAGGAGGACAATCATATTCTCGATGCGGAGGTAAATCCTGGCATCCACTCTCAGAAATTACATCGGCAAAATCAGATATAAAAGAGGGTAATGTCTTAGTAGTTAAAACAGAAAAAGTTGCATTCAGACAATTGTCACTGCAATAATCACCCCAATCCAGAATCGTCTAGCTTGCCAATCGATGGTTGGATTGTGCTTGCTTAACCACGGTAATTCCAGAACCACAGAAGCAGGGAGACCCTCCAACACAAAACACGAGATAAAATCCTGATGAAAGTCACCCACTCTTAATCTGATATCATGCACCACTTGAGATAAAGACTTCTGAGTTAGAGGTGCAGAATCAATAGCAAAAATGAAAATGTTTTTCTCTAATGCACTCGGTGACAACCCGAGCATAAGGACGAACTGAGCATCAATCAGGTTCACCCCGGCCCCGCTGCCGATAAACACCTCAATCCCCACAGTTTTTGACTCTAGCGCCACCTCAGCAGTCAGGAGAAATTGGGTAATTCCAGCCAAAGACAAATGCACATTCTCTGACTCTCCTCTCACCGCTACAAGAGTCAGATGGGAATTAAATGTCCCTCTTTTTTCTTTTTGCCATAGAATGTGTGGACATACTCTGATAAAATGTCCCTTCTGTCCGCAGAAAAAACACACTCCCTTCCTATTACCAGTATGCTGAAAACTCACTGAAAAACTGCTGAAAACTCACTGAAAAAAGTGGCCTGAACGGGTGGAAATGCTCCAAACCTAGACACTGTAGCGTGTCTATAACGTATGCTTAAAGCCCGATCCAAGAGTAGCTCCCCCTAACTGCATAGGTTCGTCCCCAGACATAAACCCAGGAGTATCTTCACCCAAAGTGTCAGAGGAGGACGATACAACATGTGATAGTACGTCCTGAGAGTGGGGGCGCCTAGATTTTTCTCTCAGGCGTCTATCAATGGGTATAGCCAGAGACATGGCAGCCTCCAGAGACACTGGGGTTTCATGAAAGGCCAAGGCGTCCTTCAGCGTCTCTGATAACCCTTGACAAATGGCTATGGAGGGCAGAATCGTTCCACTCCATATCCTTAGCACGCCTCCTAAACTCGCAGCAATATATCTCAGTGGAACGATCACCCTGACGAAGGCCGCGCCGCTTGGTTTCGGCCCGGGATGTCTGATCCGGATCATCATAGATAAGACCCAAAGCTTTGAAAAATGTATCTACTGACCGGAGAGAAAAAGCCCATGAATGCGCATCCCCCTTAAGCAAGGAAATAACCTCACCGACCGCTGTTTCTCATCCCCAGATGAGTGTGGACGTAGCCTAAAATACAGTTTGCACGCCTCCCTAAACAAAATGAAATTATCACGTCCCCCAGAGAATCTGTGTGGGAGAGCAACTTTAGGCTCCAGATAGGCCTGGTCTCCACCACCACCACCAGGACCAACAGCCTATGGTCTCTGTATCTGCGAGACGGTTGTGCAGAGGTCAGCTACCTCCAAAGATAGCCCCTGCAGCTGACCTGCCAGTGGAGCAATAGGATCCATGGCTGCACACAAACAAACAAAAAGTTTATTATGAAGCAACGGGGAAAAGGCAGCCCTGAAGGAATCACACTGCCAGACTTTTATGACATCTGTTTAATGTGCCAAACCGTTGCCAACATGTTTCACTGAATTGTGTGAATCTGGTTCTTTGAACTGTTCTAAATGTTAATTTCTTAAAATGACTAATAAAGACGTAAAAAAATAAATAAAACAAAATTACGGTTTTGGCGGTTTATAATGTCACGCTTCAGTGTGGGAGGGAAACACCACACCGAACATAGGAGGGAAGGGGAGAACAAGTAATCAGGCCTGAGAACTAGGGAAGGAAGATGGACACCTCCTAGTGAAAACCCTAACCAAAACCCTGACTGACTACCAGTATGAACAGACCCTAGAGGTAGGTGAGTTCATACACAGGAATACCTAGAGTCCTATCTAGCCTTATAGGACCCTGGTACTAATGGCAGGGATGAGACATCCTGTTCCTCCAAAAGGAAGGACAAGCAGGAGTCTCCTTCAGGCCTAATACAAACAATAGGGAAATGCAACACACAGAACCCAAACAAAATACAAAAGGCAAAGGGAAGACTTAACTTCAAAGAGGCTATGGAAGCACCAGGAACTCAGCCGAGATCCAACCACAAACAATCCACAGGCACAGAAGCTATAAACCGCACAGCATAGTGGGAGAAGCAGCTATAAATAAGGAAAGTTAAAAGACCATATTAGCAACACCTGGAGGCAAGGGGTGCGGCCATTACCAGAAACAACACAGACGCCTATTGATCCACAAGGAAAACCTGTCAGATCAAACCACGTGTTGCCAGTCTCACCGATCTCCTGCCACTCACTGTCGCCAGGACGTCCGTATGACTCGCTATGTCCGTGACACTCTCCTCATGTAGCAGACATCACCACAGCTTCCTCCCCCAGGACTTCTCTTCACTGCTGAGCCCTCCTCTCCTGCACTGGTCACACTATGGTGACATCATCACAGGTCCTTTTCAGCTACTGCATTTAGAACTGATCACATGGACTGTGATGTCATCACAGGTCCTTCAGCTCTTGCAGGGCATTAGATTCAATTGTATTGCCGTCCTGAGGACTTACAGTTGTATCTAGCAGGCAGGACATCCGGGGCCTGAGACAAAACATCAGGGGCCCAGGCCCCGAAAGTTTTTTAATACCTAGCAACGCCCCTGCCCAACAGTATCCCTGGTTTAATAGGATTGATCCTGCTGACAGGGGCTCTTTAAGGGATTCCACTAGTCAACATTTTGCAGATGTCATCGGTCGGATTCACAAATTCTTGAAATCTTTGTAAGGAAGCGACACAAGTTATATATTTTTTTAATGATAATGGACACATCACATTTATTACACGGGACCTTCTGCTAATAAATCTTCAGTGTCCAAGATGTTTACATGACATCATCGCTCTCGGTTTATGTGCGGTGTCATTGGTTTGTGAGTCCTCCATGTGTTATGCTGTGCAGCGGTGGCTCAGGAGCGCGCTCTGGTGGACTCTGCACAAAATGTGATCCCAACAGCTATTTATAGAGGGAACAGCAAATTAACCCCTTCAGGGTGCCGTCCCACGTAGTGGCCGCCATGTGGCATCATCTTAATACTCGGTTACTCATTGCTGTTTGCTAATGGCTGTGCCGTTTACCGAAAGTACATGGGGCCAGAAACGAACAGCAACTAGTTACCATAAGCAACCTGCATCTCCTGACCGCACTGCGCGCGCAGTCGCACAAGGACCACTATGTGCAGCAGCAGCACCCTGAGGACGCAGCTTTTTTTTTTTTTGCTGCGTTCTGAGATCAATAACTTTTTCACTTCTCTCTCAATGCAGCCGTATGAGGGCTTGATTTTTGCGGGGCAAATTGTTTTTTTGAATGGCGCCATTTAATGTTTTTTTTTTTGTGGGGGAATGGAAATAAAAAAGTCCCTTTAGGGTAAATGCACACATTCAGGTTTTATGTGCGGAGAATCAGCACTGAAATCCGTAGGTGTTCGCGGACAATCCACATCAATTGGTGCGGATTTACATGCAGATTTTCCGCATGCGGATTTTTCTCTCCCCATTGAAGTGAATGTAGAAAATCCGGTCAGGAAAAATAACAAAAATTGACATCTTGATTTTAAAATCCGCACCGCAGGTCAAAACCTGCACGACAAAAATCTCCATCGTGTGCATTGAGAATTTCAAATTCTCATAGAATACAATGTGCGTGATGTACGCAACTCCGTGCGGAAAATCCACACACAATCCTGATCTTGTGTATTTGAGTGCAGATTTTCCGCGCAGATTTTCGTGCGGAAAATCCGCACCGTAGGTCATGTATATTGTATTCTATGAGAATTTGAAATCCGCAGCATGTCAATTTATTTTATTTTTTCCATTCACTTCAATGGGGAGAGTAAAATCCGTAAGCGGAAAATCTGCATGTAAATCCGCACCAATCGATGTGCATTGACCGCACAGATTTCCTTCAAAACATGTGCGCACGTAAATCCTGATCGTGTGCATTTAGCCTCAAGGTTACCTCCTGCGGTCTGGTCTCACTATAATCCAGCAGGGTCTTTGAGCGTTCCCCTCATGTGCCCTCCCTTCTGCCCCCTCTCCATGCCCCCCCCCTCCCCCACACAGCAGGGAATGCTGGGAACTACAGTTGGATGGGATTGAGGAGACGCAGTCAGTGTTGCTCCTCCTGAGGCAGTTCTTTTAGAGTTGTAGTCAAGGAGGAAGGAAAGTGTCAGCAAGTAGGAGGTGACCGCTGCACAATGACCACCACCCGCGCTGGTTTTGTACATCACAAGGATCTCCACCCAGAACATTTCTGTCACAGTTCACACAGATATTTTGCTGCTATTATCCTCGTCCGACCTCGGCTTCCCCCGGATCATTTCCCTGTGAGGCGAAGATAACCTCCATATCTGCCATCACCTGAAATAACACGGGCTCTGTACAGTTTCCAGTCGTCTTTCGTCCTGGGGATGCCTCCCTTCCATTGTGCGCCTCGCTACTTTCCGGGAGTTTGGCGCAGGGATCCAGCCGCATCTGCTCGTTTGTGCAGGAACTCGCAGTGACGCCTCTTTATGTGCCGGGGGCTCGGAGCGCTGATCCTCCTGATTTCAAGGATTAGTCAACTATATTTAGACTCAAGTGCAGATCAGTGCACAGGATCAAATGCTCCGTCCGCCCAGTGATTATATCAATTGCTTTACGGAGGGTCTTATTTAAAAGGGCCTTCATTTTGGACAATCTTTACTTTTTAGAGGGGCCCATTGACAGTAAGCTGATCACAAAGTGTCTTACGAGTCTGGGACCTCCAGCGATCAGCTGTGATTTGTACCGCAATTTGCGCTCTGCAATGCACGGGCACCGGCCGCGTGAATCCCATATTACAGCGTGGACCCATTCACTTGAACGTGTCCGCAATTTTGGGCAAAAGATAGGACATGTCTAGGGATGAGCGAATCGACTCCGGATGAAACATCCGAAGTCGATTCGCATAAAACTTCGTTTCAATACTGTACGGAGTGAGCTCTGGAGTATAATACAGGATGTAACTCAGGATCAGTACAGGATAAGTAATGTAATGTATGTACACAGTGACTGCACCAGCAGAATAGTGAGTGCAGCTCTGGAGTATAATACAGGATGTAACTCAGGATCGGTACAGGATAAGTAATGTATGTACACAGTGACTGCACCAGCAGAATAGTGAGTGCAGCTCTGGAGTATAATACAGGATGTAACTCAGGATCAGTACAGGATAAGTAATGTATGTACACAGTGACTGCACCAGCAGAATAGTGAGTGCAGCTCTGGAGTATAATACATGATGTAACTCAGGATCAGTACAGGATAAGTAATGTATGTACACAGTGACTGCACCAGCAGAATAGTGAGTGCAGCTCTGGAGTATAATACAGGATGTAACTCAGGATCAGTACAGGATAAGTAATGTATGTACACAGTGACTCCACCAGCAGAATAGTGAGTGCAGCTCTGGAGTATAATACAGGATGTAACTCAGGATCAGTACAGGATAAGTAATGTATGTACACAGTGACTGCACCAGCAGAATAGTGAGTGCAGCTCTGGAGTATAATACAGGATGTAACCCAGGATCAGTACAGGATAAGTAATGTATGTACACAGTGACTGCACCAGCAGAATAGTGAGTGCAGCTCTGGAGTATAATACAGGATGTAACTCAGGATCAGTACAGGATAAGTAATGTAATGTATGTACACAGTGACTGCACCAGCAGAATAATGAGTGCAGCTCTGGAGGATAATACAGGATGTAACTCAGGATCAGTACAGGATAAGTAATGTATGTACACAGTGACTGCACCCGCAGAATAGTGAGTGCAGCTCTGGAGTATGATACAGGATAAAACTCAGGATCAGTACAGGATAAGTAATGTAATGTATGTACACAGTGACTGCACCAGCAGAATAGTGAGTGCAGCTCTGGAGTATAATACAGGATGTAACTCAGGATCAGTACAGGATAAGTAATGTATGTACACAGTGACTGCACCAGCAGAATAGTGAGTGCAGCTCTGGAGTATAATACAGGATGTAACTCAGGATCAGTACAGGATAAGTAATGTATGTACACAGTGACTCCACCAGCAGAATAGTGAGTGCAGCTCTGGAGTATAATACAGGATGTAACTCAGGATGAGTACAGGATAAGTAATGTTATATATGTACACAGTGACTGCACCAGCAGAATAGTGAGTGCAGCTCTGGAGTATAATACAGGATGTAACTCAGGATCAGTACAGGATAAGTAATGTAATGTATGTACACAGTGACTGCACCAGCAGAATAGTGAGTGCAGCTCTGGAGTATAATACAGGATGTAACTCGGGATCAGTACAGGATAAGTAATGTATGTACACAGTGACTGCACCAGCAGAATAGTGAGTGCAGCTCTGGAGTAATATACAGGATGTAACTCAGGATCAGTACAGGATAAGTAATGTAATTAGGGATGAGCGAATTGACTTCGGATGAAACATCCGAAGTCGATTTGCATAAAACTTTGTTTCAATACTGTACGAAGCGAGCGCTCCGTACAGTATTAGAATGTATTGGCTCCGATGAGCCAAAGTTAATAACTTCAGAAATTGATTTATACTGTAAAAGAAACATTTCCCGAACTCGGGTTTGGTTCCAAGTGGTACCTTGCTCCGTACAGTATTGAAACAAAGTTTTATGCGAATCGACTTCGGACGTTTCATCTGAAGTCGATTCGCTCATCCCTAGACATGTCCTATCTTTTGTGGTGCGGAGGCACGGACCAAAAAGCCCACATGCCCCCACTCCATACCATGCCGTATCTTGAGGATTATGGATTTATTCAAGTCAATGGGTCATATGAGAATGCACCCTAAGTGTTCAGTAGCTCTGCAGCACCACTCACAGGGGATATGAAATATTACACATTGTCCATTCACACCATAGCATTCACTGTTCCCCATAGTAACCTGCCCCAGTAGTCGGAGCACAGCTCCATTAGTGCCCTGGGTCTTGCTGGACCGGCGGATGGCAGGTGCATTACACGTATCAGCTGCAGAACTATTTGGATACAATTTGCATGACGTCCTGCAAGGGTCCATTCACACGTCTGTGTGTGTTTTGTGGACCGCACATCGCCGGCATTCTCATAGAAAATGCCTTTTCTTGTCCGCAATTGCGGACCCATTCATTTTGTATGGAGCAGCACGATGTGCTGGGACTGGCACCTATCTCCTGAAAGTAGTGGAGGGCGCACTGCATATGCGCAGCCGCCCTACATTCATTTTCTATGGGGCCGCTGAAAATAGCTGAGCACTGGCTCGGCTATTTCCATCGAGCCCATAGAAGTGAATTGGAGCGGCGGCCGGTCATGCGCGGTTCGCTCCCATTCACTTCTACGGGGAGCCGGCTTGGTGGTGGTCGGACCAGAGTCCTCGAGCCACCACTTTGCGGGGCTCCGTTCTCGATATAGGTGCGGGACCCGCACCTATAAGACAATGGGAGCATATCCTAGCGATATGCCCCCATTGTCTATGAGACAACCCCTTTAAGCTATTGTGAAACTACAATTTTCAGCAGGCGCCATTCACCTATATGGCAGAACAGTTGAGCAAACGTGCCTGCTGGGAGTTGTGGTTTTACAGCAGTTGGGGGTTGCTCATTACTTTGGTTTCAGATGAACAAGGAATCACTTCAAGGCGAGAGCAGTCCCGGCAATGAGACCCCATTACTCATGGAAGGCACCTCAGGGCACAGGTAAGGCTATGTTCACACAATGGATTATGGCATGGATTCCGTGCCAAACAGAATGCAGATCCTCTGACTTCACGCAGCACATTTCTTTTTACTCGCTTGCAGTTTTAAAAGAGACACTGCAGAAAGAAAAAAAAGTGACCCGTCCACTCCTAAAACAGAATCCGCATCCAGCGCTCCCTTTAAAATGAGCAGGATGAAAAACCGTGTCAAAACCACAACAAAAAACAGGCGAAAAACCCATGTCGGAATAAAAACAGCATCCTAAAAAAACAAGGAAGATTCTGCATCAGGTTTTTTTTCAGCACAGAAAAAACTGTGTGAACATACCCTAAAGCCTCATTCACACGTCAGTGTTCGGTCAGTGATTTCCATCAGTGATTTTGAGCCAAATCCAGGTGCGGCTCTAAACACCGGACAGGTGCAGATCTCTCCCTTATACCTGACGTCTGCGGAGGCTCCACTACTATTTTTGGCTCACAATCACTGATCAAAACACTGATGTGTGAATGAGGCTTAACTTTAACTTTTTTCTTGTCACTGTAGTGCAGGCATCTTCCAGTATGTAGAGGGTTAATGATGTGACTTGCAATACCCAGAGCGGCCTGGCAGAGGGCGCTGCGGTCACACATCCTAGGTTTGGCATTTGTAGTGGAGTAGGGAGTGTTGAGAAAGTCTTTTCCATCCACACCCAACACTTAATTCCTGAGTTCTAGACTAGTCAGGTCAGAAATCCCCGGGCAGGAGGATACGACGGAAGCTGAGGTAGGAGAGCGGCGCCTTAATACGTGGGGTAGGGGGGTGCAGGGGGCATAAACCTTGTATCTACCGCAAGATGTTACATGGCAATGTGTTTACACTGCATTGTGTGGCAGGTGGGCAGAGGGGGAGGGGGTCTGCTGCCAGCATGGGACGCTCTTATATGAGGCCTCTTTCACACGAACGTGTGCGCTCCAAAGCCGCATTTGCGGATCCGCAATCCACGGGCACCTTTCCGTGTGCATTCCGCATCACGGGTGCGGACCCATTCACTTCAATGGGTCTGCAAATCCGGATATGTGGAATGGTGCGGAACAGAACCCTACGGAAGCACTACGGAGTGCTTCCGTGGGGTTTCGTCCCGTACTTCCGTTCCACAACATGTCCTATCTTTTTGCAGAATGGCCGGATCGCGGACCCATTAAAGTGAATGGGTCCGCGATCCGCTGCAGCTGCCCCACGGTGGGTGTTCGTGCATTGCAGGAGGCCTAAGACTGTAAGCGTCTGGGGCGAGGGTCCGTATACTGTGCTACCATTGGGATCAGTTTGCTGTGTGTGTTTTTATAAGTATGGGGGGGTACAAGACCCAAAATCAACCCCCCCCCCCCCACCACCACTGTCTCCACCGCTATTTTGTTTCCATTCACTTTATCTATACGGATCACGCCTATATATGATATGTAGCTATGTATTTATATACCTAGATGCAGTACTTAAAGGGGAAGTCCACTTCTACTAACCACAGCCTGGCTGACTACCTAAAGAGTTAAGAGTTCCCCCAAGTCTTCTCATTGTGGCCCTTAAGAGCTGATCCCGGGGGCCACATCTGTCTGTGTCATTGCTTCCTTGTGTGCAGCTCTCGGGTCACACACATATCAATGTTTATATACAAGGCTCATCCGTACACGTATACAGTATCTGCGGTTGCCATTGAGGTGGCTGGTCCAATAGGCTTTAGCAGGAAAAATAAAAGGGGACTTCCCCTTTAAGAGGCGGCAGAGCTCCAGCTGCCTTCTGCTGTGGGTATTAACAGGGTATCTATTTAAAAAACAGAAGATACTTTGTTGCTTTCTCACCATTTAAAAAACAAACTGTATCAGAAATCTGTCTAGAGTCAGTAGATCTGAAGTACAGATGTAGCAGAGCTGGATGAGCTCCGACCCTACACTCAGCATCTGTGTAATGTAGGATCTACGTTGTGTTTTGACGTTTTTAATTATGTTTTAGTTATTTTTTTAGCCTGATATAATGCAGAGAAACAGTAAAAAAGCAGCTGTTGGAGCCTAGTCAGATACCATTTTCTTCTAATTCGGCCTCATACACAGGACAGTATCCATTTAATGCACCGCCTTATGGAGGCATCAAAAGGGCGCGCCAAATGCCCATGGCTCCCTTCTAAGGAGACTGTAGGTACCGTCACTGTACAGGCTCCATGCGTTCCGCTTTGACTGTTACCGCAGGTACCGCGGACGACCAAGACTTTTACCTTGTCGTAATGGGCCATAGCAATATTTACAGTGCAGCCATGATGTCATTATATTACACGATTGCAGGCACAAGTCGTCCCTTGTACGCATCATGTGACATAAGTGACATCACAAGTAAAGGTTGTAGTTTACATCATTATGGGGAAGCTTTACAGGACATCTGACATAAGAGACATAACCTATTAATACACAGAATGAATAACCTGTGGAGCCTGAAACCCCAGTGTAACATCAGACGCCGAATCTGTGCTGCCGAGGTCAACTAATCCTTATATAATACCGATGACATCAGCGGCGCTGCGTGTGAATAGTGACCTGGTTACTGGTCATGTGATCTATAGGAGCAGCATTATAGTAGTTATATCCTTGTACATAGGAGGAAGTATTATAGTAGTTATATTCTTGTACATAGGAGCAGTATTATAGTAGTTCTATTCTTGTACACAGGAGCAGTATTATAGTAGTTATATTCTTGTACATAGGAGGCAGTATTATAGTAGTTATATTCTTGTACATAGGAGCAGTTTTATAGTAGTTATATTCTTGTACATAGGAGGCAGTATTATAGTAGTTATATTCTTGTACATAGGGGCAGTATTATAGTAGTTCTATTCCTGTACATAGGAGCAGTATTATAGTAGTTATATTCTTGTACACAGGAGCAGTATTATAGTAGTTATATTCTTGTACATAGGAGCAGTATTATAGTAGTTATATTCTTGTACATAAGAGCAGTATTATAGTAGTTATATTCTTGTACATAGGGGCAGTATTATAGTAGTTATATTCCTGTACATAGGAGCAGTATTATAGTAGTTATATTCTTGTACATAGGAGCAGTATTATAGTAGTTATATTCTTGTACATAGATGCAGTATTATAGTAGTTATATTCTTGTACATAGATGCAGTATTATAGTAGTTATATTCTTGTACATAGGAGCAGTATTATAGTAGTTATATTCTTGTACATAGGAGCAGTATTATAGTAGTTATATTCCTGTACATATGAGCAGTATTATAGTAGTTATATTCTTGTACACAGGAGCAGTATTATAGTAGTTATATTCTTGTACACAGGAGCAGTATTATAGTAGTTATATTCTTGTACATAGGAGCAGTATTATAGTAGTTATATTCTTGTACATAGGAGCAGTATTATAGTAGTTCTATTCCTGTACATAGGAGGCAGTATTATAGTAGTTATATTCTTGTACATAGGAGCAGTATTATAGTAGTTATATTCTTGTACATAGGGGCAGTATTATAGTAGTTATATTCCTGTACATAGGAGCAGTATTATAGTAGTTATATTCTTGTACATAGGAGGCAGTATTATAGTAGTTATACTCTTGTACATAGGAGCAGTATTATAGTAGTTATATTCTTGTACATAGGGGCAGTATTATAGTAGTTATATTCTTGTACATAGAAGCAGTATTATAGTAGTTATATTCTTGTACATAGGAGCAGTATTATAGTAGTTATATTCTTGTACATAGGAGGCAGTATTATAGTAGTTATATTCTTGTACATAGGAGCAGTATTATAGTAGTTATATTCTTGTACATAGGAGCAGTATTATAGTAGTTATACTCTTGTACATAGGAGCAGTATTATAGTAGTTATATTCTTGTACATAGGAGGCAGTATTATAGTAGTTATATTCTTGTACATAGAGCAGTATTATAGTAGTTATATTCTTGTACATAGGAGGCAGTATTATAGTAGTTATATTCTTGCTCATAGGGGCAGTATTATAGTAGTTATATTCTTGCTCATAGGAGGCAGTATTATAGTAGTTATATTCTTGCACATAGGAGGCAGTATTATAGTAGTTATATTCTTGCACATAGGAGCAGTATTATAGTAGTTATATTCTTGTACATAGGAGGCAGTATTATAGTAGTTATATTCTTGTACATAGGAGCAGTATTATAGTAGTTATATTCTTGTACATAGGAGCAGTATTATAGTAGTTATATTCTTGTACATAGGAGGCAGTATTATAGTAGTTATATTCTTGTACATAGGAGCAGTATTATAGTAGTTATATTCTTGTACATAGGAGCAGTATTATAGTAGTTATATTCTTGTACATAAGAGGCAGTATTATAGTAGTTATATTATTGTACATAGGAGCAGTATTATAGTAGTTATATTCTTGTACATAGGAGGCAGTATTATAGTAGTTATATTCTTGTACATGGGGGCAGTATTATAGTAGTTATATTCTTGTACATAGGAGCAGTATTATAGTAGTTATATTCTTGTACACAGGAGCAGTATTATAGTAGTTATATTCTTGTACATAGGAGGCAGTATTATAGTAGTTATATTCTTGTACATAGGGGGTAGTATTATGGTATATTCTTGCACATGATATCCAGTGAATCAGTCTTCTCCTTATATATATTCTATGTTCATGTTCCTTGATTTATTGACTGAAATACAATGTAATCAACTTTTTAGAATTCTTCTGGATCTCTGTTTGTTACTTTCTCATGTGGTTCTATCATGTGATATTGCGGTGGAGTCCATCAATAGGATGTTTGGTGCGGTATACATATAATCTCAGAGAGTCAGACGTACAGTAAATATTTATTATTGGTTTCCTGGTGAGAACCCGAGGAGGTGACGCCACATAATCCACGTCACACATTTTTACTCATAAAAAGGGAAACTTCAAGAAAGGTCAAGCACAGCAACAAAAATATGAATCAGATTTGATACATTAGATCAGCACTTGTCCTGCATTCATAGATGTCACATTGTAGTTCATTTATATTTACATCTTCGATGCTCCGAATGTCTTGAGGGAAAATCACAACCAGCTGCTTTATACAATATTTGGCATCACAATTGCAATTTCCCAAAGGAGCAGCTCTTGGAGGTTTTCCTAGCGCTGCGGCTTTAAGAAGAACATCAGAAACCATCTCTAGTAAAATGTGAGAATTCGTATCTGTGCCCTCGTGTGAACCCGACCCAATTTGACTGGTAGAATACACATGCTTGGCAAAGACTACTGCGTCGTCGAAACGTTGCTGCTTTGATTGGTCTTTTTTGTACATTTGTCATGGACTAACTATTAATAAAGAATTTCTAATAATAAAATGTATTTATATAGCGCCACCATAATCCGCGGCGCTTTACAAATTCATAGGGTTCATGTACAAAACAAAACTAGCTGGCTAATATACAACTGAAACACTAGGAGTCAGGAGCTTGCAATCTATGAGGAATTGGGGAGACACATAAAGTAGTGAATTGTGATAAGTAGGATTTGAGCCATTAGTGGCGCCGGCCGATCTGCTTCGGGTTTGGGACTACTAGAGGATTATGGAGGAAGATGCTGCCGTCACCTACTCTCTGACCATCTTGTGGATGCGTCATGGATATCTAGGACCCAGAAAACCTGTTTGAGATGGGAGAATCCCCTTTAAGGCGACTGCTCATGGAGATCATGGTTTCCGTCACATTGCTGCGACCTCCCGTCCCTCTTCTAGTTACTGTACTGTTTTGGCTGCTCCTCGTTTCCCTTCGTACAAGTGGAGGTTTGTTGGTGCGCCGTTGCTCGGAGCGGAGTACACTGGCTTCTTGTTGTAGGTGCGGTTACTGAAGGGTGCGGTGCGTCTGCTGCACATATAAACACGCTCGGGGCAGGCAGACCTCTTTCCGGATTCGCTGAATGGAGCTGGTTCTGCCAGGAGGAGTATTCTGAGTACTTACTGGAGGTGCAGTTCCTGTTCACTGCCAGGTCAAGAGGGGAAAACAATGAGAAGGGGGAGCTATGCTACATAGGGCACCGTATGGCGAGGGATCCAGCTTTCATCTGTATATCACGGTTTATCTAATATACTCTGTATATCACGGTTTGGTGTCAGTGAATGGAAACATTGTTAGCATGCATAAGCTGAAAACCCATCCTGATCATATCTGACGCAGGTCATAGAGTCAAAACGAGCTGTCTTTTCTAAGATATCATGCACATGTGTCATTTGCACGAGACCTGCTCACACAGCTGAAGTGTTGTTACATTGTATTAGTCTAGTTCAATGATCAGCAACCTCCAGCTGTTCAGAAACGACAACTACCAGAATGCTTCATTCACTTCTATAGGAGTTAAAAGAGGAGCCGGGCATGTTTGCATGCTGGGAGTTGTAGTTTCACGGCAGCTGGCATGCTGAAGGTGGCTGATCCCCTGGTCTAGGCAGCTCTCTATTAAAGCAGAAGTCAATGGCTGCGTAAGGCTCTGTTCACATCTGTGTCATGGTTTGCGCTGGAAACAGGAAACAGGATGCAGTGTCGGATCCATCGCTTATCCGCCCCTACTGACTCATATAATGGGTTCGGTTGTAGTGTCTGTCGCATTGAGAAGACCAGCAACGCATGCTGCACTGCCGAGAACTGTGATGGCGCCTTCCGATGCAGATGTGAACAGGCCATACTGGAGGCCAGAAACATTTTAGCTTCTGCTTTGTTTTCTCCAGAAACTCTTGCACTGGGCTGTCTGTTATTGACTTGCGCTGCAATACCGGGTTCAGCCATGGGTGAGAGTGGCGCTGTTTACGCGGACCATTTAATGCCACCTCTCTAACTTGGATGTCTCCCACATATTCTACACTCCTATTGTTTTTCTGGGGTATTTTTGCTTCTGGGTTATTGTCAGGATTTTTGACTTGGCCGTTAGCAGGGTCCTGTGTACAGTTTACGGCGGTACCAGGCAGCGCACTGCATGTTCAGATGGACTGGTACAGGACGGACATTCTTTTCTTTTCAGCAAATAAAGTAAACCTGAACATTCCAAAAACCGATGGGTATTAGTAGGTGGGAAGGTCACGCGGCATGAATATATAAAACGCGTGTGGTACGCGCTGGTCTCTGATGTCTTATCACTACCTGCTCCAACCTGTGGCTCTTCTGCTGTGCAAAACTACAACCCCCAGCATGCTGTGATGGCCTCAGGCAGGGGCGTACATACAGGGGTCGCACTTGCGACCGGGCCCGGTGTTCTGCCACTTTTCTATACCCGGACAAAAGTCTATACCCGGAAGTGATGTAGCTGCACCGGAAGTGACGTGGACGCGTTGGAATCAGCTGGAGGAGGGGGTGTGCGCGCTGCGCAAGCGCATTCGGCTAAAGTATAGTAATCTGGCAGAACGCCGCGAGCCCGCAATCTACATTAATTTGTACCCTCGCGGGCTCGCTTTGCTCGCCACGCATCGGGCTCGGCCTCGTTGCGCTCGGCATTTGCTAAAACTGACTCTATGCCGCCATTGATGGTAAAGAAAGAGATGATGGATAGTAAAGAAATGGAGGGCTGGGAAAATGCAGGGGCGTTCTGCCAGATTAACATACTTTAGCCGAATGCGCTTTCGCAGCGCGCACACCCCCTCCTCCAGCTGACTCCAACGCGTCCACGTGACTTCCGGTGCAGCTACATCACTTCCGGGTATAGAAAAGTGTCAGAACACCGGTCCGGCTTTCAGAGTGAGGGCTGAGAGTTGGGCAATGTATGTAAAGTTATGGCTGGTGACTTGTGCTATGAAGTAATGGGGGTCTTTCTGTTGTCTTGGGGTGCAGCTCTTTTGTGTAGGCACTTCTATTGAGCTTCTAGTATATGCTTGGATGTAGCAGAGCTGGTTTTGTCATGCATTTCTTTTGCCTTCATATGGTAATATACTTCATTGGCCTATCAATGGCTTTATAACTAACTCTGCTATATTTTACCATATGAAGGCAAAAGAAATGCATGACAAAACCAGCTCTGCTACATAATGTAGCAGAACTGGTTTTACGTGGGAAATGCATTGCTGGTACCTGATGCTGACACCTGCAGTTCTAGGTAAAAGTACATAGTTACGGTTGAGGCCATTTGTTAACTCTGCTACATCTGCTTATAAAGGGATGAACAGACTGCGCACATTGGGGTATACCTTCTCGTTCTTGCATTAGTCTTCAGCCTGTGGCTTTCTAGACCTGGTGGAAGTACAAATTTAGGCTTGCTGCTGTCTGGTGATGCTGGGAGTTGTAGTTGGGGCGTACATACAGGGGTCGCAGTTGCGCGCGCTTACGTGACGTCACAGTGTTATCAGCGCTGCAGGTCCGGCAGGAAGTTGGGAACAGAGGAGCGCGGGAGCCACTTCTAGTCCGCCACTGCCCACTTGCCCGTAGTCTGACTCTATACTACAGTCACTCCCCCCACCTCGCCTCGTCCTCTCTGCCAGCCTGAGCCAGGCCCCGGAGCAGCGCTCATTCATCCAGCCAGAGCCCACACCGAGCCCGGCCAGCCTCCAGCGTTCAGCCTTGCCAGTTGCCACAGACTTTCAGCCTGAGCCAGGTCAGGTAAGAGTTACTATCTGGCCTTGGTATGTTCTGTATATTATTATATGTGAGCTGGCCTGGTATATTTAGATGTATAACTTATACCAGCTGCACATATATAATCATATAAGGAGATACCTAGGTTATATCATCAGCGTGGTGCACTATATGGCGGCGGGTTGGGGGGGCGTTGACGGGGAGGGGGCCCCCACGGATCAGTTTCGCAGCGGGGCCCCATGGATTGTGTGTATGCCACTGGCCGCAGGCTGTACTGTAGCAGTCACTTGACCATTATTTCCCTCCTGCAACAGGCGCATTTGATACTTTAACAATGTTACTTTGTTTCTTCTTTGTATATGGAATATAAATGGAGGAATTTTTGAGTTTGTTCAAAAGTTCATTCCTGGAATGGTCCTGCGTCACACCCCGATCACATTCTTCCGTGGTGACTTCTCGATTATGTGTTCAGTCTTAAAGAAACACCACA
The DNA here is from genome assembly GCF_905171765.1 of Bufo bufo. NCBI lineage: Eukaryota > Metazoa > Chordata > Amphibia > Anura > Bufonidae > Bufo > Bufo bufo. The sequence goes on along the minus strand of NC_053395.1, from coordinate 222,952,473 downwards.
TTTATCTAATTATTATTTGTTTTGAGTTGTCAGAGAAGACACCAGTATTATAAATGGCCCATGGTTGCTTGTGGCCCATTGGGGTCTTTGCAATGGGGCTCAGGAGCCTTAAAGGGATTCTGTCAGCTGGACTTTAGTAACGGAGCTTTTGACATCACCACATCAGTCTCCTCGATCTGTTTTAATATACACCAGTATTACTGCCATCTGTCTTGTCATTTTACCCAAAAAATTGCTTTTATTAATATGCTAATTACCTCAGTAATGTGCCCAGCCGCGTCCATCCTCTAGAAGCCCAGCACCGCCTCACTGCTAATTATTCACTCCTCTCATCGCCGATGGTGCGCCGTAATCTCGCGCATGCGCCCTGGATTCACTCCACTGGTCAGTGCCCACGAGCGAAGTGCACAGACAGCTGGCGCATGCGCACTTCGTTCGCTGAGGCTGCTGCCAGGACACCGCGCGGGCGCTGACCAGTGGATCCAGGGCGCATGCGCAAGATTACAGCGCGCCATCGGCGATGAGAGAATAATTAGCAGTGGGGCGGTGCTGGGCTCCTAGAGAATGGACGCGGCTGGGCACAAACGGCCAGAGGGACAGCCCCTTGGGCACATTACTGAGGTAATTAGCATATTAACAATAAAAATATAATAAAAAAAATTGCTTTTAACAAAATGACAAGACAGATGGCAGTAATAATACTGGTGTATTTTAAAACAAATCGAGGAGACTGATGTGATGATGTCAAAAGCTCCGTTACTAAAGTCCAGCTGACAGAATCCCTTTAAAAGGATAATGTCTGTAAAGCGCTGTGGAATATAGTAGCGCTATATAAGTGCATAAAATAAATAAATAAAGGGCATCTGTCAGCAGTTTTGTACCTATGACACCGGCTGACCTGTTACATGTGCGCTCGGCAGCTGAAGACGTCTGTGTTGGTCCCATGTTCATATGTGCGACATTGCTGAGAAAAGTGATGTTTTAATATATGCAAATGAGCCTCTAGGAGCAACGGGTTCAGCTCTGTAATGACAAAGCCCCCACTCGTTTGCATATATTATAAAACATCAGTTTCATAGGTACAAATCTGCTGACAGATGCCCTTTAGAGCGGTTGCAGTTCCTATCCCCAGGATAGGTGATCAATGTCTGGTCGGTGGGGGTCCAGACGAGCGCTGCTTCCTCCTCATTACACTGCGCCTCATCTCCCTTGCAGCAATGGTGCAGTGTAATTACAAGTACTTGCTCTGTTCAAGTGAATGGAGCGAGTACTTGTAATTGCACTGCGCCACCAAGACGAAGGGCAGTGTAATGAAGAGGATGTAACGCTAGCACGGAGCGCCGCCTCCTCTTCATGTAGCTGATCGGCGGGGGGGCTGGGAGTCGGACCCTCGCCGATCTGATATTGATGACCCCTCCTGAACATAGATCACCAATATAAGGCTACTTTCACACCAGCGTTTCTATTTTCCGGTATGGAGATCCGTCATAGGGTCTCAAAACCGGAAAAAAAAACTCTTCAGTTTTGTCCCCATTTATTGTCAATGAGGACAAAATGTAACTGAGCAGAACGGAGTCACCAAAATGCATTCCGTTCTGTTCTTGTACCGGAGAGTGAACCGCATCATGCTGCGGTTTGCTTTCTGTCCTGGGATGTGGAGCAATGCGGATCCATCATGACTCACAATGCAAGTCAATGGGGACAGATCCGTTTTCTCTGCCACAATAGAAAACTGATCCGTCCCCCATTGACTTTAAGTGGAGTTCATGGCGGATCCGTCTTGGCTATGTTATAGATTATACAACCGATCCGTTCATAACGGATGCAGACGTTTGTATCATCAGTAACGGAAGTGTTTTTGCTGAACCCTGCCGGATCCAGCAAAAACGCTAGTGTGAAAGTCGCCTAATACATTCCTATGGGAAAAAAATGCCGGATCCGGCATTCAGGCAAGTCTTCCGTTTTTTTGGCCGGAGATAAAACCGTAGCATGCCGCGGTTTTATCTTTTGCCTGATCAGTCAAAAAGACTGAACTGAAGACATCCTGATGCATCCTAAACGGATTACTCTCCATTTAGAACGCATGGGGATAAAACTGATCAGTTCATTTCCGGCACTGAAAGACGCAAGTGTGAAAGTACCCTTAGTGCCGGATCCGTCCTTCCGGTCTGCGCATGTGTAGACCGAAAAAAAGGTGAGAAAAATAAATGCTAGATCTGTTTTGCCGGATGACACCGGAAAGACGGATCCGGCATTCCAATGCATTTTTCTGACTGATCAGGCATTTTTAAGACAAATCAGTTGGCATACGTTTTGCCGGATCACTCTACCGCAAGTGTGAAAGTAGCCTAAGGCCCCTTTCACACGGGCGAGTATTCCGCGCGGATGCGATGCGGGTGGTGAACGCATTGGACCCGCACTGAATACCGACCCATTCATTTCTATGGGGCTGTTCACATGAGCGGTGATTTTCACGCATCACTTGTGCGTTGCGTGAAAATCGCAGCATGCTCCTCTTTGTATGTTTTTCACGTAACTCAGGCCCCATAGAAATGAATGGGGTTGCGTGAAAATCGCAAGCATCCGCAAGCAGGTGCGGATGTGGTGCGATTTTCACGCACGGTTGCTAGGAGACGATCGGGATGGAGACCCGATCATTATTATTTCCCCTTATAACATGGTTATAAGGGGAAATAATAGCATTCTGAATACAGAATGCTTAGTACAATAGGGCTGGAGGGGTTAAAAATAAATAAAAAAATTATTTAACTCACCTTAATACACTTGTTCGCGAAGCCGGCATCTCTTCTGTCTTCATTTTAGCTGTGTTGAGGAACAGGACCTGTGGTGACGTCACTTCGCTCATCACATGGTCCGTCACATGATCCATCACCATGGTAAAAGATCATGTGAAGGATCATGTGATGACCGGAGTGACGTCACCACAGGTCCAGTTCTACAAAAGAGACAGACGAGAAGCCGGGCTTTGCGATCAAGTGGACTAAGGTGAGTTAAATTATTTTTTATTTTTTTTAATCCCTCCAGCGCTATTTTACTTTGCATTCTGTATTCAGAATGCTATTATTTTCCCTTATAACCACAGAGTGTACATACATTACTTATCCTGTACTGATCCTGAGTTACATCCTGTATTATACTCCAGAGCTGCACTCACTATTCTGCTGGTGCAGTCACTGTGTACATACATTACTTATCCTGTACTGATCCTGAGTTACATCCTGTATTATACTCCAGAGCTGCACTCACTATTCTGCTGGTGCAGTCACTGTGTACATACATTACTTATCCTGTACTGATCCTGAGTTACATCCTGTATTATACTCCAGAGCTGCACTCACTATTCTGCTGGTGCAGTCACTGTGTACATACATTACTTATCCTGTACTGATCCTGAGTTACATCCTGTATTATACTCCAGAGCTGCACTCACTATTCTGCTGGTGCAGTCACTGTGTACATACATTACATTACTTATCCTGTACTGATCCCGAGTTACATCCTATATTATACTCCAGAGCTGCACTCACTATTCTGCTGGTGCAGTCACTGTGTACATACATTACTTATCCTGTACTGATCCTGAGTTACATCCTGTATTATACTCCAGAGCTGCACTCGCTATTCTGCTGGTGCAGTCACTGTGTACATACATTACTTATCCTGTGCTGATCCTGAGTTACATCCTGTATTATACTCCAGAGCTGCACTCACTATTCTGCTGGTGGAGTCACTGTGTACATACATTACTTATCTTGTACTGATCCTGAGTTACATCCTGTATTATACTCCAGAGCTGCACTCACTATTCTGCTGGTGCAGTCACTGTGTACATAAATTTCATTACTTATCCTGTACTGATCCTGAGTTACATCCTGTATTATACTCCAGAGCTGCACTCACTATTCTGCTGGTAGAGTAACATGCATTACATTACTATTCCTGATTTAGATTCTGCATGTTTCAGGGCTGAAATCTTTCAGCATTCCTTACTTGTTCACAGGGGCAGGTTGGGAACTTAAAGTGGCCCTGGGAAAAAAAAACCTAAAAGTGGCCTCATGTTGTAGGTGGGTCCAAATTGACAGAAGACCGGACAAAATAAGTAGGCGGGACCAGTAATACCGTAGTGCATCGCAGAATATCGCCCCAGCAGAACCAAATACCACAGGGCAGCACAAAATACTGCCGCCCCCAACCACAGTATTCAACTGTATCGCAGTTGAGTTCAGGAGGGCACCTTTGGCCGTTGAACATCAGATCATTATATACCTCACCTGTGGCCATCAAGAGGGTTTGAGTGCTCCCCTGGGCATTGGCCCACCGGGAAACTTCTCTGTAGGGTCTATGGTCAATCCGCCCCTGCTTGTTCAATGTCTACACAGAGATTGCTCTGGTGACTTGCATTCTGGTAAGGGCCATCATTACAGCAAGCTCTGTACATTTGATGTATGGAAAATAAATTTCCTGCCTGCATTTTTAGGAGCTTCACTAGGATGCTAGTATGGAGTCTACCATACATCTACCATGTACTGTTTCCAATGGCAGTAAAATTGTGAGTGCAGCTCTGAGGTATACTGCAGATTGTGGAAAGCTTGCTGCTGATTGCTGCTAGACAGTTTTCAGGTATTTAAGGTTGGGCACTTTAAACTCCATCCTCACTGTGTCAATTTTCTCTTTCACCTTCACTGATTTTGAGTTCTTTCTTATATTCTTCTCCATTTATACCCAAAGTGAAGACATTTTACTGACTGGAGAATCTGGTGGTGCTGCCATCAGGATTTTGACTTTGCTTCCTGTGTGATTGGAGAAGAGCTCCCCCTTAACCGGGGGGGGGGGGGGGGGGGGGTCATTATTTGTGACTCACAATCTCTCTTCCCCAGCCTGTTCTGTCAGAAGCTCCTGAGTCATATATCAGGGAAGTCCTGGCTGTCAGTTATTAGTTTAACCCCTGATAGTCTGTCCTGCCTTGGCAGACGAGTTCTGTAGTTTCCTTAGTCATTCTGTGTCAGCGATGTTTACTATTCAGGAAAAAAAGATACAAAATAAGAATTTGTATCAATGTATAATCATTGTGCCTGGAGATTTATGAAGAGTCCCCGCATAACGATGTATCATACACAGATCCCCAATATGTATGAGTGTTTCCCCCCCCTTTAGCAATGTGTCACCCACGGATCCCCCTCCCCTAGCGGAATGTCACCCACGGATCCCCCTCCCCTAGCGGAATGTCACCCACAGATCCCCCCCCTAGCGGAATGTCACCCACGGATCCCCCCCCCCCTAGCGGAATGTCACCCACGGATCCCCCCCCCCTAGCGGAATGTCACCCATGGATCCCCCCCCCTAGCGGTATGTCACCCACGGATCCCCCCCCCCCTAGCAGTGTGTCACTCACGGATCCCCCCCCCTAGCGGTGTGTCACCCATGGATCCCCCCCCTAGCGGTGTGTCACCCATGGATCCCCCCCCTAGCGGTGTGTCACCCACGGTTCCCCCAGATCCCCCCCCTAGCGGTGTGTCACCCATCGTTTCCCCCAGATCCCCCCCCTAGCGGTGTGTCATCCACGTAAAACCCCCCCCAGCGGTGTGTCACCCACGGATTTCCCCCCCCCCCCCCAAAGGTGTGTCACCCACGGATCCCCCTCTAGTGGTGTGTCATTCATTCCTGTATGAGGGCGACACCAGATCTGTGCCAGGAAGAGACTGTACGTACAACTCCGGCATTGTTTCGACATGATAATGACACCAGGGAACAACTCGTTACGTTACAGTTCACTGCCTCATAGCACATTGCTCATTCTAGTGAATGCTCTGATTAGTGAAAAAAATGTCAGGAACACAAGCAGCAAGATCCTCCCCGGTGTGCCTTGCGGTCAGAGAGCTCCTCCCCGGTGTGCCCTGCGGTCAGAGAGCTCCTCCCCGGTGTGCCTTGCGGTCAGAGAGCTCCTCCCCGGTGTGCCTTGCGGTCCGAGAGCTCCTCCCCGGTGTGCCTTGCGGTCCGAGAGCTCCTCCCCGGTGTGCCTTGCGGTCCGAGAGCTCCTCCCCGGTGTGCCTTGCGGTCCGAGAGCTCCTCCCCGGTGTGCCTTGCGGTCCGAGAGCTCCTCCCAGGTGTGCCTTGCGGTCCGAGAGCTCCTCCCCGGTGTGCCTTGCGGTCCGAGAGCTCCTCCCCGGTGTGCCTTGCGGTCCGAGAGCTCCTCCCCGGTGTGCCTTGCGGTCAGAGAGCTCCTCCCCGGTGTGCCTTGCGGTCAGAGAGCTCCTCCCCGGTGTGCCTTGCGGTCAGAGAGCTCCTCCCCGGTGTGCCTTGCGGTCAGAGAGCTCCTCCCCGGTGTGCCTTGCGGTCAGAGAGCTCCTCCCCGGTGTGCCTTGCGGTCCTGGAAATCTCACAGAAACTTTGAGATGTTAGAGCATATGGGTGCGTTGATTTGGGGAGTGCAGCTCAATATTTCCTATGATTTTGCAGGTAGTATGAGAGGGTGAAGGACTGTCGGTATGGAAGTGACTCTTTATACATTACCACCTCAGGCCCTATGACCCTGGGGCCCGGTGTGAGCCCTGTTCCCATACCTATAGGCTCAGTACTGCTGCAGGCATTGCTTCTCTGTGTTGTGTGTTGATCTGCATGTGATTGTACATGTTGTCTGTGACCGTGCTCAGGGCTCCCGCCGCCTCGTATCTGCCTCATTCACATTCTTGTCATTAATTCTGGGAAGTTTATATATAACCATCTCCATAAGAAGCCTGGGATTGGTTCGGCGCCATCTCCAGCCCCCTGTGCACAGGGAAGCAGCAAGACTTGTCGTCTAGAGGACTGCACGGCCCAGAATCGGACCTCAATGTATACTCGCATGTAGCAGTGCTGGCTTTGTCAGGATGTAGCAGTGCTGGCTTTGTCAGGATGTAGCAGTGCTGGCTTTGTCAGGATGTAGCAGTGCTGGCTTTTTCAGGATGTAGCAGTGCGGAGTTCGTCTTTGACACACGTCCCTGGAATCTCATTGTGTTATCTCTGTCGTGTGTGCCAATATTTATACCAGTGGAGATGAACTCGTACAACCATTATTGTGTGCATGGTACTAAGACCTCGGGAAATGTCTTGCATCCTTCTTATCAGATTGAATTTCTTACTCGGTCCTGATTAAATATAGTTTCCTGTAAATTATCAAGAAGAAGGAGCAGAAATTGTCGCTTATCACATGACTGATCAGACGTAGGGTTTGTCTGTAGTCTGTACCCATGGAGATGCACAGTACTGCATGAGAGCTGTAGACACAAAGCTGTAGACTTTAAAGGCTATGTACACCTTCAGAGGCAATTTTTTGTTCATGACTGCATTTTACTCATTTTTGGTTAAAAAAAACACTTTTTCAATTGGCCTTTGTCACAGAATGGCTCAACATTTTTTATAAAGAGCTGATTTTCTCCATGTGACTAGTACTTTCACTTTCACTCTGTGCCGGTGTTCCGTGATATTTCCCCTACCCATGAAATTTCCCTACCCTCGTCACCTCCTGTTGTGACGCGGCCGCACCGGACATGGCGTTCCCAGCTTTGGAAGGAGGTGTGCCGCGCAGGCACACAACGACGGGATAGGGAAATTTCACACCAGAGTTGGGGAGAAGGGGCCACCTAATGCGCTTGTGCCTTGCCTCTCAGCTCGCTCCAGATGATCAGACAACGCGCGTGCGCAGTGAGTGGTAGGGAGATTTAACAGAACAAATGGCCATCAGATCTCCCTACCCCCACACTGCGCAGGCACGGTCATTGGATGGATGTTCGGTATAAGAGATCTCCCTGTCCGCTGGTGCGCACGCGCGGTGTATCCCGAGAAGAAAAGTAAGCCGCGCTTGTGCACTGGCCTGTAATTTTTCCCTACCCTCTAACTGCTGGGGAGGCTCCCGGCGCATGCGCAGTGTCAGCTGGTGTCCAGCTGAGAGGTAAGGCGCAAGCGCATTATGTGGCCCCTTCTCCCCAACTCTGGTGTGAAATTTCCCTACCCCGTTGTTGTACACCTGCGCGGCGCTGCACACCTCCTTCCAAAGCTGGGAACATCATGTCCTGTGCACCCGCGTCACAACAGGAAGTGACGAGGGTAGGGAAACTTCACGGGTAGGGAAATATCACGGAACACCAGTCATCTAATAACCCTCATCTGTAAATTACTGAAAGGTCATAAACACTTATTTAAGTCACATTCTTATCAGTAAGATAAGTCTTTAATGAGTGTTTATAAAGTCAGAGAGCAGAGATAAGAGTTCGTCTGCTCCCCAGATGACAGAAAAGAGAGAAAATCCAGAGGCTGCTTCTAGAGCATCTCAGCTCTGTACAGAAAAAAGTACTCCATATTTTTAATAAAGAACAATTGAAAAATATATAAAATAAAATATATTTTTAGCTCAAAAGGAGTACAATGCAATAATAATAATAATAAAAATGCCCCCAAAGGAGTACATAGCCTTAAAAAAATAATAAATATAATAAAAATAAAAATTCCTTCTCTTCTTCCTTTAGGAGTGAAGTTTGGTGATTGACTTGCAGCCATGTCCTATCCCAGTGCCCCTCCGCCGTACAATGATCGAGACCCATTAAATCAACCTGGTGGATACCCTCAACCTGGTGGATACCCTCAACCTGGTGGATACCCTCAACCTGGTGGATACCCTCAACCTGGTGGATATCCTCCTAGTGGTTACCCACAGCCAGGAGGCTATCCTCCCCCATATGGACCGCCTGGTGATTTCTACGGACAGCCTCAACCTGGCGGGTACCCTCAGCCTGGGGGTTATCCAGAACCTGGACGTAATGAGCCTCCCAAGCCGGTGGTGATGCCAATGCTTCCGAATATCCCACTCAACCCAGGTAAGATGTGCTGGGGCAGATTTTGCATTTCTGGGGGCTTCCTTTGCCTGGACACTTCTTCTACTGCACTACGGCTATACCGGCAGTATGTCGAGCATTTGCTTGGTTTGCATGGTGGTAAAGTCCACCCCTGTATGTATGCTGATGTATGGGGTGGTTCTTCTCTGCCCATTTCTATAACCAGATTGGGGTAAAAATGGCAGAAGACACAGGAGGAGGACTTGTTGGCCCAGTGCTTACCACTTATGCCATTAGGGTGAGATGTACCGGACCACAAGTAACTTTTTGACCAGTTATGATAATTTTTGTCATCTCACACGTAGGTGATTCCAGTATATACAACACAACTGACGGGGAAGGGCAGTTTGGTTCCTGGGATGACAAAGCCGTACGTCACTCGTTCCTCCGCAAGGTGAGCTTGGGTCATAATTAACGTTATCTACCAGGGAATGAGAAGCCGAGGTGGGGTGCAGAGAATGACCCCTAATGGCGGCTTCTGCTGTATAAACACATTGATAATAAATGTATCTAAAGTGCAAGATATTAAATGTGTCTACATGATTTTAGGTCATCTTGATGAAAAGCTCAAACAAAGCCTGTGTTGTCTGATCCTGGGGTCATATGTTACTCCACTCCCTCTTCCTGATAATCTACAGACGACAAAGAGACCAGAGTAACACATGACTGCAGCACCTGACTACACCGGGTTTGTTTGTAGTCTGTAACCATGGAGACACAATAGTCTATATAGAAGCTGTATACATATAATGGAAGGATATTTTTAATCAAGACTGTTGGAAAAGTTGCTTCATTTTTCACAGGCTTTTGAGTAATAAACAAATTTGGTTGCAAAAGTCTACAATTCCTAGTGTATAAAATATTAGATTAATTAAATAATAATTTAGCTTCCTCTAAATGCAAATTGAAGTATCTGTGTAATATATTAAAAGGAAATGAGTAATTGCATAATTTAGTAATTGAAGGGGTTGTCCAGGATAAGGCTCCATTCACATGTCCGCAAATGGGTCCGCAACCGTTCCGCAATTTTGCAGAACGGGTGCGGACCCATTCATTTTCTATGGGGATGGAATGGATGCGGACAGCACACAGTGTGCTGTCAGCATCCGCATTTGCGGAGCGCGGCCCCGATCTTCAGGTCCGCAGCTCCGCAAAAGATAGAACATGTCCTATTCTTGTCCGCAGCTTGCGGACAAGAATAGGCATTTCTATAGGGGTGCCGGGCGGGTGTGTTGCGGATCTGCAATTTGCGGGTCCGCAACACACCACGGACGTGTGAATGGAGCCTAAGAGAACATTGCTGCTTTCTTCCAAACATAGCGCCACCACTGTCTATAGGTTATGTCTGGTATTGCAGCTCTGCTCCATAGAAGTCCTGTGGACAAGAGCGGTACCGTTTTATGAAGCCGGTAGTCCCGTTTTGTAGATCCTGGACAACCCTTAAGCATGCTCAGACCTGATGGTGTCAGGTTCAGGCAGGGGTGCACCACAAATGAGGCCAGGTGAGGCGATTGCCTTAGGCAGCACCAGGTGGAGGCAAGAGGGGGGCAGCGGAAGAGCCATGGGCAATGAGCGCTTTCATTGTGGCAAAGGGGTTAGGTTAAGAAATTGGCATTTGGGGCGGGGGCGATGTTTACGTTTTCGCCTCAGGCAGCAGAAAGGCTAGGTGCACCCCTGGGTCCACGGACTGTGCTGGTGGTGGGGGCTGGCGCTTCATGGTCACCATGTGTGTCATCATATCGCATTGTAAGGTCTGATCCGATTAGTTGCAATGCCTCGATATTTTACCATCTGTATTACGGCTTCAAGATCCAGACGCCCCCATCTGATGTGAGCGGAACTTGGATCACCGTAGGGTTCAATCTGAGCCCAGATCTGTAGAATTACTGGGGGTCCGGGTTCCATGACCATAACACACTGCGGAATACGGCTTTAGGCCTCCTGCACACGACCGTTGTGTGCACCCGTGGCCGTTGTGCCGTTTTCCGTTTTTTTTTCGCGGACCCATTGACGGAAAATGCACCGTTTTGCAGCCGAGACCGTGATCCGTGTATCCTGTCCGTCAAAAAAATATGACCTGTCCTATTTTTTGGACGGACAACGGTTCACGGACCCATTCAAGGCAATGGGTCCGTGAAAGAACACGGATGCACACAAGATTGGCATCCGTTTCCGTGATCCGTGGCCGTAGGTTACTTTAATACAGACGGATCCAAAGATCCGTCTGCATAAAAGCTTTTTCAGATCTAAGTTTTCACTTCGTGAAAACTCAGATCCGACAGTATATTCTAACACAGAAGCGTTCCCATGGTGATGGGGACGCTTCTAGTTAGAATACACTACAAACTGTGTACAAGACTGCCCCCTGCTGCCTGGCAGCACCCGATCTCTTACAGGGGGCCGTGATCAGCACAATTAACCCCTTCAGGTGCGGCACCTGAAGGGGTTAATTGTACTATCATATCCCCCTGTAAGAGATCAGGGCTGCCAGGCAGCAGGGGGCAGACCCCCCCCCCCCTCCCCAGTTTGAATATCATTGGTGGCCAGTGCGGCCCCCCCCCCTCTATTGTAATAATAGGTTGGTGGCCAGTGCGACCCCCCCCTCCCTCTATTGTAATAATTCGTTGGTGGCACAGTGTGCGCCCCCCATCGGCCCCCCCTCCCTCTATAGCATTAACAACATTGGTGGCCAGTGTGTGGCCTCCCATCTCCCCCCCCCATCATTGGTGGCAGCGGAGTTCCGATCGGAGTCCCAGTTTAATCGCTGGGGCTCCGATCGGTAACCATGGCAACCAGGACGCTACTACAGTCCTGGTTGCCATGGTTACTTAGCAATAGTACAATAGTAGAAGATTCATACTTACCTGCTGCTGCGATGTTCGTGTCCGGCCGGGAGCTCCACCTACTGGTAAGTGACAGGTCTGTGCGGCGCATTGCTAAATGAACTGTCACTTCCCAGTAGGAGGAGCTCCCGGCCGGACACAGACATTGCAGCTCCCAGGTAAGTATGAATCTTTTACTATTGTATTATTGCTAGTAACCCGCTGCCACCAATGATCGGGGGGGAGATGGGAGGCCGCACACTGGCCACCAATGTTGTTAATGCTATAGAGGGAGGGGGGCCGATGGGGGGCGCACACTGTGCCACCAACGATTTATTACAATAGAGGGAGGAAGGGGGGGGGCGCACACTGTGCCACCAACGAATTATTACAATAGAGGGAGGAAGGGGGGGGGCGGGGGGGGCGCACACTGTGCCACCAACGAATTATTACAATAGAGGGAGGAAGGGGGGGGGCCGCACTGGCCACCAATGATATTTAAACTGGGGAGGGGGGGGGGGGGGTCTGCCCCCTGCTGCCTGGCAGCCCTGATCTCTTACAGGGGGATATGATAGTACAATTAACCCCTTCAGGTGCGGCACCTGAGGGGTTAATTGTGCTGATCACGGCCCCCTGTAAGAGATCGGATGCTGCTAGGCAGCAGGGGGCAGTCATGTACACAGTTGTAGTATATTCTAACTAGAGGCGTCCCCATCACCATGGGAACACCTCTGTGTTAGAATATACTGTCGGAAATGAGGTTTCACGATCTAACTCATATCCGACAGTATATTCTAACATAGAGGCGTTCCCATGGTGATGGGGACGCTTCAAGTTAAAATATACCATCGGATTGGAGAAAACTCCGATCCGATGGTATAAAAGGGACTCCAGACTTTACATTGAAAGTCAATAGGGACGGATCCGTTTGAAATGGCACCATATTGTGTCAACGTCAAACGGATCCGTCCCCATTGACTTGCATTGTAATTCAGGACAGATCCGTTGGGCTCCGCACGGCCAGGCGGACACCAAAACGACTTTTTTTTCATGTCCGTGGATCCTCCAAAAATCAAGGAAGACCCACGGACGAAAAAACGGTCACGGATCACGGAAAAACGGGACCCCGTTTTGCGGACCGTGAAAATATACTGTCGTGTGCAATAAGCCTTATACTGTACAGTCAGGAGACTGGCTGTACATGGACTCATTGCATTCACCGCGCTATGTTGTCTGACCCCCAACCTCATGTCCATGTCTTTCAGGTATACTCCATCATTGCGCTGCAGTTACTGGTCACGGTGGGAATTGTCGCCATCTTCACCTACGTGTAGGTTTCATCTCCTATCGGATAAGGTGTCCAGCGCCATATCCCATCCCATTCTCTTCCTGTGTCCTTGTGAAGAGGATTTATAGACATTTATTTTATTATTGCATTCTAATCATTTTTGGCTAAAATAATTTTTTATTTGCTTATTATTAACAATTTTCGCCAGTTTTTTCTCTACAGGCTTCGCTTTCAGTGCCTCTGCCCACCACTGCTTTCTGCTTCCCGCTGAATCCGTCAGAGAGCTGCTCTGATGGCTCGATCTGCAGCTCTTATCTGTACTTTACAAGCAGCTCATAAACACTCATTATAGCTGAAATCGTATCAATTAGAATGTAGTGTTTATGAGCCGTCAGGGGTTTAGGGATAAGGGATGCAGCTGTCGGACGGATTCACTGTGAAGCAGAAAGCAGTCGTCTGTAGATTCGCTGGAACTGGGAGCTGTGGAGTAAATAACTTTTATCCCAAAATGAGTAGACTGCAATAATGAAAAAATATTGCCCCAAAGGTGTCTATAGCTTTTAATGGTTTAGCCCCATTTAGCCCCAAATATGGGCAATCCCGTAAATATGTGTCTAACTTACATTGTGACCCCCGGGGCTGGGACTGATGGGACTGATGTATTCTGTGCTCTGCAGATTGCACTAATGTTTGTAATTGTCCTCTGTGTGTGTCTTGTGCAGGGAGCCCTTGTCCAAGTTTGTAAGAAAGAATCCGGCTGTTTACTATGTATCCTAGTGAGTATACATCTCTCCTCATCGCATATGTCCTGTATGCCCGATAGCAGGGACTTCATTCTACTCTTCTACTCCACAGTGCGGTGTTCTTTGTTACATACATTGTTCTGGCCTGCTGTCAGGGGCCAAGGTGAGTCTCCGATCACATTTTCAAGCTTTTATATTCAGTATATACACTACAGAGCTGCACTCACTATTCTGCTGGTGGAGTCACTGTGTACATACATTACTTATCCTGTACTGATCCAGAGTTACATCCTGTATTATACTCCAGAGCTGCACTCGCTATTCTGCTGGTGCAGTCACTGTGTAGATACATTTTTTATCCTGTACTGATCCTGAGTTACATCCTGTATTATACTCCAGAGCTGCACTCACTATTCTGCTGGTGCAGTCACTGTGTACATACATTACTTATCCTGTACTGATCCTGAGTTACATCCTGTATTATACTCCAGAGCTGCACTCACTATTCTGCTGGTGCAGTCACTGTGTACATACATTACATTACTTATCCTGTACTGATCCTGAGTTACATCCTGTATTATACTCCAGAGATGCACTCACTATTCTGCTGGTGCAGTCACTGTGTACATACATTACTTATCCTGTACTGATCCTGAGTTACATCCTGTATTATACTCCAGAGCTGCACTCACTATTCTGCTGGTGGAGTCACTGTGTACATACATTATATTACTTATCCTGTACTGATCCTGAGTTACATCCTGTATTATACTCCAGAGCTGCACTCACTATTCTGCTGGTGCAGTCACTGTGTACATACATTACTTATCCTGTACTGATCCTGAGTTACATCCTGTATTATACTCCAGAGCTGCACTCACTATTCTGCTGGTGCAGTCACTGTGTACATACATTACTTATCCTGTACTGATCCTGAGTTACATCCTGTATTATACTCCAGAGCTGCACTCACTATTCTGCTGGTGCAGTCACTGTGTACATACATTACATTACTTATCCTGTACTGATCCTGAGTTACATCCTGTATTATACTCCAGAGATGCACTCACTATTCTGCTGGTGCAGTCACTGTGTACATACATTACTTATCCTGTACTGATCCTGAGTTACATCCTGTATTATACTCCAGAGCTGCACTCACTATTCTGCTGGTGGAGTCACTGTGTACATACATTATATTACTTATCCTGTACTGATCCTGAGTTACATCCTGTATTATACTCCAGAGCTGCACTCACTATTCTGCTGGTGCAGTCACTGTGTACATACATTACTTATCCTGTACTGATCCTGAGTTACATCCTGTATTATACTCCAGAGCTGCACTCACTATTCTGCTGGTGCAGTCACTGTGTACATACATTACATTACTTATCTGAGAAAGGGGGGAACTAGCTCTCCTTAGGGAGGGAGCACCTTAATCAGTGCGAGGAGACTTATAGGCCATACATGCTCCTCTGGAATTCTGGGAGGGAAGGAATGTAAATGAGCTCTTAACAAGAATTCCAGAGGAGCATGTATGGCCCATAAGTCTCCTCACACTGATTTAAGGTGCTCCCTCCCTAAGGAGAGTTAGTTCCCCCCTTGCTCTGACCCAGGCCTCTCACCCAGTTAAGCCAGTGCTCTCTGCTCTGCACTGATGAGGGGCAATCACCCTGAAACAGCTGTCTGCAGATGAGGTGCTGGCTTATTTTATATCCAAGTCATCTTTGAAGGCCTATTCTAATAGCTGAACATTGACTTATAGGATAGCTGCCTTACATCTGGTGGCATTAGAGGCAGAGCTTGTTAAGAGCTTATTTGCATTCCTTCCCTCCCATTACTTATCCTGTACTGATCCTGAGAAGAAATACGAAAATTTTATTGAATAACACAGTGGCTATGCTCAATTTTTTATTACATGTAATTACAAAAGTATTCAGATCCAGGGGCTGGTGTGAAAACTGTAGAATATTTTTAGTGGGACAATCCCTTTAATGCTGCATCTGCTTTATCTGCAGGAGACGCTTCCCATGGAACGTGATTCTTCTGACCTTATTTGTGAGTATGGCTGTGGCAAGTAGGGAAAGCAGGGGCCCAACAAGTAGCTATGGGGCCCCAGAGTGATGGCAGCAGAAATCACTTTCAAGAAATGAATTGGTTATTATCTGTCACGCTCACGGCCGGGGCAAGGATTTATTTTTGCCGCCCTAGGCAAGATAAAAATTGCCGCCCCCCCCCCCCCCCCCCCCCTTATCAGATTATCTGCCCATATCATGTTCCACCCCTTTCTCAGCTTTTAAATTAAAAGAACTCCTATGTTTCCCTTGGGGTTAATCTCCAGCTTCTTGTAGCCGTCTCTTTTTGCGGAACGGAATGTACGGCCCCGATCCGGAATTGCGGACCCGGATCCGCAATTCCGATCCTGAAAAAAATAGAACATGTCCTATTCTTGTCCGCAATAGTGCCGGCAATGTGCGGTCCGCAAAGTGCGGACCGCACATTGCCGCTGTCTGTGTTTTGTGGATCCGCAAAACACACACGGATGTGTGAATGGACCCTAAATGTGAGGTAAATTATTTTCCAATGCAGTATTAATAGCTAAACAATTACATGATAAACATATTGCATTGTCTACTGACCACCAGGACAATAAGATGATCTGGACTCTGGCTGCAGTCTGGCTCTGGGGACTCCCTTGTCACTCTATCCCCCCCCTCCCTCCTTTGTCACTCTCTCCCCCCCCTCCCTTGTCACTCTCTCCCCCCCCCCCCTCCCTTGTCACACTCATTATTCCCCCCCCCTCCCTTGTCACTCTCATTATTTCCACCCCCCTCCCTTGTCACTCTCATTATCCCCCCCCTCCCTTGTCACTCTCTCCCCCCCCCCTCCCTTGTCACACTTATTATTCCCCCCTCTCCCTTGTCACTCATTATTTCCACCCCCTCCCTTGTCACTCTCATTATTTCCACCCCCCCTCTCCCTTGTCACTCTCATTATTTCCACCCCCCCTCCCTTGTCACTCTCATTATTTCCACCCCCCCTCTCCCTTGTCACTCTCATTATTTCCACCCCCCCCCCCTCCCTTGTCACTCTCATTATTTCCACCCCCCTCTCCCTTGTCACTCTCATTATTTCCACCCCCCCTCCCTTGTCACTCTCATTATTTCCACCCCCCCTCTCCCTTGTCACTCTCATTATTTCCACCCCCCCCTCCCTTGTCACTCTCATTATTTCCACCCCCCCTCTCCCTTGTCACTCTCATTATTTCCACCATCCCCCCCCTCCCTTTTCACTCTCATTATTTCCACCCCCCTCCCCCCTTGTCACTCTTATTCTACCCCCACGCCCCACCTCTAGTGTAGCGTGGCCGAGCTCCTGTACCGCGGACCGAACACACCTCGGCCACGCTACATTAACAACAGCACAGAGCAGGCGCAGGCAGGATTCTTTAGAGCGGCAAGCGCTCAGCCTCAGCCGCTCAGGCGGCGCCGCATGAGGGGCGCCGCCGGCCGCCCGAACTTATATAAGCAACTTTTTTTTTTTTTCTACCGCAGCGGGCGCCGGGCGCCCCCTGCTAAATGGCGCCCTAGGCGACTGCCTCAGTCGCCTTACTGGTGGCGCCGGCCCTGGTCACGCTTCGGTGTGGGAGGGAAACACCACATCAAGCATAGGAGGTAAGGGGGAACAGGGAATCAGGCCTGAGAACTAGGGAAGGAAGATGGACACCTCCTAGTGAAAACCCTAACCAAAATCCTGACTGACTACCAGTATGAACAGACCCCAGAGGTAGGTGAGTTCATACTCAGAAATACCTAGAATCCTATCTAGCCCTATAGGACCCTGGTACTAATGCAGGGACGAGACAACGTGTTCATCCAAAAGGAAGGGCGAACAGGAGTCTCCTTCAGGCCTAATACAAACAATAGGGAAATGCAACACACAGAACTCAAACAAAATACAAAAGGGAAAGGAAAGACTTAACTTCAAAGAGGCAATGGAAGCACCAGGAACTCAGCCGAGATCCACACACCAGCTCTCCACAAATCAAACAGAATCTATAAACCGCACAGCATTGTGGGAGAAGCAACTATAAATAGAGAAGGTTAAATGACCCTGATAGCCACACCTGGGGAAAGAAGGGGCGGCGAGCACCAGACACAACACAGACGTCATTTGATCCAAACGGAAAACATGTCAGATCAAACCAGGTGTTGCCAGTCTCACCGATCTCCTGCCACCTGTCGCGGGAATGTCCATGACATTATCATGGCCGTCCCTCTAACCTTGGTGTCCTTTTCTCACTTCTTGACCCCACATGTGCTCTGAATTTGCCCCCCTCCCCCACCATCTTGATTCCTGCCCCTCCTCCGTGATAACTTCAGTTGATGCAAATTATGTCATAAAATATTCTCTTTCCACAGACGCTCGCCATGTCTTTTATGGCTGGTACAATTGCAAGGTAAGTGACGTGTCGCTATTACGTTCAAACTGACATAAACCGCATTTGGGGGGGTTGTGGATTTTGTGGACCTACGGTAACTGGTGGTTGCTGTGGCGGATTAAGTAGACCATAGTCCCAGGACTGTTCCCCCTTGCCTCCCTTTGTTTTCTGTTGCCACCCTGCCACACCATGTCTGTAGTCAACATCACTTTGTTTTCTTCTCCATCTGGCCCAGACCGCCATGATGACTTCTCCTGAAGAGTGCAGAGTTTACTGCCGAGATCTTTGGCTCTTTCGCTTCCGCAGACATCCCCAACCTCTATAGAAACAGAAATAAAAACTGACCCCAGACCAGAACCCTAAATAAGAACCCAGGTCAAAGCCCAGAATAAATACAGCCCCCAGACCCACTAAAGTAATACACTCCCTAAAGTAAAGCCTCCCTACACAGACCCAGAAACAGACCGCTTAAACGCAGACTCTCAAATCAGGCCCTCTAAATTCATACCCCAGACCAGACCCCTAAATTTAGGCCCCAGACTCCGAGTACAAACCCCTTACCCATAGACTTAAACTGCTGCTGTAAAGCAAGACCTCTGTGTTGTAAATATACAGTAAAGCATTTGTTAAAGGGACAGAGAAGCCTGCAGCCTGGTTCCCCTCCCATGAAAGGGTAGAAAAATGTCTTCTCTTAAAGTAGCATTATACCAAGAGCCTCTTGTCTCTCCTTATTCCATCTGACGTCGAGTGTGATCTTTTGTTCCCTGTTATCAGCCACTTTAAGCTGAAGGGAACTTTGCCTGCCCCCCATGATTACTACTTTTCCCCTTAGAACCTGCAGAAACGACTGTATGATGTCCTGTAAATGGGGGTGAGCGAGATCTTCACCTCCTCTAAGATGGGGACCTCTATAGTACTGAGGAGACGTCCTGAAGAAGACGCAAAGCTGTCTCGCACCACAGTAACCAAAGTGGCGCTATACAGATACATTTTATTGACTAGCTCACTGGCTATAAATACATGTAATTACAAAGTATTTAGATGCAGGTGCTGAACAATATTTTTTTGGTGGCACAACCCCTTTAAGGGCAGCAACAAAGAGCGTGACTCTCTCTGGAGGACCTGGAATGTCTACAGACATCCTATAGATTTCAATGGGACCGGTGAAATGCTTAATTTCCCCTGTGGTGGCGCTGTAGGGATATTGGGTTCCCCCAACAGGTGACAATTGACTGCTGGGAGTCCACGACTCCTCATCATCAGCTTTCTAAGAAAAAGTGAACAAACCCATTGAAATATCTACATGACTTGGGGTCCAAAACCTCCATTCTTTACACTGCTGGTTGCATGGCTTCTCATTACCAAAAAGATGACTATCCATGTAATGGCCAAGGGGTTAATCACTGTGATTTTTATTTTATTTTCAGTTTCTACAGCTCAAAGGCCGTGCTGATCAGCCTGGGAATCACGGCCATCGTCACCATCGCTGTGACCGTCTTCTGTTTCCAGACTAAGGTCCGAATGCCCTCAGAACCCTCATGTTCAGTAGTTCTTTCCTGCTTAAAGGGGTTGTCCACTGTTAGGAAAACATGGCCGCTTTCTTCCAGAAACAGCGCCACCCCTGCCTGCAGGTTGTGTGTGGTATTCACTTAAATAGAGCTGCAGTACCAGACACAACCTATGCACAGGGGTGGAGCTGTTTCTTGGGGAAAGCAGACGTGTTTTTCTAACCCAGGACAATCCCTTTAAGAAGCCCTTTAATAATGGCTTTTCATTTTGATTTTGATTTTTTTTTCTTCTGCCGCCTCTGACAGGTGGACTTCACTTCCTGCGCTGGACTCTTCTCTGTGCTGGGAATCGTCCTCTTCATCACGGGCATCGTGACCGCCATCGTCCTGTCATTTAAATACGTGAGTACGGCTCTGAAGGCTTGTAATTCTGCCATGTCCTGATGATCTGTGTGCTGCTCGACTTCTGCTGTAATAAGCAGCTCTGGGATTTTGCTGATTGCTCCCTGCGGTCGCCTCTAATGGCGTCTTGAAGAAGCTCACCGGTGGCACGCAAACAGGAAACGAGCCGGGGTCATGAACGCTGACAGGGTTTCTACAAGACATTGAGTATTTGAAATTAGCAGTCATGAAAAATATAGGATATGGTGTGTATATAATGAGCACCACCTGCTGGGCACATAGGGAATCGCAACAGGAGTTTTTTGGTATAATTTCCCTAAATAGAATAATATAGGATGTTGTATATACTGTATATAAACAGCGCCACATGCTGGACAGATAGGGAATCGCCACAAGAGTTTTATTTTATTTTTTTGTAGAATTTCCAAAAATAAAATAATATAGGATATTGTATATATAAATTGCGCCACCCGCTGGGCAGATAGGGAATCGCCACAAAAAGTTTTCCATAAACTTTTTAAAAAATTGAATAATATAAAATAATACAAGATGCGGTTTTCTCCTCTGACCAAAGCCTTCGATTGTGTCCTGTCTTGGCTATTCAGGATGAGGAATCCGCAATTTAATGGGTTGTCCAAATTTAGAAAAACGTGGCTGCTTTCTTTCAAAAAACAGCGCCACACTGTTCCATAGGTTGTGTCTGGTATTGAGGGTGAGCTGTAATACTACAGACAACCTGTGGACGAGGGTGGCGCTGATTATGTAAGAAAGCAGTTATGTTTTACCAATTCCCTTTAATTCGTTTAAAGGGTAACCTGCCCCTATATATTGAGTCTACAGCAATTCAATACATATCTAGTTTTAGACTTCCTCCCTTTAAGAGCCGGATTATTCTGACTGGTGTGTAGCAGATAGTGGGGGTTGTAGTACCAGGCTGTCCCTGCTGTAAGCTGATCTTCTGTCCTTGTCTTGTGCAGATATACTGGCTACATATGCTGTACGCTGCTATCGGGGCGGTCGTCTTCACTTTGGTTAGTATTATCATTTCCGTTTTCTTTCCTTCGCATTCGCGCTCCCAGGCGGTGTGGCGTCACGTGGCTTTCCACAAACCCTGAATGGTTTAGATATGTACACGGAGACCTTAAAAGGGTTGTCTGATGGGATTGCCCTTTTTTTCTATATGGGACAGAATGGGTTAAAAAAAATAATAATTGCATTACTCACCTCCCCGATCCCCCACCGCTGCCGATATCAGGTCCCCCACGTTCGAGGCGTGTCTCTGCCGTGGCCAGAGGGGACCCGATAAGCGTTGGAACGGCACAGGTGGGGATCAGTGAGGTGAGCATTGTTTTTTTTTTAACCCTTACTGCTCCATACATATACATATATAACCTTGCCAGACACTCCCTTTTAGATGGCATCAAAAATGCACAGTGTAGCTCTGATTTGTATGCTATTTAGGGCCTGTAGAAAAAGATCTCGTAAATTACGTTGTTTTGTTTTATTTTTTTTATTCCACGGTCCAATCATCTCATTTCTTTTACCCCGTCTCCATGACAGTTCCTGGCCTACGACACCCAACTGGTGATCGGAAATCGGAAGCACACTATCAACCCGGAGGAGTACGTGTACGGCGCCATGAAGATCTACACCGACATCGTCTACATCTTCCTTAACCTGCTGCAGATTGTGGGGAGCAGGACGTAGAAGGACCTCCCGCCTCGGAGTGGTCACCGCTAGGGATGAGCGAATTGACTTCGGATGAAACATCCGAAGTTGATTCGCATAAAACTTAGTTTCGATACTGTACGGAGCAGGAGCCCCGTACAGTATTAGAATGTATTGGCTCCACTTGGAACCGAACCTGAGTTTGGGAAATTGTTTGTTTTTTTACAGTACAAATTAATTTATGAAGTCCTTGCGCGAAGTCTTGCGAGAGCAATAACTTCGGCTCACCGGAGCCAATACATTCTAATACTGTACAGTATTAGAACGAAGTCGAAGTATTTCATCCGAAGTCTATTCGCTCATCCCTATGATCGCCCCGAAAGGGATTTAATTTTATTTCTGATTGATTACAACCAGTTCCTTTTTGTATCCAGCTCATGGGCCCCAAAACACAATAGGTCACAGGGGCCCCTTTTTTCTATCCGGTGCATGGACCCCAAAGTAGAATAGGTTCCAGGGGCCCTTTTTTTATTTGTACCTGGCTAATGGGCCTGAAGTAGACTAGGTCCCAGGGGCCCCTTTAAACCTAAGAGGTGCAAAATGTAAATCCCACAAATCCCCAGTAGCTTTAAGCCCTCATCTAGCAAGCAATTCAAGCTTCGATTCAACCATTTTTTTTTGTTTGTTTTATCAGTTTCTAGGAAAGTTGGGTGACATCACCGCTTGCACTGGTTGTTAATATGTACTCGCGTAGCATTAAAGGGATTGTCCAGAAACAGCGCTACACACCCACCTGCAGGTTATTTGGGGCATTGCGCTCAATAGAGTTGGCATACAATACCCGGCACAACCTGCAGCTGGGAGTGGCGCTGTTTTACCAAAGTAAACAGCCATATTTTTTTTTTTTTACGGAACCTGGAGAACTGGACAAGTTAGACATTCAGGATCCTGGAAAAGCTGGGTGAAATTTAAATATTTAAACAACTTGCCAGATGAGGACCCCTTAAAGATGTGGGGCGTCTGGGATATTGTTAAAGGGGAAATGCTCTTTAGTTTGTTTACAAAGGACTGCTAGGAAGAGGACAAAGGGGGGCAGCAGACCTCAGAGAAAGGCGACACCCGCCCCCGACTTTCAATGAAGGGTTGTCAGATTATGAGTAATCCAAAGAAAGGAATAGGGAAGGGGGGGGGGGGGGCGCTTCCTCATTTTTGAAAGGTCACATATTCTCCTTTCTAGTGCACCCTTTTCATATACCGGCAGAGAAAAAAAATAAGTTTTCCAGAGCAGCGCCCCCTGCTGGTTGTGATGTATAGGTCAAGCATTGCCGATGTATATTCATATATTTTTTTAACTGCCATTTATTCTGTATCGTTGTATGATATTTACGGAGAAAAACTGTTTATCCCTGTACATAGAGAAGGTCTGGAACACGCTGCACATTACAACATGCTGACTGATACTTTGTTTCTGCTACTTTGTATACAACTGCTTAACAAATATAGACAGGATAGAGATAAAAGAAGAATGGGGGGGGGGGGTCTATTGTTCTCGGTTATCAGCCCGCAATGTTCTAGAAGGGTTCCAGACCCCTCCCGGCCCCCCATGATCACTACCTTACATGTGACTGATATCAGCCGCTCCCCTTATAACGCTGCCCTGCACTATTATAAGCTGCTGATTTAAGGGTAAGTGGCCCTTTAAGGTTTGCCCTACATTTGGGCATCCATGCAGAGCTCCATTGTGCATTGGGCCGGGTTTACACAGGGTGTTTTTTTTTTTTTTCTTTGTGGCGGCCCGTTGGGGCAGGCCGCGGGTTGAGAACATGCACCGCGAGCTAAAGAAGCTGCACAGTTTTCAAATGCTAAGAATATATATTTTTTAAATCTATCATGTGGACCCCCTGGGCTACTGCACTGAACTAAAAACTGCACTGTGTGAACACGCGCTTAATGTCAGCTCTGTAAAAGTGCAGGGCAGGGGAGTGGCACACTGAGCATGCCCACTGGAAGGGGTTAACTTGTAAATAAAGACGACTTTTTACGGCACCGGATTGTGGCTCGTGTTTTATCCGTCAAGCAAGATGAAAGTCCGACATCAACCCCCTGCCTCAGAGAGCGTGACGAGTGGCGGCCAACCGCGTATGAGGCCTCCTGACTGTCCCCCAATGGCAGATGTCTGAGAAGATTAGGAGCGGGCAGTTGGATTTCAACATACCCGATCCTTTTGTTTTCAGGGAGATGAGACTCCTCTGGCAGTTGCTATCTCCCCTTCCACAACACATGCATACTCAGCCGGGCATGCATGTGTTTGTTTTTTTTTGGGGGGGGGGGGGGGTGGATCAAAAGAGGTAGGTGTCGCCAGAATAAGTGGTCCAGCTGACAGATGAATCATGTGTGGCTAGCCTCCTGCTGCTGCTGTTTCTTCCCTCATGCTTTACACTGCAGCTCAGCTCATTTAGGAAAAAGCTGTGATCGATGTATTGTCTGCAATCAATTAATAGGCCTGATCTAGTAAATTACAGGCTGCCAAATTAAAGGAGTATTTCGATTATCTGGATAGGAGATTAGATTGGTTAGACTGGTAGAGGTCTGACTGCTGGGACCCCCAGTGATCACGGTCAAATAAATGGAGCGGTGGTCGAGCACGCTCCCTGCTGCTCCATTCATCTCTATGGGACTTCTGGAGATAGCCGAGCGCTGTATTCTCCTATATGTCCGGCATAATCTGATGCAAAAGTGAAAGATCCCGAATATTGTCGTGATCGGCGTGAGGTCAGAGGGCGAGCCCTTCCTCATTTGTGCATCTGTGATGTGAGTCATTTAAAAAGCACCCAGGAACCAGCGCAGCCACTGTGGCACGCAAATCTTTCTGTATTGTCATGCTAACCAGTCTTTCCAGTGCTGCGCCTATAGATTTTTATTGTTCTCTCCTCTCACAGGCGGCAGCTTTGTTGCAAAACTTTCTGTCCCTTTCATCTCATTGGGTTTTGCATAAATCTGTGCACCCGCTACAGAAACCCGACCTGCAGGTACATGGAGTGGATTTTACAGGTGCAGGAATTTCTGCAGAAGATCTGCCGCGTGTACTACTGCGGTCTGGTACAAACGGATCAAGTTCCCTTTTCTAAAATTAGAAAAAATGTTTTGAAAATATAAAGAAAACACAAATATTAAACGGAAACGCTCAATTGTACATATAATAATAAACAATTAAAAAGATAAACATACCAGGAATCGCTGCATCCGAAAATGACCAAACTAATAAAATTAAAAAATATTTATCCCGCTGGGAATAAAAATAAAAATGGCTGATTTGCTGTTTTTTTGTCGTCCCCCCCCCCCCCTCCAAACAAATTGAATAAAAGGTGATCTAAAAGTTGTACAAAAAAAAGACATCTAGCCCTGCAAACAGCTCCGTAGACGGAAATATAAGAAGTCATTGGTGTCAGAATATGACGGATGCAAAGAAAAAGTGTTTTTAAAGGTTGAATTTTTCTTTATTAGTAAAACAAAATACCACTATATAAATTTGGTATCGGCATAATCCTCCAGTACAAGCTACTTGGCTGCTACTTGTGTAATTTATCTACAGGCTGGGCCCACCTCTAGACCTGGAATGAGTGGTGTGTATTATAGATTTCGGTGGCCTATTTTTCTATTGCTGGTTCTATGGCATCGTACTGCCAGAATTGATGTTGTCTGTGCCAAAACATTAGAAACTCCTTCAAAGTGACTTTTTTTTTTTTTTAAGTTTACCACCTAAGCCAAGGGGCAGCAACCTCCGGCACCCCAGCTGCTGTGAAACTACAATTCCCAGCATGCACACTTGCTCTGCTGTTAATGTTACTCCAATAGAAGTTATAAGAGAACTGTGGGAGTTTCAGCACATTTGGAGTGCTGGTGGTTGCTGATCTCTGCCCTGAGCTATTTGTCTTTGGGAAATTCTGATATTTTAAGCTTTTGGCTTTTGTGTTTAAAATAAATGAAAATAATTTGAGTGTGTTCGTATATTTTATGCAACCCCCCAAAAAATGCTATAGTAAATATAGCTAAAATGAATAACTATTGTGACACAGTGAGGGGTTGTGTCTGGCAAGGCAGGTATTTTCCTTCCAGCATGTGCGGCTGGGCTGGTTTCCAGCCAGGTGAGGTCCAATACCGGACTGGAGTTTAAGTGCCGGTCCGGGTTTTGGCAGCACCTGGCTGTCCTTAAATAGGCAGCTGGGCTCAGCAGAGATGTCTCTGCTTTTGGGATCTGAGGCTTTGTGTCGTGCTGGAGGGCTGAGATCCGCATGCTGGGGAAACAGGCCCCCTAAAGCCTGCTGTGGACTACTGGAGGCAGAACTGCCAGCAAGGTGGCTTGTGTTATAAGAACTTTCCATTGTGTGTGAATTAACACCAAGACTGCAAAGTTACTGCTGTTTTATGCAGTTGCCTCAAGTGTAAATAAACACTGACGTTTTGAGTTAAGAACTTGTATTTTGCCTCTGTACTGCGCCCGCTTACCCTATTTACTAGAGCGAAACCCCACAATTGGTGGACGATGCGGGCCAGAGCAGTGAGGCTGGAGTGAACGCCAATATTTTTCATTTTTGCATTTTTCAGCCACGGTTGTATGTCGTACATTAAACCAGCTGTATTACAACCATTGCCCCACGACAAAATGGAGGCTGTTGTGAAGGCCCTCATGGAGGCTAATCTGCAGCAGCGTGAGGCTAATAAGCAGCAGCAGGAGACTAACCAGCTGCTGCTACAACACGTGATGGCTTTGCAGACAGCAGGAGCAACCCCGAGCGTTCACGATGGCCGGAAAGCAGTCCGTGCCGCGATTCCTAAGATGACCCCCGCAGACGACATCGAAACCTACCTGGCGATGTACAAGAAAGTGGCCATCAGGGAAAAGCTACCCCGTGACCAGTGGGCCGAGGTCGTCGCTCCATTCCTGGCATCCAATTCACATCCAAATACCCCAGCGGGTGTATTTCGACTTGCCGGACGATCAAGCGGCCCACTACCAAAAAGTAAAGGGTGAGATTTTGGCAAGACGGGGTGAATGTGTTGGTCCGGGCCCAGCGGGTGCATCAGTGGGGGTTAAAGCCGGCTGAGCCGGGAAGACCCAGTATTATGATTTACTCCACCTCTTGCAAAAGTGGCTACAGCCTAATGTGCTGAGTCCCACGGCTATGCTGGATAGACTATTGGCTGATAGGTTCTGGGGGGCGCTGCCGCCCCCTCTCCAGCACTGGATCGGCCAGGTGTCTCCTGACAACGCCCTGGAAATGGTGGACCTGGTGGAGCGCTACGAAGCTACTAAGACTGTTACGGGGGTTATTTTGGGAATGGGGCAAACCCTGTGAATCTCCATCCCCGACCCGGCGACTTGTACCAACCAAACCCACCCGTGGTGTACTCTCTAGGGACCCGGCTCCTATAGTCTGCTGGCGGTGTCAAGAGCCGGGCCATGTAAGAGCTGACTGTCCCCATCAGGTGGAACCCATGGAGCTCTGTAAGTTGCTGGACATAAAACAACTACAGACGTCCGTTTACCATCCGCAAACTGACGATCTGGTAGAACGGCTTAACCAAACATGAAAAAATATGTTGAAAAAGGGTGGTGTCTAAAGATGGGAAGGACTGGGACCTCCTTCTGCCCTATCTCATGTTCGCAGTGCGAGAGGTGCCCCAGGCCTCTACTGGGTTCTCGCCCTTTGTACTGCTATATGGCGGACACCCTCGCGGTCTCTTGTACGTGGCCAAAGAGTGTGGGAACAACAACCCACTCCACATAAAAGTGTCATTGAGTACGTTACCCAGATGCAAGATCGGATAGAGACAGTCAGGCAAGGGATTCAGCCACTTCCCTCAGGTTCTCCAGATCCAGTTGTTAAAATGACAGCGGCAGCTGGAGAGGAGCGCGTCCATTCCATAGTTTAGCTCCTTAGGCTTTTTAATGGTTGGGTGGTATGTGTGTGTCGTGTATAGATGGTGTGGAATATATATGGTGTATGTATATGTAAACATGACGTGCATCTGCCGTTTTGAGTAGAGAACCTGTAAAAAATTTGAATCCCACCCTGGAGACAGTGTTGCCTCTTGTTAGGGAGCATATGGAGGCAGCTCTTGGGTCCGGATCTATAACCCGGGCGATCAGGTTTTGGTTCTGGTGCCGACCGTGGACAGTAAGTTCCTGGCTAGGTGGCAGGGGCCCTACAAGGTACTCGTGAAAATTGGAGATGTAAACTACAAGGTACACCAGCCAGGGCGGCGAAAGCCGGAGCAGGTTCACCATGTGAATTTACTCAAACCGTGGAAAGATAGGGAGACCGGTACTGACGACAGCCCGCGGACGGGTTTTCTAGGAGAAGAGGTACCGACCCCTCTGTCTGATGCAAGAGAGGCGGCTGCCACAGTGAAGATTGCTGACAGCCTCTCCTCTAAACAGACTCAGGAGGCCAGGGAGTTCGTTAGTCGGAACGCGGATGTGTTCTCGGACCTCCCTGGACGCACTTCCATAATCCAGCATGACATTGTCACTGAGCTTCGGGCAAAAGTCCAATTAAAACCATACCGGGTGCCCGAGGCTCGGCGATAAGCCATATCGGAGGAGGTGCAGCTAATGTTGAAGCTAGACGTCATTGAAGAGTTAAAAAGTGAGTGGGCCAGTCCTATAGTATTGATACCCAAGCCGGACGGGACGTTGCGGTTTTGTAATGACTTTCGAAAACGTAACGAGGTTTCCAAATTCGATGCGTATCCCATGCCCCGGGTGGATGAGCTCATCGAGAGGTTAGAACAAGCCCGGTATTTTTCTGTTTTGGACCTCACGAAAGGATACTGGGAGGTGCCCTTAAGGGTCCATTCACACGTCTGTGTGTTTTGCGGATCCACGGATAAGCAAAACACGGACATCGGCGATGTGCCTTCCGCATTTTGCAGACCGCACATCGCTGGCACTTAATAGAAAATGCCTATTCTTGTCTGCGTTCTATTTTTTTCGGGAACAGAATTGCGGACCCGGAAGTGCGTATCCGCAATTCTGGATCCGGGCAACACATCGTGCTGCCCCATTAAAAATGAATGGGTCCACAATTCCGAAATTGAGGACGTGTAAATGGACCCTAACGGAGGCTGCCAAAGAGAAAACTGCCTTCATCACACGGGAGGGGCTGTATCTATATAAGGTCTTACCCTTTGGTCTGCATGGCGCCCCTGCCACTTTTCTGCGACAAATAGTTAAGGCTGCGTGCAGCCTGTAATTGTGGGTGGAGCGACCTCCCCTACAAGCAGGAGGGCGCCCGTTCTTTGCTTGGTCTATACCTGTTCCATGACGCCACTTCCGGTCGTATCCTCCCGTGACGCCACTTCCGGTTCGGGTCCCCGTGGTTCCAGAGCGCGGCGCCTTCGGTAAGTGCTGGCTGCGGCACGGCCAGGCGGACGAGGCCTACCGGCGGCCGCGGGCGCTTCTCCCCCTGCATCGCCTACCTCCGGTCCGGACGCTCCCTGCAGTCGAGGTAGGCGCCCGGCCCTCGCACCGGGGTTCCGGTCGCGGGGCATACACGGCATCCTCAGTCGCCTCCCCCTCCAGGTACTGGGCTCCACCGGAGCAGGCGTCGCTGACAAGGGGCGGTTCGGCTGTCATAGGGGCGGCATCGAGCGCCGCGGTTCAGGCGGGGATCGGGATTCCTTGCTGGCCGATTTGGCCCTGCCAGGGTCCTGACCACCGCCTGGCTTCCAGTGAAGGGGGGGGGGGGTCCCGTTTCTTAGACCGGCAGCATGCACCGCTTCTCGATCCCTGCGGGTCGGCGGCTGGTTGTCTGCCTGGTAGCTGCTGCCCTTAAACCCCCGCACTGGAAAAACAAAAGAACAAAACATATATTGTGTTGTTAAGGATCTGGTTATCCATGTGTCGGTATTGTCATAGGTCTGGCGTTTCACGGTGTCACGCCGGTGGCATGTTCCCTGTTCGGCTCTGGCATCTGGTTCCCAGTCGCAAGATGGCAGGCATCCCCTGATTCGCTCAGGTGCCATGTTTCCCCGGCCCACGCGGGTGCAGGTATTCCCTGATTTGCTCAGGCCTGTGCACTCCCTGTTTCGCTCAGGTCCAGTATATTTCCTGAGTCGCTCAGTGTCACGTATCCCCTGATTCGCTCAGGTGCATGTATTCCTGAAATTACTCTGGTGTCATTTATCACGAAGGGTTTAGGTGCAATACATTTCCATAACGCTCTGGCGTCATGCATTCCCCGAATCATTCAGGCATCACGTGTTTTTCTCCTGATTCTCTAGGTGTCATGTATTCCCTGAATCGCTCTCATGTTACGTGTTTTATTTTTCATGTTTATTTTTATTTTTCCCTGGTTTATTTAGGTGTCCGGTATTCCCTGAATCGCTCAGGTGTCCAGCGTTCCCTAAATCACTCAGGTGTTATGTATTCCCTGAATCGCTCAGGTGTCCTGTACTCCCTGAATCGCTCAGGTGTCGTGTTCCCTGAATCACTCAGGTGTCCTGTATTCCCTGAATCGCTCAGGTGTCCTGTACTCCCTGAATCGCTCAGGTGTCCTGTACTCCCTGAATCACTCAGGTGTCCTGTACTCCCTGAATCGCTCAGGTGTCCTGTACTCCCTGAATCGCTCAGGTGTCCTGTACTCCCTGAATCGCTCAGGTGTCCTGTACTCCCTGAATCGCTCAGGTGTCCTGTACTCCCTGAATCGCTCAGGTGTCGTGTTCCCTGAATCGCTCACGTGTTATGTCTCCCCTGAATCGCTCACGTGTTATGTCTCCCCTGAATCGCGCAGGCGTTATGTCTTCCCGGATCCCTGAATCGATCAAGTGTCATGTTTTTCCTCAAATCGCAGGTGTCATGTTCCTGGAATCGCAGGTGTCATGTTTTTCCCCAAATCGCAGGGTCATGTTCCCGGAATCGCAGGTGTCATGTCTTCCCTGAATCGCTCAGGCGTCGTGTTTTTCTCCAAGTTGCAGGTGTCATTTACCCAAGAATCGCAGGTGTCATGTCTTCCCTGAATCGCTCAGGGTTATGTTTTTTTCCAATTCACAGATGTCATGTTCCCAAAATCGCATGTGCCATGTCTTCCCTAAGTGACTCAGGGGTCAGGTCCCCTGAATCGCTCTGGTGTTTTGCCTCCCCTTAGTCACTTAGGGGTAATGTTCCCTGAATCGCTCAGGTCTGGTGTGTTCCCTGAATCGCTCAGGTCTGGTGTGTTCCCTGAATCGCTCAGGTCTGGTGTGTTCCCTGAATCGCTCAGGTCTGGTGTGTTCCCTGAATCGCTCAGGTCTGGTGTGTTCCCTGAATCGCTCAGGTCTGGTGTGCTCCCTGAATCGCTCAGGTGTCTGGTGTGCTCCCTGAATCGCTCAGGTGTCATGTATTTCCCTGAATCGCTCAGGTGCCATGTTCTCCCTGATTCGGGTTTTGTTTCCTTCCTCTTCCAGGTCGGTTGTTCACAGATTGCATATTTTCCTGAACAGTCTGGTTATGTATATCCCTGATTCACTCAGGTCAGGTTGGCCTGATCACCTCAGGCTTCTGTTTTCCCTGGTCTCCCAGTGGGTAGGTAGTGGCCAGGTCCAACCAGGTTCAAGGTACTGCCGACCCACCCAGGTGTCCGTCATCTTCATGAAGTTGTATGTAATTGCCTGCTTTGCTTAGGATTCCATGTTGCCTGAACCGCTCAGGATTCAGTGCATCGCCGGAATTACGCGGGTTCCATGCATCAGCCTGTAGCGCTCAGGGGTTTGTTCAGCAGCGTCCGGCTGGTTCCTGGTTACCTGATTCGTGTCCGGCGTGTCTGGATTCCTGGTTCCGCAGGTTTGTTGCATGCAGCGCGACTTCGGGCTCTGATTCTGGCTGTCCAGGGTCACCCAGCAGTTGGCCATGGTGCCCAGGCTGCATCCTGGTTCTCCGTCGCCTCTTTCCAGTGCCACCAGATCGCACCTCTTTCGATCCATCAATTGTTTCCTGGATCGCTTGGGTTCATGCATTTCCCTGAATCGCTCAGGTTCATGTATTTACCTGGATCACTCGGGTTTTATGTTTCCAGAATCGCCCGGGTTCATGTTTTCTGGATCGCTCAGGTTTATGTACAGTAGGTGTTTGTGAGATTGTGCTTTTAGCACGACAGCGTCGCGCTGATACTCGGCAACATGGTGCCGAGATCTCGCACTCACTGGAATAGTGACAGCACATCCCAGCAAGCGCGTCATAGAAGCGACGGGAGATCCGACTTGGATTCCCGCCAATTCTACACGTGTGCGGCGTTTGTTATGAATCCTGAGGGGGAAGTCCCCGCCGGATTTTAAATAAAAATCCGGCCTGGGTCCCCCCCTCAGGAGCATACCGGGCCCTTAGGTCTGTTATGGGTTGTAAGGAGAGCCCCCCCTACGCCGAAAAAAATGGCGTAGGGGGTCCCTCTACAATCCATACCAGACCCGTATCCAAAGCACGCTACCCGGCCAGCCAAGAAGGGAGTGGGGACGAGCGAGCGCCCCGCCCCGCCCCCCCCCCCTCCTGAGCCGTACCAGGCTGCATGCCCTCAACATGGGGGGGTTGGGTGCTCTGGGGCAGGGGGCACACTGCGGCCCCCCCACCTCAGAGCACCCTGTCCCCATGTTGATGAGGACAGGGCCCCTTCCCGACAACCCTGGCCGTTGGTTGTCGGGGTATGCGGGCGGGAGGCTTATCGGAATCTGGGAGCCCCCTTTAATAAGGGGGCCCCCAGATACCGGCCCCCCACCCTAAGTGAATGAGTATGGGGTACATCGTACCCCTACCCATTCACCTGCAAGAAAAGTGGTAAAAACACAAATAAACCACACAGTGTATTAAAATATTTTATTTTTCTGCTCCGGAGGCCGCCCCCTGTCTTCTTTATTAGCTCTTTTACCAGGGGGGGCTCTTCTTCTTTTTCCGCTATCCCGACGGGTCTTCTCCGCTATCCGGGGGGTCTTCTCAACTCTCCGGGGTTCTCCTTCTGTCTTCTCCTTCTGTCTTGTTGACTCGGCGCACCCCGGTTCTTTGTCTCGCGAGACGAAGAACCGGGGTGCGCCGAGTCTCGCGAGACGAAGAACCGGGGTGCGCCGAGTCAACAAGACAGAAGGAGAAGACAGAAGGAGAACCCCGGAGAGTTGAGAAGACCCCCCCGGATAGCGGAGAAGACAGAAGGAGAACCCCGGAGAGTTGAGAAGACCCCCCGGATAGCGGAGAAGACAGAAGGAGAACCCCGGAGAGTTGAGAAGACCCCCCGGATAGCGGAGAAGACCCGTCGGGATAGCGGAAGAAGAAGAGCCCCCCCCCTGGTAAAAGAGCTAATAAAGAAGACAGGGGGCGGCCTCCGGAGCAGAAAAATAAAATATTTTAATACACTGTGTGGTTTATTTGTGTTTTTACCACTTTTCTTGCAGGTGAATGGGTAGGGGTACGATGTACCCCATACTCATTCACTTAGGGTGGGGGGCCGGTATCTGGGGGCCCCCTTATTAAAGGGGGCTCCCAGATTCCGATAAGCCTCCCGCCCGCATACCCCGACAACCAACGGCCAGGGTTGTCGGGAAGGGGCCCTGTCCTCATCAACATGGGGACAGGGTGCTCTGAGGTGGGGGGGCCGCAGTGCGCCCCCTGCCCCAGAGCACCCAACCCCCCCATGTTGAGGGCATGCAGCCTGGTACGGCTCAGGAGGGGGGGGGCGCTCGCTCGTCCCCACTCCCTTCCTGGCTGGCCGGGTAGCGTGCTTTGGATACGGGTCTGGTATGGATTGTAGGGGGGGCTCTCCTTACAACCCATAACAGACCTAAGGGCCCGGTATGCTCCTGAGGGGGGGACCCAGGCCGGATTTTTATTTAAAATCCGGCGGGGACTTCCCCCTCAGGATTCATAACAAACGCCGCACACGTGTAGAATTGGCGGGAATCCAAGTCGGATCTCCCGTCGCTTCTATGACGGCTCTGTCTCCATCGCGGCAAGCCAGCTCGGCGCTGGCTCCCGCGATGGGGCTCGTAGGTGCTCAATCTCGCCGAGAAAGAGAGCGAGATTGACACAAAATCGGGTTCACCTACTGTATGTGCTCAAGTCACTCAGGTTTTACGTTTTCCCCGAATCACTGAGGTCAGGTGTTTCCCTGAATCGCTCAGGTTTAGGTATTTTCCTGAATCGCTCAGGTTTAGGTATTTTCCTGAATCGCTCAGGTTTAGGTATTTCCCTGAATCACTCAGGTTTGTATTTTCCTGTCTCTTTCAGGTTGGCGGTATTTCCAGGTCGCATGTTTTTCCTGATTCACCCAGGTTACGTATTTCCCTGAATCACTCAGGTTTTGTATTTTCCTGTCTCTTTCAGGTTGGCGGTATTTCCAGGTTGTGTGTTTTTTCTTGATTCACTCAGGTTACGTATTCCCTGAATCGCTCAGGTCCTTTTTCCCACAGGTTGTTCGCATTTGCCTGATTCTCTCAGCTCCTTTTCCTACAGGTTGTTCGCATTTGCCTGAATCGCTCAGGTCTTTTTCCCGCAGGTTGTTCGCAGTTGCCTGAATCGCTCAGGTCTTTTGTCCCACAGGTTGTACGCAGTTGCCTGAATAGCTCAGGTCTTTTTCCCGCAGGTTGTTCGCATTTGCCTGATTCGCTCAGGTCTTTTCCCCGCAGGTTGTTTGCATTTGCCTGATTTGCTCAGGTCCTTTTCCCACAGGTTGTTCGCATTTGCCTGAATCACTCAGGTCTTTTCCCACTGGTGGTACACATTTGCCTGAATCACTCGGGATCCGATATATTTGCCTGAAACGCTCTGGGTTTTTTCAGCAGTATCCAGTGGTTCCTGTTTATCCGGTTCGGGTTCCTCATGTTTGAATCCCTGATTGCATTGGATCCGGGTCATCACGGGGGTTTGGACATGGTCATCCATTATCTCGACAACTGTGGTTACATCAGGTATTGTACTCTGCTCCCACTCAAGCGGCATTCTTGTGTTCATTGCTACGTCATGGTTTTGCTCAATCTCACCTGGTCAGTCTGCACCCTGATTCCTGATCGTCAAGGGACCTCAGGGCCTCCCCTCGGGCTGGGCTAGTTGCTCCAGCTTTTCGCCAGGCTTGAGGCCCCCGTAGCGGCCGCCAAGCTGGCTAAGATCCAGGCCGCCGTTTCATCCGCGGCTTCTTCCAGGGTCCTGTCCAAGTGGGAACTCCAGTCCCTGTTAGGGTTCCTCACGTTTTTCATGGCTTTATAGCCCATTGCCACACGCACCGCCACCTGTCATTTAACACCATCAAGCTGTATTTGGCCAGCATTCAACACCATCGGATGCTCGGCGACCCCTCTGCCAAATCCTTTTTCGTATCGGGCCATCAAAGCCACCCTCAGCGTTAGCGCGGCGGTCCAGGTGCGTAGGCAACCAGTGTCAGGCGAGTTTTTTCCGCAGATTGTCTGTAGCCCTAGACGGTCTCCCTTTTGGGCACTCAGCAAGCATCATCATCACCAAGCAGCCATGTACCTAGGGTCTCTGGGTTGTTTGACCCGGGGAGTTCACCTGCGGCACTGTCAACCGAGCGACCCTGCTCAGGCGACATCTCGCCTGGCATTCGGTCCACTTCATACTGTCCATCCCAGCCACCAAGTCCAATCAGGCTGGTCCTCCCACCGAGGTAGAGTTCTTCCCTACGGCCAACTGTTGGTGTCCCGTCAAGGCGCTCCAAGAGCTTCTGGCCTCACTCCAGTCTCCCGCGTTAGACGACCCGTTGCTCCCAATTAACGGTAGGCCCCCCCCTTCTTCGGCCCAGTTTGTCTCCAATATCCGCACCCTGGCGGCAGGGTTGGGGTTCAACCCTAGCACGGTATCCGGGCACTCCTCTCGCGTAGGGGCCGCTTCCGCAGCATCCAGTCATCAGGTACCGGCACACGTCACCCGCAAGGTGGGTCGTTAGCGGTCGTCCTGCTACGCAAGGTACATTCCCAATCCGCTAGTTGAGATTGTCAGAGCCGTTCGTTCTTTGGGCTTTATGGGTTCCATGATGCTCCAATAAATACATTGCACCCTACTCCGGGCCGGTTCTCTTTGCCCACTTATCTAGGCCTTACCTCGTCACTGGCACCGGACACACTCCAGCCAGTTGGTTCAGGGCAGTACTTAGGCATGCCTACTCTGTTCCTCGATTAGCTCCTACCACAAATAGTTAAGGCTGCGTGCAGCCTGTAATTGTGGCTGGAGCGACCTCCCCTATTTAAACCCCCTGGTACAAGCAGGAGGGCACCCGTTCTTTGACCCTCCCTCCCATCCCCTTTTTCATTCACTCCTCCTGGGTGGCCCACTTATCTAGGCCTTACCTCGTCACTGGCACCGGGCACACTCCAGCCAATTGGTTCAGGGCAGTACTTAGGCATGCCTACTCTGTTCCTCAATTAGCTCCTACCACAAATGGACATTGCTCTTCGTCCACATCGTCGGTACACCTCGGCTTACCTGGACTATATAATTGTCATCCTCAGTACCAACTGGGAAAGTCCCCTGCCCAAAGTGCAGGCCATAGTGGACTTTCTTTGGAAAGCTGGCCTAACCGCAAACCAAAAAAAATGTGCGATAGGGTTAGAAGAGACTAAGTACCTGGGGTATGTAATTGGGTGCGGAGTCATCAAACCCCAAGTGAACAAAATAGAGGCGATACGGAACTGGCCCCGACCTGTCACCACTAGGAAAGTCATTCCTGTGAATGGTGGGCTATTAAATGAGGTTTGTTCCCCACTTTGCTACATTAGCCGTGCCATTGACAGGACTCTAGAAGGGACACAAGTCAGTGATGGTTCTCTGGGATGATCAGGCGGAAGAGGCTTTCTCCGCTTTGAAGTTGGCCCTGTGTGGGTCACCAGTTTTGGTGACGCCCGACTTCAAGAGGGAGTTCGTGGTACAAACCGATGCCTTCGAAGTAGGCCTCGGTGATGTACGGTCTCAGGAAGTCAACGGGGAGGAGCATCTCGTTGTCTTCCTAAGCCGCAAGCTCACCCCAGCCGAGACCAGGTACGGTATATTGGAGAGAGATTGCCTGGCCATCAAGTGGGCACTCAAGTCTCTCTGCTACTATTTGTTGGGGAGAAGGTTCCGTCTGGTGACCGACCACCTCCCTCTCAAGTGGATAAGCCAGGCCAAGGAGAGGAATGCCCGGGTGTGATCAATACCAGACCTCATGCCCGCTTGACGTCACCTACGTCAAGCTCACGAGACGCAGTATGGTCACTTGTTACCAAAGCGTGACGTTACGCCCTCCAGAGGAGCAGGTAAGGTCAGCTCGGTACAGTTTACACAGACACCTCCTGTCCACGCGTGCACAGAGAGGCAACAAGCTGAGAGAGCCTGGTCACTGCCAGTGAAAAAGCGCTTTCTCAGCCTGGGAAATCTGCCACCAGCTTCTCGTTTGATATAAGCCCGTTCCGCTAACGGGATTATATAGGGTTAGAAACCAACCCGCGGTAGCTTATAACTAGGCCAAAACATGTGTAACATCCCAGAGTTATGTTACTAAACACTTTTACCCCGCTACATCCTGTTAAGTGCATTTATCTTGTCATCTGGTATAATTTAATATCACATCCTCAATAATGTGCATTATTCTAAGCCTGTTATGTATATTTGCTGTAATTTCCATGTACACCAGCAGGTGGCAGCAATGTTTAGCAGGACCTTAGCAACAGTTTAGTATTTCTAGACTGGAATAGTACATTCCAGTTTAGCTCCCCCCTCTTTGAGGAGGTGTGGAATGTTCCCACATCCTGCCTCATGGGGAGGGAAGGAAGTTTAGTGAGTGTACCAGCTACCCCAGCTAGGGGAAGGCTGTGTTAGTAGGAGCTCCCAGAAATAGGGATCCCAAGCCAGGATCGTGCCTCGGCTGAGACCAAAGATCACCCTTTCCAGTCTGAGCCTTCAGCCTCAACTGGTTGACAAGCAAGCAGCACCTCCAGATCTCCAGGACGAGCCATTCCCTGTGAGCAGAACTGTGAGTAACTATCCAGAGACCAGGAGAAGCCAAATTCCTCCTCAGCTAGTCCATCCCATACCAAGCAGAAGATAGACCGAGCAGAAGACAGATTCCTGCCATATTCTCCAGGCACATAGTGTAGAAGCAGAAGAGATATTGATCCCTACCATACATTGCCAAATACCTGCTGGGACCTAAGAGACTAATGCTGTATCTCGTATGGATTCAAGCTGCATTCAGTAAAGACAAGTTGGATTATATTACAAGTCTGGATCTCATTTACTACTACTAAAATCCTCCATTACTCCTACTAGCAACACTCATTTATTGCAAGT
The DNA here is from genome assembly GCF_905171765.1 of Bufo bufo. NCBI lineage: Eukaryota > Metazoa > Chordata > Amphibia > Anura > Bufonidae > Bufo > Bufo bufo. The sequence continues at coordinate 222,914,416 of NC_053395.1, read as the reverse complement.
GAGCCCCGATCCATTGATGTTTTTAGGATTGGCTAAAAACATCAATATATCATCTGCGAACAGGGTGTGTTTAACTGTATGTTTACCTATTGATATGCTACTTTTTCTTCCCCCCCCCCCTATTTTTTACCAATTTTTTTTACTTTATTTGGAGAAAATTTAAGTTTTTGTTTATTTTTACTTGAAACCTTTAATTTTTTTTTGGGGGGGGGGAAACTTTTTTTTTTCAGCTTTATTTTTACTTTCTTTTTTGTCCCACTTTGGGACTTCAACTTTTGGGGGTCTGATCCCTTTTACAATGCATTACAACACTTCTGTATTGGAATGCATTGGCTGTATGAGTAATACTGTGTGTATTACTCATACAGCTTCCGGCCTGTGAGATCCAGGGGGCTGGATCTCACAGGCTCGTCACCGGAGGTAAAAGCCGCAAACCGCAGGTCGGAACAGGACCCCCCCTAGCATTTAGCCACGGTGCCTGCTCAATGATTTGAGCAGGCACCGGGTTCCGATCACTGCCCGCCGCGAGGCAGTGATCGGAAATACACAGGGCATACAGGTACGCCCTGTGTCCTTAAGTACAAGGACATCAGGGCGTACCTGTACGCCCTGTGTTCGTAACAGGTTAAATTATATATTTATATTTAAGGGCACACTAGATGACACAATATACATAGAGAATATCTACAGTGGTCTGAGGTTACAAATACAGGTGATATAGATACAACAGGGTTAAGCAGAACAAGAGTCAGTTACCGGGTAAGATGAAAGTTCCTTTGGGTTATAATGGTGGAATAATCCTTGGCTGCAGTCACGTGGGGGCAGTGAGGTCAGCTGGTTCCTGGTCTCTCCAAACACATTGGCACGATGTGACCCCCTTCAGAAAAGACCCCGCCCGCTGGCTTGCATGGGCTTATGACCTGTAGCCGGCTGCTCCTTTCCCCGCCTATGGGTAGGGTCCACCCCTCCTTCTCTAGTGCTGGCAGCAAATGACCCATAAAACCCCTTAGGGCTCATAGCCCCAGACCAGAATGTTGCAGGAAGATGGTTCAGGGCCTGCCTGGGTTCTGGCTACTAGAGTCCATACATGGTGCCGCTATGTGGTTTCTGTGGGGAGATATGTATATCTCCCCTCCTGAGCATCCTAGCCTCAAGCCAGGACCACGTGGACATTTGGCTTTGCCCCAGGATCGTAAAAAGATAACCAAATTATGCCTGGGATGGACAGATGGTTCATAATTACTTATGAAATGTAGGTGCCAACATGTCTGGGAGGTATCATTGATCCTGGGCAAGGGCTGAGACCCCCTGCTGGGAGTTTTCCTGCAAGATTAGCTTTCCTCCAAAATGGCTGGTTGAGGTGTGACTTTATCCACCTGGGGCCTCCTTGAAGCCTGGAACCCTGGGGCTTCCTCCCTTTCTAGCTGACAATCAGATGGCTGGGGGGTAGGAACATATTTTGCATGTACACTGACTGTGTACAAGCCAAAAAGTGAATCAAATGACAATCAGGGCTGCCAATAAATGATAATCCATATTCCTCACACCGGGTCACCAGATGGTTTTTGTCTCTGCAAAACAAAAGTTCTTGGTAGAACAGAGAGCAGGCGGGTTGCAGGGAAACGCGGATTCCCAGGTGCATTGTTTGGCGCGTGTCCACCCCCTCAGGGTTGAACAAAGGGGGAAGGGGGGGGGATGTGACACAGTGAGGGGTTGTGTCTGGCAAGGCGGGTATTTTCCTCCCACCATGTGCGGCTGGGCTGGTTTCCAGCCAGGTGAGGTCAAATACCGGACCGGAGTTTAAGTGCCGATCCGGGTTTTGGCAGCACCTGGCTGTCCTTAAGTAGGCAGCTGGGCTCAGCAGAGAGGTCTCTGTTTTGGGATCTGAGGCTTTGTGCTGTGCTGGAGGGCTGAGATCCAGACGCTGGGGAAACAGGCCCCCTAAAGCCTGCTGTGGACTACTGGAGGCAGAACCGCCAGCAAGGTGACTTGTGTTATATGAACTTTCCATTGTGTGTGAATTAACACCAAGACTGCAAAGTTACTGCTGTTTTGTGCAATTGCCTCAAGTGTGAATAAACACTGATGTTTTGAGTTAAGAACTTGTATTTTGCCTCTGTACTGCGCCCGCTTACCCTATCTACCAGAGCGAAACCCCAAACTATATTTCAAAAAATGTGTACTTTTGTGTATATTACACACACAAAATCCGCTATATACTGTATATTATTGTGAAAACTAATAACTAGATTTTTATTTATAAAAGGAGGAAAAATGTATGTGTCCATAGTCTTCTATACTTGGTGAAACCAATAACTATAGCCAGGGGCGTTGCTAGGGTCTGAATACATCCGGGGCAGAAGCCCACTGTGTTGAATATGCACATTAAAGGCATGCTTAAAGGGGTGTTCTGGTTTACACAAATGAAGTGCAGTACTGCAGACTGAAGTCATTATATAATTACAACATGCCGTGACCTGCCGCGGCGGGTCTCGCAGGATCACGCGCCGCAGGACAGGATTGCGCACCGAAGTGACTGAACTCATGCCCGCGCAGCCCGCAAGTAGCGGAACAAGTACAAGAGGGGTGGGGGGATGATCTGTGGTGGGTTGTCCAGGTCCAATCAATATTAAAGGGCCCTGGAATAGCCAAATAAATTTTAAAAAAATGCTACCAGGCCAGCATAACATTCGGGGCACTGGACAAAACATCCGGGGCGCCTCAGATCTCCATGCAAAAGAATGATGATTCTGAAACACCTGAAACGTATCCATACGGACATCGCTTTATTGCAGGAGACACATCTGACTCTCGCTGACTTTTCACAAATGAAACGCTTGTGGGTAGGAGAAGTCCTGGGCCTGGGTTCATCTGCAGATGGAAAAAAAGCAGGGGTTCTCATTTTATTGAAAAAGGGTCTTCCATATAAGGTGGTGGGTGAGCCATGAGTGTGATGTGAAGGGACGGGTGTTACATGTTCATCTCTCATCTCCAGCAGGTGATCTGAGCATATATAACATTTATGGTCCAAATACTATTGATGCTGGATTTTTCTCAGCTTATCGCACCAAATATTACAAGACCCGATAAGTATGAAAATGGTTGGAGGCGATATGAACAAGGTCCTCAACCACCTTGAGGACAGGCAGAGAGGGAACTTCTCCTGCAAAGGGGCACCTCCAGGTGATTGCAGACTAGCTACCTACTTAAAAGACACTGGACTGCATGACTTGTGGAGGTCTCTCAATCCTGAGGGTAGGGACTACACTCACTTCTCTCACGCGCATGGTTCCTGGTCGCGCATTGATTATATCTTAACTAATAGGGACAATATGAGTCTTTGCTCCAAACCCACCATAGAGGAGATGGTGATATCTGATCATGCACCAATCTCACTTCTGCTACACCGAAAATCCCCTAAAGGCTCCGATTTTCTATGGAGATTCCCCTCTTCCTTAATCCAAGACGAAGATTTTAGGGATCTACTCAGGGGTTGGTGGCTTGAGTACAAATCGGATAACGAGGTATCTACTAGTCCCCAATTGTTATGGGATGCGGGAAAGGCGGTTGTTAGAGGCCGTATCATGGCATATGTGTTCAGTAAAAAAGCCACCCTTAAAAAACGGATTAGCCAACTAAGTGACAATTTGAGTTCCACATACACAATGTTTAAAAATTCCCCTTCTCAAACCTTACTGCGAAAATGGCAAGGAGCCAAGCAGGAGTATGAAGACACTCTTAGGAGTTGGGAAAATATAGCTCAATCTAAATAGGAGACCCATCTTTTTAGACACGGCAAGTGGCTAGCTGCTTTGGCGAAAGGCCATAGACCAGTGACAAATATTACCACCCTTAAAGATGACTCAGGGACTCTTTGCTCAGACCCCAAGGGGATCAACACCATATTAAAAGATTTTTATGCAACATTATATAAAAGTCCAATACAAGATAATTGTAATATGGGAGACTGGTTGGACGGGATCCATCTTCCTATGCTTTCAGACCTAGACAGGGAAGCGCTTAATGCTCCAGTTTCGGAGGAGGAAGTCACCAATACTATCTGTAACGGAACGCCTAGCACCCCGACCGGGTACCTCCGTTGATAGCTGCTCCTAGTGCTTTCCGAGGACTCCATGGTTTCCTCCTCTCTGCCCTGGAGACACCCGAGGAGCAATTCAATTATCTCTCAGGACAAAGGGAAATCACCAATACACTTGAGGGAACAACAGGACAGGAATCACCATTTAAACATACAATGTCACAACCCTTACAGTAAACACAGACATTTAACATATCCACAGATAGCTCAAGTCTGAGTGCATATTATTAGGTGAATGGCACTCAGACAACATGAATACAATAAAATGAGCTATCTGGGTATCCTCACATAACAAAATACAATTGCAAAGACAGATTTAAGCTGTGCGGCCGGTCTGTCTGCTCCTTTAAAGTTAGTATGGGGCATAATCCTGAGGCAAGAGGCTGGTAGCCAGGCCCCTCCGAAACCCAGTGGCGAGGTTGGTTTCGCCACACTATCAAAAACATGTCTTTAGGAAAAGCCCCGGGACCAGATGGGTACACAGGTGAATTCTTTTGTGTCCTATCACATGATATTGCCCCGACCTTATCGCAGGTCTTTACAGGATACATGCAGGGATCTGATATCCCTCTACAAACAAACACGGCCCACATAAAGGTACTGCTGAAACCAGGAAAAGACCCACTGTCAGCAGCTTCCTACCGACCGATATCATTAATCAATGTAGACTTGAAAATAATATCAAAAATTTTAGCAGATAGGTTGGCACGTATCATGCCTTCCTTGATTTCCCCGTCCCAAGTGGGCTTTGTGCAAGGGAGAGCGGCTGTGACTAACTTAAGAAAGGTCTTAACGGTGCTGGATGAAGTGAAAATGCGCCCACTAGTACACCCATCAGCGGCCATAGTCTCGATAGATGCTGCAAAAGCATTTGACAATGTAAGTTGGGGGTGGCTAGGAGTTGTTTTAGATCGTATGGGCTTTAGTGGTCCTTTTCGTAAATACATCGCAGCTTTATATACAGATCCGCAAGCTAGGATATGCACTCCAGGTTTTCTTTCACCATCTTTGAGTTTGCATAAAGGGACTAGAGAAGGTTGTCCGCTCTCACCCCTGCTATTCAACCTGGCAATAGAACCACTGTCGCGTAAACTTAGCAAAAGCCAAAATATAGAGGGTATCAAAATAGGCAAAACCTCCATTAAACATGCGCTTTTTGCCGACGATCTACTAGTTTTTCTAGGAAATCCTGAGAGGGATTTAACAAGTGTATTTAAACTTTTGGAAGATTTTGGAAAAGTGTCCGGATACAAAGTGAACGTCACTAAATCTGAGATTCTCTTTTTGAGTAATAACCCCCACAGGACAAACCTACACAATCTTGATGTTCCTATTCAAATAGCCCCCATATCTATTAAATACTTGGGAATCCATATAGGTAGGCAACCAGGGTCACTATATTGCTTAAATTATCCACCGCTGTTTAAAAAAATACTCTCAGATATAGAGAGGTGGATGAATCTCCCCCTTTCACTGGGAGGAAGATGCCAGCTCCTAAAAATGATTGCCATCCCAAAACTCCTTTATCCCATGCAAACAATACGACTTCTTCTCAGGCATTCTGACACCAAAATGCTGGAAAGAGCTTTTAGTAGATTCGTATGGGCAGGGAAACGACCTAGAGTGGCATTATCAAAATTGCAGCTACCCAAATGGAAAGGAGGTATGGCGTTCCTTAGCTTAAAGGGTTTCTATCACTTCGTATCACATATTTAGGTGTCAGACACTAGCGATCCGCTAGTGTCTGCTCGAACAAACCATCCTAATATAATAGGTTTTGGGGGCAGCCGTTTCGCTAAAATAACAACTTATATCTATATGCTAATGAGCCTCTAGGTGCTATGGGGGCGTCATTAGCACCTAGAGGCTCCGTCTACCTTCATAAACTGCCGCCGCCCAGCGCGTCCCTCCAGCCCGCCCATCTCCTGCTGAATGCGATCCTCTCCGTGCGCGTCTCTGTTCGGCGCATGCGCAGTGAATGTCTGACCGCTTCCCTGCACAGACATCTCCACTGCGCCTGCGCCGATGACATCATAGTGCTCCGAGGAACAGGCGCAGTGGAGATGTCTGTGCAGGGAAGCGGTCAGACATTCACTGCGCATGCGCCGAACAGAGACGCGCACGGAGAGGATCGCATTCAGCAGGAGATGGGCGGGCTGGAGGGACGCGCTGGGCGGCGGCAGTTTATGAAGATAGACGGAGCCTCTAGGTGCTAATGACGCCCCCATAGCACCTAGAGGCTCATTAGCATATAGATATAAGTTGTTATTTTAGCGAAACGGCTGCCCCAAAGCCTATCATATTAGGATGGTTTGTTAGAGCAGACACTAGCGGATCGCTAGTGTCTGACACCTAAATATGTGATACGAAGTGATAGAAACCCTTTAAGACTGTACAATCTGGCGAGTCTCATGAGACATTGTATTGACTGGATTTTTTATACCAATTTCTATACCAGTGGATCGTTGGAGTCCCAACTCGTACATCTCTTGGAGCTTAAAGGCCTTACTGCACACAAAATACTCAGCCCAGCCCCCATTGATAAGATCGAATCTATTAATAAGGGATACTATTGCCACTTGGAAAGAAACCCGCAAAATTTTTAAACTACCCTTTTCCCTCTCTAAACATATGCCATTATGCGGACATCCGGAATTTCCAGCTGGTGTTCAGCTTAAACATTTTAATGCCTGGAAAGAAGCGGGCATCATGAAGGTTTCAGACTTATGGCATACACAAGAACAGCGTTACTATACATATGCCGAGCTAAGGGAGAGATTTCCCTCAAAAGGCCCACAACTTATTTTTGCTTTTCTCCAGGTCAAGAGCTTCCTATACACTAGAATAAATGATCCCAGAGCAGTGTTCTCTATGAGTAGCTTTGATCGTATTATAGGGCAAGGAAAAACAAAAAAATCATTGTCAGAGTTATATCAAGGGATCAGTGAAACCAAACAAAAACCTCTTGCGGAGACTCTTTTTTCGTCCTGGAATAAAGACTTCCCGGGTGTTGAAATACAACAGATAATACAAAAAGGTTGGGAAAAGATTAGAAATGTAGTATTTAATGAAGGTTGGAGGGAAACACAGTTCCGATTAATGCACAAAGCAATTTATGGATTTCGCTTCTCCTCTCGGACTCAAAAGCAAGACAGACTGACGTACTGCCCAAAATGTCATCTAGATGGATCAGATATGATACACGGAATTTGGTCTTGCCCCGAATCGTCGAAATTCTGGGAATCAATAAAACAGCAAATTAAAAGACACTTAGATGTGAATATCCCTATTACTCATGAATTTATCCTGTTTCATGTTCTTCCAGAACATAGACATGTGCAACCAATTATTCACATCATTATTTTGGCAGCTAAGAGGTGTTTACTGAACAGCTGGCTCCGTCCACAAATACCTACAATGAATGAAGTACTTCAGCATGTCAAAAAATGCTTTGACTTGGAGAGAATAGAAGCGAATTCCCTTAGAGGAAAACGTATTGAGATTTTCTTCAAAAGATGGGAAGATTTTATGTTAGTGGTTTACTCAAATCTGGAACTGAAGGAGTTGATGAGACCTTTTCTGTCCTCAAAATGGTATTTGAAACGTACAATAGCAGGAACGCTAGGAAGATTGCTGTCTGATTAAGTTGTGGTACTTATTGAGGTCCGGTATACTGAAGGGAATCATTCTGGGAGGGGAGGGAAAGGGGGGGGGGGGGGGGGGGCAAGAAGTTTATCCCTGTTTATTTTAAGCTAGAAGATTAGCTTAGAACGTCATGATTTAAATAGATTTGAATTGAATGATCATTATGACAATATGCAAGAAGTACCAGTTGACATGATGTTGGAATGAAAAAAAAATGACAAAAGCTAATAAAGATTATATTTGAAAAAAAAACATCCGGGGCTTCGGGGCTCAAGCCCCGAATGTTTTGACCTGACGACGCCCCATAGCTATAAATATAATCTAGTTATAATGGGGGATCTGTGGGTGACACAGTTATGGGGGATCTGTGGGTGACACACTGTTCTGGGGCTACTGAAAGCTTTTCTTTCTCATTTCCATACTGTTGCTCATGGTAACAGGAAGTCAGAGTTTGATTATTATTCCTGGCTCTGCTTTAGCCTTTACATTTCTGCGCTCCCCAAACTACAACTCCCAGAAAGCACCGCGGCGAGCACGCGCTCTGCGTCTTGTTTATGTCTGGACCTGCGCCAGTCGCTCTACCTTGCTGGGAACGGGTCGCCTCCGATTGGTCAGACACTGAAAGTCTGTAAGCCTATTGGCTGCGGAGAGCGCCGCTTGCCTCCCGCTGATGGGTCAGGTTAGGTTGCGCATTGTGTTGGGAGGAGGAGCGCCCATGTGTGTCAGGTAACAGCTGCAAGCCGGAGCGGTTCATTGGGGCGAGTTCCCCGGGGCTCGGGTCTTCACTGTAAGTACCTCGTCTTCCTCCTTACTGACCCTGCGATGTCCGCACTGTGGGGCGGGCAATGGGTTAATCAGTTGGGGGAGCCTCCTGCGGGTCATTGATTAGTTCAGGGTCTGTCTTAGAGGAACCGTGGGGCTCAGGTCATGTGATGTCCAGACCTGGTTGGGGGGTCACATGATCAGGACCCTTCAGCAATAAGAGCATAGAAACAGAGCAAAGAAAATTCTAAATTTTCAAGATAACTGCTTGCTGTCAACAGGGATATAGCTTGGCTTCATTTAGTAAAGTGCAGAGTGCAGCGCTCACCTACCTCCATCACTGCCATAGACGTAGTGGGGGAGATTTATCAGAACTTGAGTAAAGTAGAACTGGTGTAGTTGCCCATAGCAACCAATCAGATTCCACCTTTCATTTTCCAAAGGAGCTGTGAATAATGAAAGGTGGAATCTGATTGGTTGCTTTGGGTAACTCAGCCAGTTTTAATTTACACCAGTTTTGATAAATCTCCCCCAATGTGTGACCATGAGACCCCCAGTCCCTATGAATTTGTGGCCTATCCTCACCAATATCTGCTCAGTGGGGTCCGACACCCGTCAGGCGCAGGAAGCTCCGCCCACCATGTAGCAGCCGCGTTGGCGGACCGCAGCTCGGTGCCCATTCATGTCACTGTACCCCGCCACTACACAGCGTCCAGCGGCTCCATCCGCGTTATAGTCTCCAGTGCCGGCAGCTGGTGTGGGGTGCAGGGCGTCAGACCCCCACCGATCTAATATTGAGGACCTGTTTTGAGGACAGGTTTCTAGACCATGGACATCCCCTTTTAAAATACACACCGTAAGAGAACCAAGATGTGGACCTGCTCTCGGCTGCCTCCGATGCAGTGGGCGGCAGGTCACCGCTGAGGCCAGTAATTGGCTGCAGCAGCGTCAAAGCGAATATGGACAGCAGGGGATCCAGCCAAAAGGTGAACAACCCCTTTAAATTCTTGTCCACTTGGCTGCGGCTGTACGCACAGATCTGCTGCTGACGTCATGGCTCTTGGAAGGCGGGAAGGGAAAAATCTAAATGTTGTGGCCAAAATTGTCTGGGACCTGAAGGGGTTAAAGACTCCATATCAATAAACGTAGATGGATGACTTGATGGGAGGTAGTTTTCGCCGTTGCAGTTGGCGCTATTACGTGGTGGAGCCGCGCCAAGTCTCTGATCGTGAAGTAGAAAACCTATTGACAGCCGCTGTGTGTGATCCTCATCACGTGAGGCGACGACCGCGGATTTGAATCACATGACATCCGACCGGGCAGAAAAAGCGACATACAAAGAGCAGAAACCACAATGGCAGTACTATATACAGCACGCTAGTGACGCCCGTCCGGGTCCTGATATCAATATCCTGAGGCGTCCGCTTTGCTTCCTCTTTTATGTTATCTTTACTACTGACTATTCGTTTAGTCTCTTTGTATGTGGTTTATTCTGCCCAGCTGGCAGAGATCCTGAAAACTGAGGGGAACTGAAACTTATGAGGAGGACACAGACCTCCAGTTTGGATTAATTCACACGCGGCAGATTTGGTGCAGAATTTTCCGCTCCCGTCCCATACGTTGGAAGTGATTTTCAGTCACAGAAAATTGTGCAATAAACCGTCTGCCGAATGCATTGACTTCTGTGTTGGGAGCTGTTACCGTCCTCTGTGTCAGTCTGCACTGTCAGGTATTCTATTCATCTTGCCCTCATTGGCAGGAAGTGCTGCTCTGTGTCCAGTGCTTGGAAAGTGATGGAAGGAGCCAGTGATGGAGGCGGGTCGACCGGTCCAGAGCCTGAAGAAGGAGCCGCAGTGGAGTTCCATGAAGATGAAGAGATCATTGAGGTGCTGGCGCTAAATGAAGGTGAAGCAGACTCAGGTAGGTGGTCCAGTGTCGTGCAGTGGACTTAGGTGGTCCTCCTTACATGTCCCCTGTCATGGCTGCAGCCCCTTGCCATTTTAAACTAGGACAAGTGGAAGGGGCTCATCCAGTCTTATGTATGATGAAACGTTTTGGAACTTTCTATTTTTATTTTATTTTTTTCATTTTCTCACCATTTGCAAGAGCTCTGCTTGTTGTCAGCGAGCTGAAGCAGCAGGATGCCTAAGCTTTCCCTTTCCTTCTCTGTGTGGGTGGTATAGGGTCAGCCTGAGGGTGAGTCTCACGCTGATCATTGATGCTGGGGTCCTATCTGCCCCTCAGCGGTGAGGTCTCCTGTATCGGCTTCAGATGTCCTGACGACTTCAACACCTCATTTTCCGATCTGCTCCTCAGATGACCCGGTCACCGACGTGATGGACGTGGATTATGCGGATGAATCAGAAGATGGAGAAATGGCCGACGAGGATTCGGATACAGATGATGAGAGTGAGGAGGAGGAAGGCGAACCTCAAGACGACAGCGAGCTGACTTACTCCGAGCACAACGGTAGGTACAGGACCCGATAGAGGTCCGTGACTGATGCTGATAGGGTTCTGTTGCAAAAAAGCATATATAGCATCATTATTATTTTTTTTGTGTGCCAATCAGATAGTGGCAAAAAGGGCACTTTTGGCCTCCGTGTGGTGAATGGGAGGGGGAAGGATCTATGCGTTAGGGCTCGGCCATTGTTGGGTTATTGTAGGGATTGGATAACCACTTTAACATATATACTCCTGGAGCTTGTCTTGGCATATACATTAGGCCTGTAGCCTTAAAGGGGTTGTCCCTTTAGGATCCACAGGACAGAAGGTAAGTGTCTGACCAGCTCGGGTCTGACGGCTGGGGCTCCTGCTGATCATGCAGCTCCAGTTTAATTGGAGTGGCAGTGGCACAAACGTGCTGGCGCTCCATTCAGCTCTATGGGCCTGCCGGAGATAGGGGAGCGCTTGTACGTGGCTAGCAGTGGCAGTCCCATAGAGTTGAATGACATGGCGGACATGCGGGTCTGCTGCTCCATTCTTACGGGGAGCACGGGCCCCTTGTCCTCATGATCAGAAGGAGCCCCAGCTATCAGACCCCCGTCAATCAGACACTTATCCCCTGTACTGTGGATTAGGGGATAAGTTGTCTTAATGGGACAATATCTTTAAATACGACATCTATATCAGAGCAATGGGGGTCGGACTCTCAGCTGTTGGGAGAGGCCATGGCACTCATGTGAACGCTGCAGCCTCTTCAGTTTCTACCTCTGTCTGTCTACGTGCACATTGCAGGACATTGAAGAATTACCCAACACTGCCGCTGTACATTGTGCAGGCGGGCAGCACGGGGGCTCAGTGGTTATTAGCACTGGTGCCTTGCAGCGCTGGGGTCCTGGCTTCGAATCTGACCAGGGACAACATCTGTGTGGAGTTTGTATGCTCTCCCCGTGTTTGCTTAGGTTTCCTCCCACACTCCAAAAACATACAAATAGGCAATTTGTCTATTAGTGTGGGTTGGGATTGAGCGCCTATATGGCTGCCACTGACATCCCAGGGGGTCACTACGGCTGCACAATTATCCCTCCGCTTTGTCCCCTTGAGAAAATGAGAAAAGCGCATTACAAATGATTGTCTTTGACAGAAGAGTCTGCAGCATGAGCCCCACAGATGCGGAGGGTCTGACCCCCCCCCCCCCCCCCCCCCCCCCACCACCCATCTGATGCTGGTGAACGTGTCCTAATGATACAGCGCATCTTCACATTGTAACAAAATGAAGTAAATTTGCAAGTTCCGTGGCTGCAATGCAAAAGCAAAAAAGTATAAAAAATAAATGCAGCAGCTGCAACATGGAGCACCGAATAAAAAAAAGTCCCTGATGATCTTTTTCCCCGTCCTGACTTTGCAGCTGCAACTTTCTCATATACTTTTCATGTCAGAGTTTTCCAGATCTCTGCTTGCTGGAAACATTGCTATTTACATCAGAAGACCTGTTGCTTCTTCTCACGGCTAAGGTTTTCCTAAAAATGTATCCAGTCTAGACAACCCTCTGCATGTTTAGTACATCACAAGCCCAAACATCTTTCCTGTTTGTTACAATGTATCGGCCAGACTGATTTGCTCCACACTACACCGATGATCATTATTGGGGGGGGGTCAGCTCATGGACAGCACTAAGATGTCTGCCTTCTCTCTGACTTGTCAGCTCCTATTTACTGTGTCAGCCTGGACCCCAAAGAGACCAAACTTGCAGTGAGTGGGGGACAATACGATAAGGCCTTTGTATGGAGAATAAGTGATGGAGAGACGCTGTTTCAGTGTAAAGGTGAGTGTCCTATGCAAATGTCTTTCATTAGTTGGGAGGCATAAGGCACAATGTACCTCAGGTCCTAGTGCAAACTCATTGCTGAAGATTCAAGCTAATGGAGGCCCAAGTGGTCAGGGGATATGTTTGATGGGAGAACCCCAATCTATCGGACCCCGGTTAGATGCCCGGGTTCATCCTGTGCCTGTAGATTAACTTTTGTCAGATTTGGATGACATTTTACGATTGTCTGATCTGTCGCCGCAAACTTCTTCCAGGTCACAAGGACGCCGTCAAATTTGCAGCATTCAGTCATGACTCCACCCTAGTGGTTACAGCGGACATGAAAGGTCTCATGAAGGTCTGGAGGGTGGAGGATGGAAAGGAGATCTGGTCATATCAAGTGCCTAAGCTTAAGGTAGGAGGTAAAGCTCCATGTTATTGGGGATACCGTCGCTTCTGTGGCTGCGCTCATCAGTTCTTAAAGGTTCTGATGTTCGTAATAAAGTGTAAGTGATTTCGTTTATTCCCCTTTCAGACGAGCGAGGACTCTCAGCGATTCACCTGGCCTGACCTCCCAGCACTGCTGGGGTCGCATGGCTTTATATTGATTTATGATACTATGTAACCCTTAGAGATCTGGAATGTACTGGATAACACTGACCTAATGCTGTCCAGGACTGTAAGGGTTACCTAGCATCATAAATCAATATAATGCTATGCGACCCCGGCAGTGCTGGGAGGTCAGGCCAGGTCGCTCACTCATCTGAAAGGGGCCTTAGGGTCCGGGAACTGAAGAGACTGCACAATGTGCCCCAGTCCACCCTCCTGTACACATGTACTGATAGAGGACGGCCCGTGGATAATACGTGGTCCATAGGATAAAGTGAACGTGTTCTTTTACCACGTGGTAAAAAGTGAGAAAAAAAGGAGAAAAAAAAATATTGGGATTGCAGTTTTTTTTTAAATATATTTTTTTGCATCCCTTCACCTAAAAAACTGAAATAAAAAATCAGTTAAAGCCAATCAATTAATTATCCAGTGGTACCATTGAAAAACACAACTCGTTCTGCAAAACATAAGCCGTCAGCAGCTAAATCGGTGGAAAAGGAAGAATGTTGTCGGCTCTTGAAATGCGACAGTGAAAAAACATTGCTTGGGAACAAAATATGTACAGGACTAAGGGGTTAAATTCAAAAAAAAAGTTTGGACAGCTATATTATTATTTTATTTACTCTTAAGAGCTGGGTCCAGCCATCTTCTCTTATATACTGCACCAGGTCAGGAGGGGATCTATGCGTGAGGAGATTGTATTTTTTCACCCTATAAGACGCAGGTTTTAGAGGAGGAAAATAATATTTTTCATCAGACTTCAATAAGTCCCCCAATCAGACCTCCATATGAATGACCCTCAAGCTCAGATCAGATCAATAGGACCTTTGATGACGTCACTGTGTTCATCACATGGTCCATCACTATGGTGATGGATCATGTGATGAGCGTAGTGACGTCATCAAAGGTCCTATTGCTCACAGATGAAGACAGAAGAGATGCCGGCTGCGCGAACAAGTGGATTAAGGTGAGTTCAATAATTTTTTTTTTTTTTTAACCCCTCCAGCGCTATTGTACTATGATTCTGTATTCAGAATGCTATTATTTCCCCTTATAACCATGTTATAAGGGAAATTATAATGATCGGGTCCACATCCCGATCGTCTCCTAGCAACCGTGCGTGAAAATCGCACCGCATCCGCACTTGCTTGCGATTTTTATACAACCCCATTCATTTCTATGGGGCCTGCGTTACGTGAAAAACGCACAAAGAGGAGCATGCTGCGATTTTAACGCAACACACAAGTGATGCGTGAAAATCACTGCTCGTGTGCACAGCCCCATAGAAATGAATGGGTCAGGATTCAGTGCGGGTGTAATGCGTTCAACTTGCGCATTGCACCCGCGCGGAATACTCGCCCGTGTGAAAGGGGCCTTATTCTTCTTCCTGCCACGCGCTGTGCTGCGACCCGATGTGCACAGGGTGAGGTCACTGCACAGAGAGTGACCGAGGACTAGGAAGTGTTGATTACAGACCCCGGGGAGCGCTGCATTTACTACTTCCCAGTCCTCCTGTACTAAATGGAAACACTTAGTATTCGCGCCATAAGACGCACCGACATTTTCTCCCCTCTTTGGGGTGGGGGGAAAGTGCGTCTTATTAGGCGAAAATACGATAACTGATTGTGAGCTGTTTTTTTTTATGATTTTTTTTTTTTTTGGGTGGGCATGTACAAATCCATTTATGCTGCAGATTTCCCCACTCTTGGCAAGGCATTGGGTCAAATTTGCAACAAATCGTCAAGTCCTGAGAATAAGCCATCAATATAAAAATACTGGAAAACCCCTACAAGCGATATTCTGTGGAAACCACCTTCAGTGGGCTCCACACCCAATGCATGTGTCCTCATTCCTGATATCAGGTACATAGACGGACTTAACGGCTGTGTCTGAACTGCCCGGGTAGGTTTACAAGGCAGTATGGGAAATGCTCTGCAGCGCTCTATGCAGGAGAGATGACAAAACTCCGGACCAGAAGTTCAGAATGGTCTCAAGCGGTGTACTGGGGGGTCTGATGTAAGAAAATGGTCAGATTCCTGCATAATGTATCTTTATAGCTGTATTACATAGAAGAATATACCGTGTGTGTGTGTGTGTCATTATTTATATATATATATATATAATGTGTGTGACTCCTGTAAAATTGTTCCTCTTTTATTAGTTAGATCCTCGTCTTTGTTTCTAGGACAAGGAGTAAAAGTGAAAATGTGTCTTTTGCTTTAGTCTGAAAGCAGAACATACATCATTCTACATTCCAAATTCAATTGATTTATTTGTACATCGCAACTTTATTGTTGCTGTTCAAATACTTTGTGTAATAGTAATTCCTTTATTGTTCTCATTATTATTCTAGGTGGAAGCTCCTAGGGAGCATTACGAGGGAGTAGTTGTCCCTGTTATAATCCTTTTAGAGTCGAGGAAAGACAAATTACAGGTAAGATAAACTTTCACTATTCTTGTACATCAGAGGGAGCATTATAGTAGTTATATTCTTGTATATAGGAGCAGTATTATAGTAGTTATATTCTAGTACATAGGAGCAGTATTATAGTAGTTATATTCTTGTACATAGGAGCAGTATTATAGTAGTTATATTCTTGTACATCAGAGGGAGCATTATAGTAGTTATATTCTTGTACATAGGAGGCAGTATTATAGTAGTTATATTCTTGTACATAGGAGCAGTATTATAGTAGTTATATTCCTGTACACAGGAGCAGTATTATAGTAGTTATATTCTTGTACATAGGAGCAGTATTATAGTAGTTATATTCTTGTATATAGGAGCAGTATTATAGTAGTTATATTCTTGTACATAGGAGGCAGTATTATAGTAGTTATATTCTTGTACATAGGAGCAGTATTATAGTAGTTATATTCTTGTACATAGGAGGCAGTATTATAGTAGTTATATTCTTGTACATAGGAGCAGTATTATAGTAGTTATATTCTTGTACATGGGGCAGTATTATAGTAGTTATAGTCTTGTACAGAGGAGCAGTATTATAGTAGTTATATTCTTGTACATAGGAGCAGTATTATAATAGTTATATTCTTGTACATAGGAGCAGTATTATAGTAGTTATATTCTTGTATATAGGAGCAGTATTATAGTAGTTATATTCTAGTACATAGGAGCAGTATTATAGTAGTTATATTCTTGTACATAGGAGCAGTATTATAGTAGTTATATTCTTGTACATCAGAGGGAGCATTATAGTAGTTATATTCTTGTACATAGGAGGCAGTATTATAGTAGTTATATTCTTGTACATAGGAGCAGTATTATAGTAGTTATATTCCTGTACACAGGAGCAGTATTATAGTAGTTATATTCTTGTACATAGGAGCAGTATTATAGTAGTTATATTCTTGTATATAGGAGCAGTATTATAGTAGTTATATTCTTGTACATAGGAGGCAGTATTATAGTAGTTATATTCTTGTACATAGGAGCAGTATTATAGTAGTTATATTCTTGTACATAGGAGGCAGTATTATAGTAGTTATATTCTTGTACATAGGAGCAGTATTATAGTAGTTATATTCTTGTACATGGGGCAGTATTATAGTAGTTATATTCTTGTACATAGGAGCAGTATTATAGTAGTTATATTATTGTACATAGGAGCAGTATTATAGTAGTTATATTCTTGTACATAGGGGCAGTATTATAGTAGTTATATTCTTGTACATAGGAGCAGTATTATAGTAGTTATATTCTTGTACATAGGAAGCAGTATTATAGTAGTTATATTCTTGTACATAGGAGCAGTATTATAGTAGTTATATTCTTGTACATAGGAGGCAGTATTATAGTAGTTATATTCTTGTACACAGGAGGCAGTATTATAGTAGTTATATTCTTGTACATAGGAGCAGTATTATAGTAGTTATATTCTTGTGCATAGGAGCAGTATTATAGTAGTTATATTCTTGTACATAGGAGCAGTATTATAGTAGTTATATTCTTGTACATAGGAGCAGTATTATAGTAGTTATATTCTTGTACATAGGAGCAGTATTATAGTAGTTATATTCTTGTACATAGGAGCAGTATTATAGTAGTTATATTCTTGTACATAGGAGGCAGTATTATAGTAGTTATATTCTTGTACATAGAAGGCAGTATTATAGTAGTTATATTCTTGTACATAGGAGCAGTATTATAGTAGTTATATTCTTGTACATAGAAGGCAGTATTATAGTAGTTACCGTATTTTTCGCCCTATAAGACGCACCGGCCCATAAGATGCACCTAGGTTTTTGGGGAGGAAAATAAGAAAAAAAAATATTTTTAACCAAAAGGTGTGCTGTGTGTTTGGTGGGTTTGGAACTAATGGTGGTCTGTGGATGGCACTATTACTGGAGATCTGTGGATGACGGACACTGTTATGGGGGGATCTGTGGATGACTGACACTGTTACAGGGGGGATCTGTGGGTGGCACTGTTACAGGGGGGATCTGTGGGTGGCACTGTTACAGGGGGGATCTGTGGGTGGCACTGTTACAGGGGGGATCTGTGGGTGGCACTGTTACAGGGGGGATCTGTGGGTGGCACTGTTACATGGGGGATCTGTGGTGGCACTGTTACATGGGGGATCTGTGGGTGGCACTGTTACATGGGGGATCTGTGGGTGGCACTGTTACAGGGGGGATCTGTGGGTGGCACTGTTACAGGGGGGATCTGTGGGTGGCACTGTTACAGGGGGGATCTGTGGGTGGCACTGTTCCAGGGGGGATCTGTGGGTGGCACTGTTACA
Organism: Bufo bufo; assembly: GCF_905171765.1. Classification (NCBI taxonomy): domain Eukaryota; kingdom Metazoa; phylum Chordata; class Amphibia; order Anura; family Bufonidae; genus Bufo; species Bufo bufo. The sequence continues at coordinate 222,896,290 of NC_053395.1, read as the reverse complement.
GGGGGGATCTGTGGGTGGCACTGTTACAGGGGGGATCTGTGGGTGGCACTGTTACAGGGGGGATCTGTGGGTGGCACTGTTACAGGGGGGATCTGTGGGTGGCACTGTTACAGGGGGGATCTGTGGGTGGCACTGTTACAGGGGGGATCTGTGGGTGGCACTGTTATATATGTGCCATCCACAGACCCCACCCCATAACCCCATAAAAAGGTCATCCACGGTGATGGACCATGTGATTGGAGCATGTGATCTGACGTCACCACAGGTCCTTTAGCCCACAGCTCATCATTAAAGAAGAGATCGGCAACTACGCGATCAAGAGGAGAAGGTGAGTTAATTTTTATTTTTTTTAACCCTCAATTGATCAACTACTAAGCATTCTGTTTTCAGAATGCTATTATTTTCCCTTATAACCATGTTATAAGGGAAAATAATACAGTGTATAGACAGTCACCTAGCAACCATGCGTGAAAATCGCACCGCATCTGCACTTGCTTGCGGATGCTTGCGATTTTCACGCAGCCCCATTCACTTCTATGGGGCCTGCGTTGCGTGAAAAACGCAGAATATAGAGCATGCTGCGATTTTCACGCAACGCACAAGTGATGCGTGAAAATTACCGCTCATCTGAACAGCCCCATTGAAATGAATGGGTCGGGATTCAGTGCGGGTGCAATACGTTAACCTACCGCATTGCACCCGCGCGGAAATCTCGCCCGTGTGAGCGCAGCCTTATAGGATAGCCTCCTTACATCTGGTAGCATTAGAGACAGAGCTTGCTATGAGCTCTTTTGAATACCTTCTTCCCAGGATTCCAGAGGAGAGTTGCATGGCCTATAAGACTCCTTACGCCCTTTAAGGCGCTCTCCATAAGGAGATATTGTATTCCCAATTTCATTTTAACAGTATTGAACGTCCCTTCCCTTGCAGTGGTTGGAGTGGCATCCATGTGCCCACGTGTTACTTTATGGTACACCAGATGGCAATACATGGATGTGGAAAATACCCAGCGGAGAGTGTAAAAGTTTCCAAGGACCAAGCTGCCCGGCTACCTGCGGACAGTTCCTACCAGATGGTGAGTATTACTTACTGACCACTATGACTGATATACATTTCTTTGACTGTGTAACGTAATTTCTCAAAAAATAAAGTGCTGGAGTTTCCTAAGTGGTGAACCACTGACCATTCGCTGTCATGACCTGGGAAGGTGCAGCCGCAGAACTCCTCCTGGGTCATAAACTGAGGGAATCCCCTGTATTTTGGTTAATTTCCCAATAGGACAGGGGCTGCCCCAATGGGATAACCTAATTCAGTCTCCCATAGTTATACCTGGAATATATCTTTATGTGCTGTTATAATCTTTATCAGATGTTGTTAAAGGGCCGATACCTGAACCTTAACTCCTCTGTGTTTTGTGCCTGAGGCGAGAGAGCCGTTGTTGGCTATGAGGATGGAAGCGTACGGATATGGGACCTCAAAGAGGGGAAAACTCTGCATGCCCTGGAAGGTAAGTGCGCTTTAAAGGGGTTATCCAACACTGAAAGAGTGGCCCAGACCTGCCCGACCCAGTGTGGGGGGTGATGCTCACCTGATCCCTGCCACTAGATCTGCAAAAGTGACCTGCTCCCCTTCTGTCACACATGACGCTACATGTGACGCAAGGGGAGCAGGTCACCGGTGTGGCCTGTGATTGGCTGCAGCGGTCAGGTGTGCCCCCATAAACAGCTGTTGTCCTTGGCTCAACAGCCGGCCAGGGCACCCAACAGACCGGATCAGGTAAGCATCACCCCCACCCTGGGTCAGGCAGGTCTGGGCCACGCTCTTAGTGTTGGTTAACCCCTTTAACTATGTTCTCCTACTCCTAGTGGACACTCTGTGAACTGCGCTGTTAGAGGGGAACTGCTGTAAAATGTTCTTGTTCACAGCTGTTTGTCCTCATTGATAGAAGACGCCTTCTATTCTAGCAGCTGCTTCGTCTTGTTTTTTCTGTTAATAGTTGCTGTTATTTGTATTTTAGGCACTGATTCCCATAGGGGACCCATGTCATGTGTAGCCTGTAACACAGACGGTAGCCTAATTCTCACCGGTTCTTTTGATTGCGACACAAAAATGGTGAACACGGCCACCGGGAAGGTAATTATTTCCCTTCATCAGTTCGTTATGTCAGTTTAGATACCAATATAACTTAAAGGGGTTGGCCTATCTGGGACATTGATGGCGTATTGCTAGGATATGAAATCAATGTCCGATAGGTGCGAGTCCAACCTCTGGGACCTGCTCCTATTCTAGAGAACGGGGCCCCCAAAGTGAAGGAGCGTGCGCGGTGTGCTCTCTGATCATCGCTGTGGGAGTTCCAAAAATAACTGAGCGAGCCCACACAGCCATTTTCAAAAGTGCAACAGGGATGAATAGAGTGCACCGCGCAGAAATAGCCATAACTGTGAACGAAGGGTGGCCAACCATGGACGGTGTGCTCCCCTTCACTTTGAGAGCTTAGTTGTGGGTCCGAGAATCAGGATGCACATCTATCTGATATTGATGGCATGTCCTAACAATATGCCATCCAAGTCCCAGATCAGAATTCCCCTTTAAAAGGTGGAGATGGCAGTCAACCCATGAATGCTATGTAAGGCTGGGTTCCCATCCGCAAAAAACGTATGTTAAACGGATGCCTCAGACTGGTGCCATACAGTGGCATCCGTTCACCAAAGAGTTCCATTGTAAAAAAAAAAAATCTATATATACTTTTTTTTTTACCATTCTTTTCTTTTCTTTTTTTACCGGACTGTGCAGGATGCAAGAACGTGGTGTGCTGCGTTTTTGTATCTTTTTTTTTTTTTTGTAACGTATATGTCAAATGGAGGCATAAAACGTGATGTGAACCCAGCCTAAACTACACAAGAGTATGTATGTTTGCCTATGCTACATTATATATGCAAAACATTTTTTTTGCTGGAGTGCTTCTTTAAAGGGAATCAAAACCTGTATAGACGTGCGCTTGGCAGCTAATTGTAATGATTTTTGTGCCATGCAAATTGGGCTCCTTGGTGCAATGAGAGCATTGCCATTGCACCTGAAGCTCCAGTCACTTTCTTTGCCGGCTGTGCCCCCCTCCCCCCAGGGTCAGGCAGTGTACATGCACTCGTGCCTTGCTATGAAATCTTGCAGCAGTGCATTCAGCGCACGCACAGTACAGGTCCGGAGCTCACCAGGCAGATGCGCAGACAAATTCCATCTCTCCTGCGAATGCGATGCCTCAAGATATCAAGGCCAGGCGTGAGTACACCGCCTGGTACTGCCACTTGGTGTGGGGAGGGCGCAGCCGGTACAGTAGGTGCTGGAGATTCCGGTGCAATGGCAACACCCTCTTTGCACTGAGGAGTTCATTTACAACTCTGACTTGGGACCACATATCCAGATGGGACAAAGATCATTGCGAAGTGCACATCTATACAGAAGCTTTATTTACAGGTATGTGGTGACAGATTCCCGTTAAATGTTTGTAAGGTCAAAATGGCCGCTACAAGTTAAATCTATAATCGACCGCACGGTTCACCCCCCCCCAACATAACTGGGGTTCACTGGTGTCTCCCTTGTAATTAAATATTATGGCATTTCCTCTGCAATGTATTAATCATCACCTCTATCACTCCTTGTATGCAGGTTGTCGGACTCTTCCGGATAGAAAGTTGCGCATTCAAGACCCCTAAAGATGAAGCGGACTTCAATTCGGTGGAGTGTATGGCATTCTGCCATGTGTAAGTGACCGGCAGTCTGTAAGAGCAAGTGCTCTTCGTCCAGTGCTGCTGCATCTGCGGGGCAGTGACCGTGCTCAGAAACGCGTGGGTGCCATGCCATGCCATGATCATGTGGCGTCTCTTGGCCAATCACACATTTTAACAGCGTTTGTGAAAGCTTCTGCGCAAGTGCTGGACTATTACAAAGAGCTGAAAGAGTGGCAATACCTGCAGCAACTTAAGCCAAGCCAATCCTCTACCCTCACCCAGTGCAGCCCTTTGCCCTTTGCACCGCACGTGCTTTGGTTGGCAGACAGTAATGAAATGACAGTAATGAAGCCTATGTCCCTTAGTGCCCCCTCACAGTAGTGATGCCCCTCACAAAGATTGAGTGCTCCTAGCAATGCCCCTTTAATGCCTCCCCACACAGAAGTAGTGCCCTTAATAAAAAGAAAAGTAATTGTCACCCAGCCTCATTCCCATGGCGAACAGAACACTTAGCAGATCTACCCCGGTCTGTGCGGCTCAGCAGGGGCTGTGATGTCATCATATAGTGCCAGGCAGCAGCAGGGGCTGTGATGTCATCATATAGTGCCAGGCGGCAGCAGCAGCAGGGTGAATAGAGGAGCAGGGAGCAGCAGGGGCTGTGATGTCATCATATAGTGCCAGGCGGCAGCAGCAGCAGGGTGAATAGAGGAGCAGGGAGCAGCAGGGGCTGTGATGTCATCATATAGTGCCAGGCGGCAGCAGCAGCAGCAGGGTGAATAGAGGAGCAGGGAGCAGCAGGGGCTGTGATGTCATCATATAGTGCCAGGCGGCAGCAGCAGCAGGGTGAATAGAGGAGCAGGGAGCAGCAGGGGCTGTGATGTCATCATATAGTGCCAGGCGGCAGCAGCAGCAGGGTGAATAGAGGAGCAGGGAGCTGCCCAATGAATTCCGAGCTTCTGTTCTCTTGTTGCAGTCTGCCCCTGGTCGCAGTCCTTTACCTGGATGGATCCGTGGCAATTTATGACATTTTAACACAGACTCTGCGGCATCGGTTCCGTCACAAAGTGAGTGATCTCTTCCTACCCGTTTTATGCTGCACTGTCGATGCTGATAGGTGAGGATTTACGTACAGAGCGAGATCAGCACCTGAGGTTAAACCGAATGTCCATCTGCACAGACTTATTTCTTAATATGTCTTTATAGAGATCAGAGCTCTGTTTATCTTATACAGAGCACCAAATCCCCTGCATAGTTAAGGATTGTAGTCTCCACTAGAGAGAGCTCAGGATATAATGTTCAATGTATAGGCAGTATGCTGTAAGCTTCTGAGCCCACCCTACTGGTGGCTGTATATATCTGTATGCAGTAATCTCCTGAGCTCCCTCTAGTGGTGGCTGTATATTTCTGTATGCAGTAATCTCCTGAGCTCCCTCTAGTGGTGGCTGTATATATCTGTATGCAGTAATCTCCTGAGCTCCCTCTAGTGGTGGTTGTATATATATCTGTAAGCTTCTGAGCTCCCTCTAGTGGTGGCTGTATATATATCTGTATGCAGTAAGCTCCTGAGCTCCCTCTATTGGTGACTGTATATATCTGTATGCAGTAATCTCCAGAGCTCCCTCTAGTGGTGGCTGTATATATCTGTATGCAGTAATCTCCTGAGCTCCCTCTAGTGGTGGCTGTATATATCTGTATGCGGTAATCTCCTGAGCTCCCTCTAGTGGTGGCTGTATATATCTGTATGCAGTAATATCCTGAGCTCCCTCTAGTGGTGGCTGTATATATCTGTATGCAGTAATCTCCTGAGCTCCCTCTAGTGGTGGCTGTATATATCTGTATGCGGTAATCTCCTGAGCTCCCTCTAGTGGTGGCTGTATATATCTGTATGCGGTAATCTCCTGAGCTCCCTCTAGTGGTGGTTGTATATATATCTGTATGCTGTAAGCTTCTGAGCTCCCTCTAGTGGTGGCTGTATATATATCTGTATGCTGTAAGCTTATGAGCTCCCTCTAGTGGTGGCTGTATATATCTGTATGTAGTAATCTCCTGAGATCCCTCTAGTGGTGGCTGTATATATATCTGTATGCAGTAATCTCCTGAGCTCCCTCTAGTGGTGGTTGTATATATATCTGTATGCTGTAAGCTTCTGAGCTCCCTCTAGTGGTGGCTGTATATATATCTGTATGCTGTAAGCTTATGAGCTCCCTCTAGTGGTGGCTGTATATATCTGTATGTAGTAATCTCCTGAGATCCCTCTAGTGGTGGCTGTACATATCTGTATGTAGTAATCTCCTGAGCTCCCTCTAGTGGTGGCTGTATATATATCTGTTTGCAGTAATCTCCTGAGCTCCCTCTAGTGGTGGTTGTATATATATCTGTAAGCTTCTGAGCTCCCTCTAGTGGTGGCTGTATATATATCTGTATGCTGTAAGCTTCTGAGCTCCCTCTAGTGGTGGCTGTATATATCTGTATGTAGTAATCTCCTGAGCTCCCTCTAGTGGTGGCTGTACATATCTGTATGCAGTAATCTCCTGAGCTCCCTCTAGTGGTGGCTGTATATATCTGTATGCAGTAATCTCCTTAGCTCAATCTATTGGTTACTGTATATAACTGTATATACAGCAGGGATCAGCAACCTTTGGCACTCCAGCTGCTGTGAAACTACAACTCCCAGCATGCAAACATGCTCGGCTGTTGTCAAAACTGCCATAGAAGTTAATGGAGCATTCTGGGAGTTGTAGTTTCAGAACATCTGGAGTGTCGGTGGTTGCTGATCCCTGGTATACAGTAATCTCCTGAGCTCCCCCTAGTGATGGCTACAGGAAGAGGGAATCTCATGTTATAAACTCATTTCTATGTAGGTGATTTGAAGCTCTGATGCAGAGCACTGTACCAGGATGTATTTCTTCCCTAACCTTGCTGAAAAAACTGATCAGACTTGTGTTTTACATTTGTTTAATGGGGTATTCTGGTTTTAATGAGCACTTCTTCTTTTTTTTTTTTTTTTTTTAGAGAATAGGATACTATTAGGAACTATAATATAGGAAGACCCATTGTAGCCCTGTACAATGCATCCATAGGAGAGCTGGTTAAGACTTAACATGTCATGTGATCCTCCGTGTCATGTGACCTGACTTTCCATTAAAGGGAACCTGTCACCTGGATTTTGGGTATAGAGCTGAGGACATGGGTTGCTAGATCACCGCTAGCACATCCGTAATACCCAGTCCCCATAGCTCTGTGTGCTTTTATTGTGTAAGAAAATAGATTTGATACATATGCAAATTAACCTGAGATGAGTCAGAGCTTGAAAATATGACTCTTCTCTGTTCACACAAGTAAGATATGACTCTTTTATGTTAATTTGCATAAAATGCGGGAAGTAAAAAAATGCATAATACTAATTGAATTCATCTGCAAATGAAATGCCTTGTGGATGCTAGAGGTCAGAGGAGAATGGGCCGACTGATTCAAGCTGATAGAAGAGCAACGTTGGCTGAAATAACCACTCGTTACAACCGAGGTCTGCAGCAAAGCATTTGTGAAGCCACAACACGCACAACCTTGAGGCGGATGGGCTACAACAGCAGAAGACCCCACCGGGTACCACTCATCTCCACTACAAATAGGAAAAAGAGGCTACAATTTGCACGAGCTCACCAAAATTGGACTGTTGAAGACTGGAAAAATGTTGCCTGGTCTGATGAGTCTCGATTTCTGTTGAGACATTCAAATGGTAGAGTCCGAATTTGGGGTAAACAGAATGAGAACATGTATCCATCCTCTGATGGCTACTTCCAGCAGGATAATGCACCATGTCACAAAGCTCCAATCATTTCACATTGGTTTCTTGAACATGACAATGAGTTCACTGGACTAAAATGGCCCCACAGTCACCAGATCTCAACCCAATAGAGCATCTTTGGGATGTGGTGGAACGGGAGCTTCGTGCCCTGGATGTGCATCCCTCATATCTCCATCAACTGCAAGATGCTATCCTATCAATATGGGCCAACATCTCTAAAGAATGCTATCAGCACCTTGTGGAATCAATGCCACGTAGAATTAAGGCAGTTCTGAAGGCAAAAGGGGGTCCAACACTGTATTAGTATGGGGCACTAATAATTCTTTAGGTGAGTGTATATGTTTAGGGTAACACAATGAACATTTAGAAACGCTCAGTGAGGGTAGCATAGTAGAGGTGACAGGTTCCCTTTAACTGCTCAGGTATCTAACAGGTGAATATTGGTTTAATGAGCAGAACATGTACAGTATATAAAGTATTGGTACCTGCATCAGGATCTCATTGTGTCTCACTGTATAGAAGCAGATCTCTGTGTGTACTGTTTTTTTTTTTTTTTTTTTTTTTTTTTTTCTATACTAAACTTTATTATTAACATGACAATATCACCTAGAGATGGGCAGCCATTTTACAAATCCCCTAGAGACCGGCAGCCATGTGAACACTGAAATACCCAGAATAAAAATTATGATTCCACCCCCAGTCCTATGTAGTTATCCCATGGATGTGTCTTGTGTGCTTACCCAGCACATGTATGTCACGTCACACGGCTGCTTATAGAATGTCAGGGATTACATGATGTGCAGGGTGTCACATGATGGATACATTACACAGGACTGACACATGGGATGTACCATTCTACTGCATATAGGGGTCAACTGCCTGATATAAGAAAGGTATCTATGCAGAATTTTAAATAAATGTATATTAGAAAACTGTATTATATAAACAAATATGTGGAATACCCCTTTAATTTGTAAATGGATGCAGCCACATGATATAATCGTCTAATGCATATATCTGACATATGTTCTGTAAGATTCCCATAGGCTTCTGCGGGGAAGCCCTATACATTGTGAAGCTGCTATGTTCCCACGTGTTCTGTCATGTGACCCTAGCCTTATATACAAGAAGGATAATGATGGATGGGGTGTAACTTCTGTCCCTTTGTTCTTTAGTCCACCTTAATAAAGCTCACCTGGGAGGACATGTCCCCTGTGCTCTACACTTGCTGCAGGGATGGGGCCATCAATCTGTGGGACTCTCAGTCAGGAGAAATGATAATTGAATATGGCGGCCACACCGCCGAGATTACCGACTTTGCAATTAATAAGTGAGTATTGCTCCGGGACTCCGGAGTCTTCATTATCTTGTTACTGTTGAGTCTGTGTAAAACATCCACTTATAAATGGGGACTGTATACATGGCAATTTCTGTTTTGACATTTGCCGACATCCAGTGGCCAAAAAGGCTACACTGCAGACTGGTGGAAAAAAAAAAAGCGCTTTACTGCCTAGATTAAAAATAAATGTTAACACCGTAATGTCACTAGTGGATAAAGCTGGTCATACACATTAGGTGCATGTTGGTCGAACCTGCCAATTTCAGCAGGACTGGTCAACCTCATCATATATGGGAGCTTCCTGGCTTTCCCCAGTTTGAAATTGTCTTTAATTTTACATTTTGTACAGTTTGCGTCTTCTCTCCTGTAGGCTCAGCCTGCAACCAGTGTCGTACAAAGAGAAGTAAGGGCCCCATAGCAAGGATCAAACCAGGCCCCCCACACAGGACAAAAGGGTTTCTGCCTAAACCCTTTTCAGTGACCCTTGGGCCATTTTTCCACTGCCTCATTTGCTAAAAGTTGTTCCTTTAGAGGGTAGAGTTCTTATTAAGTTTTCACCTCCAGTAGAAGAGGAGATAATCCCAACTAAGACTGGGCCCCCTCTTGCCCTGGGCCCCATAGCAGTCGCATGGTCTGCCGCTATGGTAGTTAGGCCCCGGCCTGCGGCCCCTCTCCTCTCCTGTAGGCTCGGCCTGCGGCCCCTCTCCTCTCCTGTAGGCTCGGCCGGCGGCCCCTCTCCTCTCCTGTAGGCTCGGCCTGCGGCCCCTCTCCTCTCCTGTAGGCTCGGCCTGCGGCCCCTCTCCTCTCCTGTAGGCTCGGCCTGCGGCCCCTCTCCTCTCCTGTAGGCTCGGCCGGCGGCCCCTCTCCTCTCCTCTCCTGTAGGCTCGGCCGGCGGCCCCTCTCCTCTCCTCTCCTGTAGGCTCGGCCGGCGGCCCCTCTCCTCTCCTCTCCTGTAGGCTCGGCCGGCGGCCCCTCTCCTCTCCTCTCCTGTAGGCTCGGCCGGCGGCCCCTCTCCTCTCCTGTAGGCTCGGCCGGCGGCCCCTCTCCTCTCCTGTAGGCTCGGCCGGCGGCCCCTCTCCTCTCCTCTCCTGTAGGCTCGGCCGGCGGCCCCTCTCCTCTCCTCTAGGCTCTGCCTGCGGCCCCTCTCCTCTCCTGTAGGCTCGGCCTGCGGCCCCTCTCCTCTCCTCTCCGCTCGGCCTGCGGCCCCTCTCCTCTCCTCTCCTCTCGGCCGGCGGCCCCTCTCCTCTCCTCTCCTGTAGGCTCGGCCGGCGGCCCCTCTCCTCTCCTGTAGGCTCGGCCGGCGGCCCCTCTCCTCTCCTGTAGGCTCGGCCGGCGGCCCCTCTCCTCTCCTCTCCTGTAGGCTCGGCCGGCGGCCCCTCTCCTCTCCTCTCCTGTAGGCTCGGCCGGCGGCCCCTCTCCTCTCCTGTAGGCTCGGCCTGCGGCCCCTCTCCTCTCCTGTAGGCTCGGCCTGCGGCCCCTCTCCTCTCCGCTCGGCCTGCGGCCCCTCTCCTCTCCGCTCGGCCTGCGGCCCCTCTCCTCTCCTCTCCGCTCGGCCTGCGGCCCCTCTCCTCTCCTCTCCGCTCGGCCTGCGGCCCCTCTCCTCTCCTCTCCTGTAGGCTCGGCCTGCGGCCCCTCTCCTCTCCTGTAGGCTCGGCCTGCGGCCCCTCTCCTCTCCTGTAGGCTCGGCCTGCGGCCCCTCTCCTCTCCTCTCCTGTAGGCTCGGCCTGCGGCCCCTCTCCTCTCCTGTAGGCTCGGCCTGCGGCCCCTCTCCATTCCTCTAGGCTCGGTCTGAGCCTTCCGGGATCGAGCTGTTGTGTTCCATGGCGAACTGAACAGCTTGCAGTGCATTGTAATACATGCAAGCAGCAGAAGACAAACAGTTTATGAAATAAAGCAATAGGGAGAATGACATCTGCCGCAGTTATTGTCGTTTATCCCAATATTTGCCAAAATTCCCTTACTGCTCGACATGACACAGTAACGTATCTTCTTTATTTTTCAGAGACTCTTCCATCGTGGTAACCGTCTCTTCGGATCACGAGGCAAAAGTATTCTGTGTGGATAAACTTGACCGCTAGACACGACCGTCCCTTCACTGTGAAGCGCAGACCCCCATGTTTCTGGAGCGGGGAGGCTGGAGCTGTATTTTCTGTTCTGTACATGTTTCATAGGGTTGAATGCGTTTAACTTAATACTGACTGATGTATGTGGATATAAACACGTATGTGGGCTCTCATGTATCTGTGACTCACACCGTCTTCAACTTTTTAGTAGTTGGTAAAGTTAGCATTTTGATTTCTTAAAGTTACAGGCCATGAGTTCAGGGCATCCGCAAAGGAGAGACGGAGGACACCTGTCAGCCGCACAGAGGAGAGCGCCATTTTATATATGCTCTCTTCAAGGGTCTCCCGCCATGTGTGAGACTTGAATGGATTGTCTGGGATTCCAAGACATTTAACTGCAGGAAATTATTTAAAATAAAAAATATCGAAAGCCATTACTCACTTGTGAAATCCCTCTCTGCTCCAGCACTGCCTTAGTGATGTCCCTGCCAGTCCAGCAGTGACGATGTCCCCACTGCAGCCAATCGCTGGTCACATTCTGAACATGTCGGCATCACTGCTAGGCCTGTGATTGGCTGCAGTGGTCACGTGAATGATGTGTGTGACTTAATTGCTGCGAGGACCAGAGCAGCTGCGCTTGGGTGGCGGGACATTAAGGGGCGAGTACGTTTTTTTTTTTTTCATTAGTTATTTATTTATACCAATAAAATCCCAGACTACACTGTGTAACCGCTGAAGACAGTGATTGGCTGCTGTGATCACGTCGTCTGTGCAGAGACCAAGCTCTACATTAGTTACATGTCTTACTAGACCATGTGACTAGGGATGAGCCAATTTCATATTTTGAAATTCGTTTTTGGCTCGGGTTGTGGTATAATGTGAATTGCGTTACAGATTCTGTTACCACGGACCATAATTCAATTCCATGGTGGAATGCCTTTAGAGGACTCTCCTGCATAACGGAAACAAGACGGATCCGTTATGCAGGCCATAGTCTTCTATTATGACGGAATGCCTCTAGTCATGGAATTGCGTTCTGGTCCGTGGTAACGGAATCAATAACTCAGTTCACATTATACCACAACCCGAACCGAAAACGAATTTCAAAATATGAAATTCGCTCATCTCTACGTGTGACTGCTGAGGCCAGGAATTGGCTGCAGTGTTCCCATGGGGATTAGTCAGGCACACGTCATTGCTGCAGAGACTGGGTGCTGCATTGATTACGTCCCTTACTATACCATGTGACTGCTGAGACCAGTAATTGACTGCAGTGATCCATGGGAATTTGTTGGGCACATCGTCTGTGGAAATCCTGTGGCTGCAATGATTACGTCTGACTATACCACGTGACTGCAGGGATCACATGGATTAGTCTGTCATCGCTGCAGAGACAGGCCTTGCATTGATTACGTCCCTGACTACATTGTATGACCGCTGAAGACAGTATTTGGCTGCAGCGATCACATAGTGATTGGTCGGGAACGTCGTCTGTGCAGAGACCGGGCTCTACATTTTGTCTCGCTGTACTTTTTGTAGCAGCCGAGCTGTTCACTTGCATTACTGTTCAGCCCGAGATGCTTCTGATACATCGGGTTTGTTTTCAGAAAAATGGCGGCTTCTCCTGTGGAGGTGGGATCGCAGAAATATTATTTAAAGGGGTTATCTGAGTGTTTAATACCATTCGCTTGAAAGGGACTGAGCTGCGTCTAGGCCACGTGACCGATGAAATGACGTCACTGGCCTTGACAGAACTTTCACCGTTGTCTTCGAACAGTTGATTGGCAGGGGGTGGCGGGAGTTGGTCCCCCACCAATCATATACTGAGGATAGGTCATCAGTATTAAACACTTGGACAACCCCCTTAATGTATCATTTCATTTCTCTGCAATGGAAATCTATGCCAAAAAGTATCAGTCGGTTTTTGATAAACCGGGCAGTGACGTCATGGGCGTCACTAGAAACCAAACTTATCTTTCATTTTCAAAAATGTTCTGGCTTTGTCATAATGTTCAGCTTATTGTAGTCTGAGAATAGATGTGGGGCAGGTGGATACACAACAGTTACCACAATGAAAGTGATATCCCCGTCCTTGTCTTATGGCTTCCTGCCGTTTCAGTGCAAAACTCCCTCCCGCGACTCCACTCCTATAAAATGTAACAAGGCGTAAAACAGGATACTCAAAATAGTCTGTTGCAAATGATATACGGCACATGTATTTGGTATCCCCATAAAGGTGGTAACCTCCGTAGTGCCTGTATGATGACCACCCACACCCTAGTATAAATTCACACCACGCATTAGTAGGCGCACGTTATTGCATCTTAAGACCACCTGCACACAATGTGGGTGAACGCGCAGAAGATCCACACAAATTTTCGTGCGGATTTAGGCGTTTCTGCAGCATATCTGCACCAAAATCCATGGTGGTAACAGCGGGTGTTGTTGCAGATCTCTCCTTTCCATTGATACGGGTGAAATGCGCAGCTAAAACCACCAACATAATTAACATACTATACATCCAGCAATTTGCCTCCATGCTGGATGAGGCACTGGTGTACATTTTGGCCAAAGCGTAGTAAGCCACTCACCACGTCAAGGTCGCCTCTATGAGGTGTCCCTAACACTAGTTCCTACCTGTTTATGGGCCATGACAGCCACACAAAGTCCAGGGAATGCAGGTCAGCGTGCACGCCAAGCACACTCTGCTTTTAACCCCGTCCGGTGCCATTACAGCTTTCATCGGATCCAGGGATGCAAGTACCAACATGCATGCTGAGCCCACTATATACTTCTCCTGGAGCCAAATGGCTACTGGTAGGTTCTATATTGCTGGTTGCAGAGTGCTATCACATTTGTATTTTCCGTTTGTATATGTATTTCGCCATAGTGATGTGCACCTACATACAGGTTGTGCTGACTCAACCCCCCACATTTTTTCTCTGTAGTATATATTGGAGGCGTGGCGATCTCCTTGGAGTCAAGCACACCTGACCAGTCAATCTGTCCTGGAGGCTGGTTTTAAAGTCGGTATAAAACTGAGTCTGCTTATATAGAACCTACCATTAGCCATCTGGCTCCAGGAGAAGTATATGGTGGGCTCAGCATGCATGTTGGTACTTGCATCCCTGGATCCGATGAAAGCTGTAATGGCACCGGACGGGGTTAAAAGCAGAGTGTGCTTGGCGTGCATGCTGCACCTGCATTCCCTGGACTTTATGTGGCTGTCATGGCCCGTGAACAGGTAGGAACAAGAGTTAGGGACCACTCAAATAGAGGCGACCTTGACGTAGTGAGTGGCTTACTACGCTTTGGCCAAAATGTACACCAATGTCTCATCCAGCATGGAGGGCAGAGTGCTGGATGTAGTGTGCGATCACATTTGTATTTTTCGTTTGTTATGTATTTCGCCATAGTGATCTGCACCACATACAGGTTGTGCGGGCTCAACCCCCCACATAATTAACATACTATACATTTGGAAATCCACGGCAGGTCAATTTTCGTGTGCTAATGTCATAGACTTTGCTGGTACTGTATTATACAGCGGTATTTCTGCATGAAAAACCGCATGTATTATGCTACGTGTGTAGGTGACTAAAAGGTTTTTTCCGACACTTAGATATAGGATCGAAGAGGAGATAAGTCATCAATATCAGATTGTGGTTGGTCCGACACCCCCCACCGATCTGCTGTCTTGGTCAGCCACCAGCACTGGAAACTAAAGAGTGGATTGAGCAGAAAGCCACTTGGTCGTGGCCAGGATCTGCAGTGCGCCACGGACAATGCACGAGCCTTCTGCTTCCTAGTGTCCAGTGCTCGTGGCTGCCCAAAACAGCTGATCTTTGGGGGTGCCACAGTGTCCACTGCTGTTAGGGAGCTGCCATATTACGGTTTTTGTTGTTTTTTGGCTTGTAAACATTGCCAAGAAATCCTAGTGTTTTAATAAAAAAATAATAATTTTCAGTTTATTTCCTAGAAAAGTCTATGGCAAAATGGCTAAAAACAAAACATCACATCCAGATGCAGCTCGATAAAAATGAAAATGCCGTTGACCACAAAAAAAATCCACCTCAAAGTTGAAAAAAATATGACTTTGCTTGTTTCCATTGAGCATCTGGAGCTGCTGTTTTTTTTACCTTAAAAAAAATAAAAATGCAAAAAAAAACAACACCCGCCTAATAGTGGCCATACCGGCTGCTTTGGGTAGCTGAGCCAGTTCTACTTTACACCAGCTTGATAAATCTCCCCCTAAATTATTTTATAGGAAGATTCAAACATAAAATCATTTTTGGTAACTTTAACTTATATACATTTTATTAAACAAAAACATATTTGAATGCATAAAAAGGGTAATAAGTTTAGATCAGCTTGACACCTCGTATGACCCTGGAGATCTCAGTGATGGTAACATATCCGGATGTCTCCACTATGGGGATCTGTTCCTGGATATGAACTGGTTAATTATTGTGCAGAAAACGAGGCAGGTGTAATATCAGAGGAAGGCAATTCTGTCTCATGAGCAGCAGGGGGCGCAGCTCCAGCGACTACACAGATTTGGTGAACCTCTCGCTCATGTATTCCCCCTTGTTAGCGTCCCTCATCCTCTGTAGAGCCTTCATCTGCTCCAAGCGCCTCTTGTCAACTTTGTTCTTTGCAAACAAAAACAGCAGAATGCCGGAAGGCAAGCCGATCACCCTGCGGTACAAATAACAGGACGTCTGTGGGGCTGACGAACTTTACAGCAACCTAATAACAGATTACCATTAACCCACTTATATCCTCTCCAGATACACACTGATCTTGTCTACGTGCATATACACATTACATTACTTAACATGTACTGATGCTCCAGAGCTGCACTCACTATTCTGCTGGTGCAGTCACTGTGTACATACATTACTTATCCTGAGTTACATCCTGTATTATACTCCAGAGCTGCACTCACTATTCTGCTGGTGCAGTCTCTGTGTACATACATTACATTACTTATCCTGTACTGATCCTGAGTTACATCCTGTATTATACTCCAGAGCTGCACTCACTATTCTGCTGGTGCAGTCACTGTGTACATACATTACTTATCCTGTACTGATCCTGAGTTTTACAGCAAGACACGGAGGCGAGTATTGCATAATCCTTCTTTACTGAACCACCAATAGCAGCAAAGAGAAAAATTTACATATAAGGAACCATAGCAACCAAGGTCCCTCCCCACTGGCCCCTATAATAGGCCTCTCTTCCTCTGTGACTTCCTCTTTCTTTGCTGCTGCCACCAAGTTAAGTACATCTTATTTATGCTTGTGTCATTTATATTTGGTGTCTTTGCGCTGTTTACCCCAGGGTGACTAACCCTGCATGCTCGCAGCGCTCCCCTTTGCCTCATGCATTCGGCTTATTGCTGGGGTGTATTGTTTTATTTGCATTGCGCTGAGTTGCTTCGGTTGCCGTTTTCCCGCGCCCCCCCACCCCCACCCCCCCTCGGTTTTCCCTTACCCTTAGTTCCGGGGGGGTTCTCTGCCCTAGCCAGTGGTCTTTTGACACATTGTGAGTCCTACCTCTGGATCACTTAGGTTCCCGGCATATGGTGGGCGGATCCTCCGTCCCTGTGGACGGCGGCTTCGTTCCTGGCGCTTGCTGTGCGGTGGGACAGCGAGATCTCGCGAGATCTCGGCGGCCATCTTGCGTTTGGCTGCCGCGATTCGCGGGCTTTTGGGGGCGGAGCTACAGCGTCTCCTGCTCCTTCCGGCCAGTCGCTTTCTACTTACAGCACGGTCGGCGGCTCCTGCTGCTCCCTCTGCCTTCTAGCCTCCAGGGTTCTCCTCAGGCATCTCAGCTCTTCACAGTGAGTTACTTTCACCGGGTAGCACTTTAGCCAGGCCAGTGGCAGTTATGTCTGTACCTACGTCCCCTCGGTCTGCCGGCAGGCCCCCCTCCCCCCCTGAGGGATCCGGCCCCTCTCATGTGGATGCCCAGGCGCTGGCTCTACAGCGATCAGTGTCGGATGCGATCATGGCAGCCATGGGCTCCATGTCATCCATCCTTTCTCAGACCATTACCCAGGCCCTGGCCGTCCCACCTTCCAATTTACCTGTGCAGGATCCCATTGCCACTCCGCAGCCTACCTCAAATGACTCTCCTTTTGTAGAGGAGGTTTTGACTGGTGCGCATATTGCCACCCCAGAGACCGTGCTTAGACCACGGAAGAGGGCCCTTTCCCGCCGGGCAGAACGGGCGCGGACATGGAAAAGCGCAAGAGCGCAATCCCCGGAATTGTCTGGCTCTGACAGAGCTTCAGACGAGGAGGCATTCGCGGATATGGATTATGAGGCGGAGGAGGATGTCACCCCCCCAGTTCAGGGCCCCTCGGCTGCAGTTGCAGCTACCTCCTCTGCCAGGGATGTGGTGTCCCCTTGTACCGCTTCCCTATCTGTGGCGGTTCTGGATGATTCGGGAGAACCTATGTTTGACCCCGAATCGTTGCACCACCCGCGTTCGGCGGAATGGCTCCCCTCCCCTCATGTAGGGGCTTATTTGGAGCACTGGGTGCGTCACTCGCTTTCCCGCGATTCACGCAACAAACTCAGGGCTGAGTGTCCCAGGCCATTGGTTCCTAATAAGGTGTGCGAGACCCCAATAGTGGATCCCAAAATGGCTCAGTTTCTAACCAAAACTGGCTGGAACTCAAAGAAGGGCCTGGATTCGGCTCTTCGTAGCTGCCAGGACAAGATCCTAGATGTCCTCGGCCCACTTACCAAGATCTTGGAGATGGCCGAGGCAGCCAGGAGTGAGGGATCCCCAATAGACCACGAGGAGTTACGGGGCTGGGCCCAGAGGGCCATTTGCCTTACCGGCAACGCCAATACTTCAGTGGCGATTGAGAGGCGCAAGTCTATCCTTTTCAAGATAGACCCTAAGTTAGCTAACTTGGCGCTCACTGAGGCGGGAAAGGAAGCCCAGGGCCTCCTTTTCGGTGAGTCCTTCATTAAGGACATGGGCCGTTTTGTGGGCACCTTTACTGCGCTTGATAAGGCCCAGAGTTCGATGCGCAGGGTGTTTCACGGACGGGTCTCTCATCGGGCCGGCAGTGGTAGGGGCCGCCTGTCCGGCCGTGCTAGTTTCCAGGCCCGCGGAGCAAATAGAGGTGCCGGTGGACATCGTCCATCCTTCCAGGAGCAACGCAACCCGTCTCCTTTCTTCGCCTCCAGAGGAAACCAGTGGCGTTCTCGTTCCTTCCGGGGCAACCCCAACCATCGCAGACCCTTGGGTAAGTGCTCCTCTGACCGGGGATTCTATGGTTCCTTGTGTAGGGGGCAGACTCCAGCGTTTTTCCCACGCTTGGAGTGTCATTACCTCAGACCCGTGGGTCCTCACCACGGTCAAGGGATTTCACATAGAGCTCACGGGGTCTCCCTACGTTGTCCCCTCCCCGCCACTTGTCCCCCTGTCACACACAGCTTGCGCTCTGGTCGACGCGGAGTTGTGCTCCCTCAGACAGAAGCGGGCGATAGAACGAGCGTCCCCATCACGTGGGGCGGTGATCAGCAATATCTTCCTTGTCCAGAAGAAGGGTGGACAGATGAGGCCAGTTATCAATCTGCGCGCGCTGAATGCGGTAGTTCGCTACCGGCATTTCAAAATGGAGGGGATCCATCTTCTTCGGGACTTGTTAGTTCCTGGGGACTGGATGGTAAAGCTGGACCTGAAGGATGCCTACCTGACGGTCCCAGTGGCCACTCACTCCAGGGACCTACTCCAGTTCAGGTGGAACGGCGAGGTCTGGAGGTTCACCTGTCTGCCATTCGGACTGTCGTCAGCTCCTTGGTGCTTCACCAAGTTGCTGCGTCCGGTCGTGTCATGGTTGAGGACTCGGGGCGTCCGCCTAATTATTTACCTGGACGACATCCTTCTGATGCACGAATCCAGGGTGGGGTTACTGGAACATCTCCAGTGGACGTCGGATTTGCTTTCAGATCTCGGATTCCTCCTCAACATAGAGAAGTCCTGCCTCATCCCGACTCAGAAGATGGAATTCTTAGGATTCACGGTGGATTCTCTCTCGGAGTCCCTCAGTCTGCCGACGGCAAAATTGCGGGCGATCCGCAAGGAACTGAGACATGCGCTTCTCATACCCCATCTCTCATTGCGTCATCTGGCCCGCATCATCGGTCTGTTAGCCTCATCCATCCAGGCGGTGTTTCCAGCCCCATTACATTACCGTGCGCTCCAGCGTCTGAAGATCGCCCATCTTCGGACCGGTGCATCCTTTGCGGACGCGGTGGTCCTGGATTCGGAGGCCCGAGAGGAATTGAGTTGGTGGATAGCCAATCTGGAGGCGTGGAACGGCAGGGCGATTTTCGGCTCCCTGCCAGAGTTGACCATAGAATCAGATGCGAGCCTCCAGGGTTGGGGCGCCCATTGCAATGGTGTATCTACGGGAGGCCCATGGTCAGCGGAGGAGTCCCTCCTGCACATCAATGCTTTGGAGCTCCTGGCAGGATCTTTCGCGGTGAGGAGTTTTTCCAACGGGATCGCCAACGCTTGCATCAAGTTACGTATGGACAATATATCAGCAGTCCAGTATGTCAACCGTTTGGGGGGTACTCGCTCAGCGACGTTGGCTCGTCTGGCCAAAGACTTTTGGACATTTTGCCTAGCCAGGGACATCATGGTCCAGGCGGAGTACCTACCGGGACTGAGCAACGTCCAGGCGGATTGGAACTCGCGCTACCTATCGGATGGCAGCGATTGGCAATTGGACCCTCTGGTCTTCTCAGCTATCTCGGAATTGTGGGGTCCGATGTCTATCGACCTGTTCGCTTCACGGCTGAACAGACAGCTCACCCGTTTTTACAGCTGGCGTCCGGACCCGGAAGCATTAGCAGTGGATGCGTTCCTCCAGGATTGGTCGGTATCCCGCCTGTACGCGTTTCCCCCATTCTCGATGATTCCGAGGACACTCTTGCAGGTGATTCGTCAGCAGGCGGACCTAGTTCTTGTGGTACCGTTCTGGGGGTCTCAGGTCTGGTTCCCCTCGTTGCTGAGGATTCTAGTGGAGATTCCTGTACTTCTCCCGACCCGGTCGGATCTCCTCCACAACCCTCTGGGACTACAACATCCCCTTTTACTCGACGGATCCCTGCGGCTGCTGGCATGCCGGATCTCCGGACACCTGGATCGTTCGAGGGAGTTTCGGCAGCAACTCGACAGCTATTGGACAGTGCATGGGCTCCCGGCACTAGGAAGTCGTACCGGGCAGCCTGGAGAACTTGGGCTAACTGGTGCGTGGAACGGGACTTGGATCCCGTTTCGGCACCTGTAACCCACCTGCTAGAGTTTCTCACCTCTCTCTTCGAGGCGGGGAAGGCATATCGGACCATTAACCTTTTTAGGTCCGCTATCTCTTCTACCCATGCGGGCTTCGAGGGAGTCGCGGCTGGCCAACATCCGTCTGTTTCTCGCCTGTTAAGGGGGGCTCGTTTATCTCGTCCCCCGCGTCCTCGTTTTTCCACTACATGGGACGTGACCCTGGTCCTTACCTTCTTGTCCTCCTGGCCCGAGAACTCTGACCTCACAATTAGGCAATTGTCAGCTAAGCTCTTGACGTTATTTTGCCTCATTTCATGCAAGAGGGTCTCAGATGTGAGGGCTCTTGATCACGACGCGCGCTCCTTTACCCCGGAGGGGGTTACTTTCAACATCTCGCGTCGCACGAAGACCAACATACGTTTCGTGTCCTACCCCAGTTTTCCTGACTCTCCGATTTTATGTCCAGTGGCGTGCCTTAAAGAATACGAGTCCAGGACTCTGGCGCATCGGTCTCCGAACAGTTCTCAGCTGTTCATTTCTATTCGTCATCCTTTTGGACCGGTTTCTAGCCCCACGTTAGCACGCTGGCTTAAATGGGTCATGTCATTAGCTGGTGTAGACACGTCTGTCTTCACGGCCCATTCTGCGCGTGGGGCCTCTGCCACCGCCTTGGCGGTTTCGGGTGCCAGATTAGAGGATGTTATGCGCCTGGCTGATTGGTCCAATGTGACCACTTTCAGGGAGTTCTATTTCCGTCCTCCACCTAATTTATTTGCTTCAATCATTGACGGGCTTTGAACTTGCAATACGAAGCCTCCGTGTCTTGCTGTAAAACTTAATGATTTTCCTATTTCATGACGTAAAGTCATAGTTTTATTAAAGACACGGAGGCGAGTATTGCCCACCCTATTCCCTCCCTTGGGTTTTTTCTCGCAGTTTTTGGTTACAGGGGTCACGTATCATTACCTCTATGTATTATTAACCTTTTAAGTTATTGTGTTTTAGGTTTTATTGTCCTAATGTTCTTGCATTGACATTGTATTTCATGTTATTTATTACAATTCTTATTGTGTTCGGTCACTTGTCACCTGTTTTTCCAGTGGCGAAGGTGGCGTCTGGACATTCTGTCTGGAGATGTTGTTTCACCTAGGCCTATGGTCTGTTTTATTTTCCAGGATGAAGTCTTTCCGTTGCAGTATGCCGTGTTTTCCGGAGGATATGTTCTACAGTTTAGCCTGGTTGGCTAGTTGATTACGCTGCTGGGCGTTGGACTGTCTGTTCCAGTTGAAGTTTGGAGTCATCGTTGTGATGTTCGTGATGTCGGTTCAGTTCAGAGTTACCGTTGGGATGTTCGGGATGTCAGCACCAGAGGATCAAAGAAAGAGGAAGTCACAGAGGAAGAGAGGCCTATTATAGGGGCCAGTGGGGAGGGACCTTGGTTGCTATGGTTCCTTATATGTAAATTTTTCTCTTTGCTGCTATTGGTGGTTCAGTAAAGAAGGATTATGCAATACTCGCCTCCGTGTCTTTAATAAAACTATGACTTTACGTCATGAAATAGGAAAATCATTAAGTTACATCCTGTATTATACTCCAGAGCTGCACTCACTATTCTGCTGGTGCAGTCACTGTGTACATACATTACATTACTTATCCTGAGTTACATCCTGTATTATACTCCAGAGCTGCACTCACTATTCTGCTGGTGCAGTCACTGTGTACATACATTACATTACTTATCCTGTACTGATCCTGAGTTACATCCTGTATTATACTTCAGAGCTGCACTCACTATTCTGCTGGTGCAGTCACTGTGTACATACATTACATTACTTATCCTGTACTGATCTTGAGTTACATCCTGCATTATACTCCAGAGCTGCACTCACTATTCTGCTGGTGCAGTCACTGTGTACATACATTACTTATCCTGTAATGATCCTGAGTTACATCCTGTATTATACTTCAGAGCTGCACTCACTATTCTGCTGGTGCAGTCACTGTGTACATACATTACTTACCCTGTACCGATCCTGAGTTACATCCTGTATTATACTCCAGAGCTGCACTCACTATTCTGCTAGTAAAGTCACTGTGTACATACATTACATTACTTATCCTGTACTGATCCTGAGTTACATCCTGTATTATACTCCAGAGCTGCACTCACTATTCTGCTGGTGCAGTCACTGTGTACATACATTACTTATCCTGTACTGATCCTGAGTTACATCCTGTATTATACTCCAGAGCTGCACTCACTATTATATAAGGGACAATGAAAGGGGTGTCTGTACCGTATCTAATGTGAAGTTGAACCCAAATCAGCAGAGTAAGCTCAGTACAGATACTCCATGAAAAGAAAATGCTGGGAGATTTCAGCTCTGAAGCCTGTAGAATTGTCACTACCCTGGACCCAGATGTCCATTATTAGACCAGTGAATGTTAACCCCATGTGACATGGGGGGGGGGGGGGGGGTATATTGGGGCGATCTGCAGACTCTTCCACTTACCATGCAATCCCCACTTTCTTCATAGGATTTTGGCCCTTGGCCCCAGCGACGTACATGCTGCTTCTGTGCACGGGCTCCTCATTCTTTGGGGCTGCACATAATGGAGACGCGCTGTGCACGGATTTAGCAATTTCCGCTATTGAGGGTCTCGGGAAGAGGGTCCTTCTACAGACGGCGCCCAGAAGAGAGTCTGAAACCATAGACATAAAAGGGAAAGTAGTACTGTGCACTGGTCTACACACAATATAGAGAATGGGAAGTAGTACTGTGCACCGGTCTACACGCAATATAGAGACTATGTGAAGTAGTACTGTGCACCCGTCTACACACAATATAGAGAATGTGAAGTAGTACTGTGCACCCGTCTACACACAATATAGAGAATGGGAAGTAGTACTGTGCACTGGTCTACACACAATATAGAGAATAGGAAGTAGTACTGTGCACAGGTCTACACACAATATAGAGACTATGTGAAGTAGTACTGTGCACAGGTCTACACACAATATAGAGACTATGTGAAGTAGTACTGTGCACAGGTCTACACACAATATAGAGACTGTGAAGTAGTACTGTGCACCGGTCTATACACAATATAGAGACTATGGGAAGTAGTACTGTGCACCAGTCTATACACAATACAGAGACTATGGGAAGTAGTACTGTGCACCGGTCTACACACAATATAGAGAATGGGAAGTAGTACTGTGCACCGGTCTACACACAATATAGAGACTATGGGAAGTAGTACTGTGCACCGGTCTATACACAATATAGAGACTATGAGAAGTAGTACTGTGCAGTGATAAAAAGGTAAAACTAAATTAAAATCACAAAACACAACATGAATAAGCCAATGTAACAGAGAAGCACTACAATTCCCAGCACCCCCCATAGCTCTGCACCCTGCAGGCCTCCTCACTCATGCTGTGCCCCCATTACCCTTGCAGCTCCTGACACCCCCTGACAGCAGCACTGCCGCCCTGGAAGCTGCCATCTTGCACTGAGCCCGGCCTGCAGCACAGTTTCTAAAGCTGCTTCCTGCTGAACGCAAAGCATTGTGGGAGTTGTAGTCTTTTACCGATTCTCTGCTCTTGTTTTCAGATCCTCATTTTATAAACAGCAAGAAATGAAATAAACAATAGAATTTCGGCTCCTTTCTCACTTGCGGCAGAGGATTCCGGCAGGCAGTTACGTCCGGACGCAAACGGATGCATTTGTGAGACGGATCCAGATGCGGATCCATCTGACAAATGCATTGCAATACCAGATCCGTCTCTCCGGTTCTCATCCGTAAAGACGGATCCGGTATTAATTTTTTTCACATTTGTAAAGGTCTGTGCATGCGCAGATCAGGAAACTGGATCCGGTTTTCCGGAACACTTAGTACCGGATCCGGCATTCCGACAAGTGTTCAGGATTTTTGGCCGGAGAGAAAACTTCAGCATGCTGCGGTATTTTCTCCACCCAAAAAACGGAAGAGGGACTGAACTGATGCATCCTGAACGGATCGCTCTCCATTCAGAATGCATTAGGATCAGCTCTTTCCCTGTGACGGAACTCTATGCCGGAAAAGAATAACGCTAGTGTGAAAGTAGCCTGACAATCTAACAATTCCTAAACTATGGATCGTTTAAAGAACCGTACCCCAAACAACAAAGTGATGGGGTCCCCCCTGCCGAGATCACTGGGGTCTGCTGTACTACCCTCATAACTGAGTGCCTTCATGTCCCACAAATTGTCAGCAGACAGGTGACCTGAAGATCCTGGGCCCGGAAACAAGTCTGCGCAAGGGTCCACAACCATTTATATGCAGCGCCACATACCGTAATATTGCACCTCCATAGACATCAACTAACTAAACTGAAATCAGCCCTTCATATTTGTTAGGTCATTGTTATGGGGGATCTGTGGATGGCACTGTTATGGGGGATCCGTGGCTGACACTGTTATGGGGGATCTGTGGATGACACTGTTATGGGGGATCTGTGGATGACACTGTTATGGGGGATCTGTGGATGACACTGTTATGGGGGATCTGTGGATGACACTGTTATGGGGGATCTGTGGATGACACTGTTATGGGGGATCTGTGGATGACACTGTTATGGGGGATCTGTGGATGACACTGTTATGGGGGATCTGTGGATGACACTGTTATGGGGGATCTGTGGATGACACTGTTATGGGGGATCTGTGGATGACACTGTTATGGGGGATCTGTGGATGACACTGTTATGGGGGAATCTGTGGATGACACTGTTATGGGGGATCCGTGGCTGACACTGTTATGGGGGATCTGTGGATGACACTGTTATGGGGAATCTGTGGATGACACTGTTATGGGGCGATCTGTGGATGACACTGTTATGGGGGATCTGTGGATGGCACTGTTAGGGGGGATCTGTGGATGACACTGTTATGGGGAATCTGTGGATGACACTGTTATGGGGGATCCGTGGCTGACACTGTTATGGGGGATCTGTGGATGACACTGTTATGGGGCGATCTGTGGATGACACTGTTATGGGGGATCTGTGGATGGCACTGTTAGGGGGGATCTGTGGATGACACTGTTGTAGGGGATCTGTGGATGACACTGTTATGGGGGATCTGTGGATGACACTGTTATGGGGGATCTGTGGATGACACTGTTATGGGGGATCTGTGGATGACACTGTTATGGGGATCTGTGGATGACACTGTTATGGGGGATCTGTGGATGACACTGTTATGGGGGATCTGTGGATGACACTGTTATGGGGGATCCGTGGCTGACACTGTTATGGGGGATCTGTGGATGACACTGTTATGGGGCGATCTGTGGATGACACTGTTATGGGGGATCTGTGGATGGCACTGTTAGGGGGGATCTGTGGATGACACTGTTATGGGGAATCTGTGGATGACACTGTTATGGGGGATCCGTGGCTGACACTGTTATGGGGGATCTGTGGATGACACTGTTATGGGGCGATCTGTGGATGACACTGTTATGGGGGATCTGTGGATGGCACTGTTAGGGGGGATCTGTGGATGACACTGTTGTAGGGGATCTGTGGATGACACTGTTATGGGGGATCTGTGGATGACACTGTTATGGGGGATCTGTGGATGACACTGTTATGGGGATCTGTGGATGACACTGTTATGGGGGATCTGTGGATGACACTGTTATGGGGGATCTGTGGATGACACTGTTGTGGGGGATCTGTGGATGACACTGTTGTGGGGGATCTGTGGATGACACTGTTGTGGGGGATCTTTTATACTGTCTTTCCTGTTTACTTTCCTAAACTTAGGACACTCTTCCGCCCACTAACCAGAAGAACGCATATAACACTACAACTCCCAAAATCCATCGCGGCGAGCATGCGCTCTGCACCTTGTTTACGTGCGCGAAGTGCGTTGTCACTCTGATTTGCTGGGAGGGGAGCTGCTTCTGATTGGTTACCGTCTGACAACCTGTCATGCTATTGGTTGCGGTGTGTACCGCCCTCGTCCCAGCTGACGGTTCAGGTTAGGTTTCGCCGTGTGCTGGGAAGGAGGAGCGCCCACGTGTGTCAGGCCGGAGCGGATCCCATGGGCGCCTCATTCCTCTGCTAGTCTGTACTGTAAGTGCTCTCGGAGGTCCTGGGATAAACATGGGGCCCCCTGGTGGCAGCAGTAGGGCACGGGGCGTGTGGGGAGAGGGGTTAGTTGGGGGTCCCCTGGTGGGTCATAGATGACTTCTTGAGCATATGTGAGGGAAGCAGGGGGCTCAGGCCTGTGATGCCCACAGTTTAGGGTCAGGTAACCAGGCTCCTTCTGTCCATTCCAATTGTGCAAGTGTTTGCCATTTTCAAGATCACTGCTTGCTGTCATTGGGTGGAAGCATTCCTGTTTACATCTGGAGGCTGAAAACATGTAAAGAACTTAGACACCCAGTTGCTGAGGGTTTGTTACAGTTGTATTTGGTGAATGAGTGATGGCTGATACATTGTAGCAAACCCTCAGGGCCGGAGAAACATTAGTGTCTGTTATGTGTAACAGACCTGTGTATAAAATACTATAAAAGCTGTACAGGTTGTCAGCATGTGGATGTTTCCATTCACTGATGGCAATGAGAGATCTTATAAAAAGTTAAGCGTTATGCCCCCCCCCCCCGCCTCCCCCATGTAATAGACGCAGAAGATTCTGCAATAAACCTGTTGTGTGTGAACTCAACCTGAACATTGACAGCTATTAAGTTCCTCTGTGTCGGTCTGCACTGTCTAGTATTCTATTCCTCTTGCTCTCATTTTCAGAAAGTGCCGCCCTGTGTCCCGGTGCTCAGAAAGTGATGGAAGGAGCCGGTGACGGAGGCGGCTCTGGATCAGCCAGTCCAGAGCCGGAAGAAGGAGGCGCCGCAGCAGCCGCAGTGGACTTTCATGAGGATGAAGAGATCATTGAGGTTCTGGAGCTAAATGAAGCAGAACCAGACCCAGGTAGGTGTTCAGGAGGGCGGTCAGAGCCCCTCGTGTATTGGTGGCATGGGGCTCCTATGAAGATTGCCGCCCTCTGGTCGTCATTCACTGGATATTGGCTGATCGGCCTGCACAGAGCAACGAGGAGCGGATCCCCAGGGGGCACCACTGGGACCATGGCCGAAACGGCTGCCCATCTGTTTGTATCACCGCCATGTACTACTACGTTTTCCTATATGTCCCCAACAGGTGCTGGGAGTGGATCCTTCGCCTGCCAGTCTCATGAGACGCCCCCTTTAATAGGGGCTCATCCAGTCCAATTATTTACACTGCAGGGATGGCTGTAAAAATGCAAAAAGTAGCAAAATTGTTGCGTCACTAAACCCAAAAAGTTGCAAAGCAAAAAGTTTCAGAGCGCAGGGTGCGATAAATTTCCTCTTTGAGTTTCATTTCCTCATCGCTTTCAAGACCTCTGCTGCCTGACAGTGAATTCAAACATTCTTGCTTATATGCAGAGGGTAGTAAAGGAGTTGTGCAATCGGTACATATTGATGACTATCCTCAGGACAGGCCGTCAATATCTGATTAGTGGGGGTCCGACTCCCGGCGCCCCCCGCCGATCAGCTCTTTGAAGAGGAGGCAGCGATGGTACGCAGTGTAAATACAAGTGAATGGAGTAACTACACTGCGCCGCTGCTGAGACGTTGCGGAGTGGAACTCGTACGATCGCTGACTTCTCTTCAAACAGCTGATCGGCGGGGGTGACGGGGGTCGGACCCCCACTGATCAAATACTGATGTATGGCTGTGATACCACTTTAACCATTCCTGGGCATCTTAAAGAGAATCTCGCAGCGCTAGGAAAGATCCGTTTAATCCGTTAAGGACACAGGTTTATTATTTTTTTTTTTCACTTCCCAATTTCAAATGCTGTATCTTTTTCTTTTATTTTTTTGTCATTGGGCAGCTTGTTTTTCTCGCTCCCTCTAAACTTTTACGTGCTCAGATGGGCCGCACCTAATAAAGGGTTAAACTGCTGGGATCGGAGTTAGCTCCAAGCCCAGAGTGTCAGCTGCCTAATACAGCCTTGACCCACACGTGATGGCATGGGCATTATCACAGAGCCCGCACTGTGATGGTATGGCGGCTCACGTTTACTAGGCGCATGTTAGGAAGGGGTTAAGCGTAACTTTACGTTCTAGTTATCACTGAGGAAGAACTTTAATCTTGTGCGCGCCATTCCGGCAGGTGTCCACCGGGGGCTCCTTAATGCTACAGTGCTCTTGCCTCTCTACACTAAATGCATCCCTGACCCCCAACCCTTGAGCGGCAGGCTCTGGCGTGGGTCACTCAAGCTAACGTCCCCCTCTGCTCCGCAGATGACCTGGCCAGTGACATGGAGGACGTGGATTTTGCAGATGAACCAGAAGATGGAGAAATGGCAGTCGAGGAATGGGAGACGGAAGACGAGGGGGTGGAGGAAGGAGCCGAACCCCATGACGACAGCGAGCTGACTTACTCCAATCACACGGGTAGGTGCAGGACCGGACTACTGCATCAATGACTTAACATGAATTATTATTTCTTACCATTTCCAATATCTCTGCTTGCTGTCTGTGAGTTGAAACACTTTTCTTTACATCCAGATGATCGGCTGCATCTCACAGCTGACAGTTTGCTACAAGTGCAGCTTCAGTATCTCCGAAATCCAGATCAATATGTTACAGTTCTCCTGCAGGGATACAATGTACGTTACAGTTCTCCTGCAGGGATACAATGTACGTTACAGTTCTCCTGCAGGGATACAATGTACGTTACAGTTCTCCTGCAGGGATGCAATGTACGTTACAGTTCTCCTGCAGGGATACAATGTACGTTACAGTTCTCCTGCAGGGATGCAATGTATGTTACAGTTCTCCTGCAGGGATACAATGTACGTTACAGTTCTCCTGCAGGGATACAATGTACGTTACAGTTCTCCTGCAGGGATACAATGTACGTTACAGTTCTCCTGCAGGGATACAATGTATGTTACAGTTCTCCTGCAGGGATACAATGTACGTTACAGTGCTCCTGCAGGGATACAATGTACGTTACAGTTCTCCTGCAGGGATACAATGTACGTTACAGTTCTCCTGCAGGGATACAATGTACGTTACAGTTCTCCTGCAGGGATACAATGTATGTTACAGTTCTCCTGCAGGGATACAATGTACGTTACAGTTCTCCTGCAGGGATACAATGTATGTTACAGTTCTCCTGCAGGGATACAATGTATGTTACAGTTCTCCTGCAGGGATACAATGTACGTTACAGTTCTCCTGCAGGGATACAATGTACGTTACAGTTCTCCTGCAGGGATACAATGTATGTTACAGTTCTCCTGCAGGGATACAATGTACGTTACAGTTCTCCTGCAGGGATACAATGTACGTTACAGTTCTCCTGCAGGGATACAATGTACGTTACAGTTCTCCTGCAGGGATACAATGTACGTTACAGTGCTCCGGCAGGGATACAATGTATGTTACAGTTCTCCTGCAGGGATACAATGTATGTTACAGTTCTCCTGCAGGGATACAATGTACGTTACAGTTCTCCTGCAGGGATACAATGTATGTTACAGTTCTCCTGCAGGGATACAATGTATGTTACAGTTCTCCTGCAGGGATACAATGTATGTTACAGTTCTCCTGCAGGGATACAATGTACGTTACAGTTCTCCTGCAGGGATACAATGTACGTTACAGTTCTCCTGCAGGGATACAATGTACGTTACAGTGCTCCTGCAGGGATACAATGTATGTTACAGTTCTCCTGCAGGGATACAATGTATGTTACAGTTCTCCTGCAGGGATACAATGTACGTTACAGTTCTCCTGCAGGGATACAATGTACGTTACAGTTCTCCTGCAGGGATACAATGTACGTTACAGTGCTCCTGCAGGGATACAATGTATGTTACAGTTCTCCTGCAGGGATACAATGTACGTTACTGTTCTCCTGCAGGGATACAATGTACGTTACAGTTCTCCTGCAGGGATACAATGTACGTTACAGTTCTCCTGCAGGGATACAATGTATCAGCCGCTCTGCTCCATACTAAGTGATTGTGTGGATCGGCGCAGTTTGTGGCCCCCGTGAATATGTCTGTCATGTCACTGCTCTGTTTCTTGGCAGCTTCTGTGTTCTGCGTCGGCCTGGACCCCAAGGAGAGCGCTCTCGCTGTGACCGGAGGAGAAGACGATAAGGCCTGTGTATGGAGAATAAGTGATGGCGAGACGCTGTTTGAGTGCACGGGTAACTATCATATAGAACATACATGGATTCTCTCATTCTACGTGAGGCACAGTGAACCTCAATACCTAGCGCACCCCTATTGCTGAGTATTTAAAGGGGTTTTAATACGGAAGACTTATTCTCAGACCAGGTCACCAGTATCCGATTGGCGGTGGTCTGACAGCTGGGCCCCCCCCCCCCCCCCCCGATCAGCTGTTTGAGAAGCTCCCAGCAGTGCTACAGCCTTCTTGCAGCTTTTCCTAGACCATTGATGTCACGTGGACTAGAAGCAGCTCAGCCCCATAGAAGTGAATTGGGCTGAGCGCGATACCAAGTACAGCCGCTACGGCGCTGTGCTTGGTGAGCTGAGAGAAGGCCTGGCGCTCACAGAAGTGCCGGTGCCTTCTCAAACAGCTGATTGGCATGGGCCCCGGGTCTTAATCAGATACCGATGATCGGTATGATAGGTCTTCAGTATTAAAATCTCGGAAAACCCTTTTAATCAGGTCCAGTCAATATGCCATGAATATGGCTGATTACAAAACCCCTTAAACATCAAACCTGTCAGATGCTGGGATTGTCCTGAGCCATAGGCAGTATAGTTACAGAGGTCGTAGTTTGCATTTTATTCATTACTGTGCAGCGGCTTCATGCTGATGTATAGCACCGCAACCTCCTGATCTGCATCCATCAACATTTTCCAGGTCACAAGGACTCGGTCACCTGCGCGGCATTCAGTCATGACTCTACCATGGTGGCTACGGGAGACATGAGCGGTCTCATCAAGGTGTGGAAGGTGGAGGACACAAAGGAGATCTGGTCATTTGAAGTGACTGACCTTGAAGTAAGAGGTTTTTCTCCATAGGAGCAGTATTATAGTAGTTATATTCTTGTACATAGGAGCAGTATTATAGTAGTTATATTCTTGTACATAGGAGGCAGTATTATAGTAGTTATATTCTTGTACATAGGAGGCAGTATTATAGTAGTTATATTCTTGTATATAGGAGGCAGTATTATAGTAGTTATATTCTTGTATATAGGAGGCAGTATTATAGTAGTTATATTCTTGTACATAGGAGCAGTATTATAGCAGTTATATTCCTGTACATAGGAGCAGTATTATAGTAGTTATATTCTTGTACATAGGAGCAGTATTATAGTAGTTATATTATTGTACATAGGAGGCAGTATTATAGTAGTTATATTCTTGTACATAGGAGCAGTATTATAGTAGTTATATTCTTGTACATAGGAGCAGTATTATAGTAGTTATATTCTTGTACATAGGAGCAGTATTATAGTAGTTATATTCTTGTACATAGGAGGCAGTATTATAGTAGTTATATTCTTGTACATAGGAGGCAGTATTATAGTAGTTATATTCTTGTACATAGGAGCAGTATTATAGTAGTTATATTATTGTACATAGGAGCAGTATTATAGCAGTTATATTCTTGTACATAGGAGCAGTATTATAGTAGTTATATTCTTGTACATAGGAGGCAGTATTATAGTAGTTATATTCTTGTACATAGGAGCAGTATTATAGTAGTTATATTCTTGTACATAGAGGCAGTATTATAGTAGTTATATTCTTGTACATAGGGGCAGTATTATAGTAGTTATATTCTTGTACATAGGAGGCAGTATTATATTAGTTATATTCTTGTACATAGGAGCAGTATTATAGTAGGTATATTCTTGTACATAGGAGGCAGTATTATAGTAGTTATATTCTTGTACATAGGGAGCAGTATTATAGTAGTTATATTCTTGTACATAGGAGCAGTATTATAGTAGTTATATTCTTGTACATAGGAGCAGTATTATAGTAGTTATATTATTGTACATAGGAGCAGTATTATAGTAGGTATATTCTTGTACATAGGAGCAGTATTATAGTAGGTATATTCTTGTACATAGGAGGCAGTATTATAGTAGTTATATCCTTGTACATAGGAGCAGTATTATAGTAGTTATATTCTTGTACATAAGGAGCAGTATTATAGTAGTTATATTCTTGTACATAGGAGGCAGTATTATAGTAGTTATATTCCTGTACATAGGAGCAGTATTATAGTAGTTATATTCTTGTACATAGGAGCAGTATTATAGTAGTTATATTCTTGTACATAGGAGCAGTATTATAGTAGTTATATTCTTGTACATATGAGCAGTATTATAGTAGTTATATTCTTGTACATAGGAGGTGGTATTATAGTAGTTATATTCTTGTACATAGGAGCAGTATTATAGTAGTTATATTATTGTACATAGGAGCAGTATTATAGTAGTTATATTCTTGTACATAGGAGCAGTATTATAGTAGTTATATTCTTGTACATAGGAGGCGGTATTATAGTAGTTATATTCATGTACCCAGGGGGCAGATTAGAATAATTGTGTATAAACTTGTTTCATTGAATCCCTTCCCTTGCAGTGGTTGGAGTGGCATCCTTGTGCCCACGTGTTACTTTGTGGTACAGCAGATGGCAATACTTGGATGTGGAAAATTCCCAGCGGAGAGTGTAAAACGTTTCAAGGTCCCAACTGCCCGGCTACCTGTGGACAGTTCTTACCAGATGGTGAGTTTGACTTGAGATGATGACAGATAACATAGGCTGTTTTTGATGATCTGCTGTTGTTAGGTCCCTTATCTGTATATTATATACACTTGTAGCTCACTTCATCAGTTCCTATTTAGATTCCCCTCCAAAAATTAAATTCTTCGTTAATTTATTTTTAATTTTTTTGCCTTCTGAAGGCAAGACCGCAGTAGTTGGCTATGAAGATGGAAGCGTGCGGATATGGGACCTTAAGCAGGGGAGCACTGTGCATGTCTTGAAAGGTAAATGGGATATATCCTTGTCCTGCAGCACTCCTAGTGGACACTCTGTGAATTGCGATATGTAAAGGTGGCTCCTGGTGATGGTTTTGTTCACATTGTTCATTGTCGTGCACAACGTATTTTTCTCACTTATGGAAGAACATTTGGTTCACGCCGAAGTTGCAGCGTCTTTTGATGATTGTTGTCTCGATGGCTGATTTCCATTGTCCCTCTAGGTTCTGATGCTCATACAGGACCCTTAACATGTGTGTCCTCCAATGCTGACGGCAGCCTGATCCTCACCGGTTCTGTAGACTGCGACACCAAAATGGTGAACACGGCCACCGGGAAGGTGAGTCTTCCAGCTCGTTGTCATATAACACTATGTAATAAAGTATTTGTCATTACAGACAACACCTCCACAATTGTATGGTGCAGTTTGATGGTGGGAATGGGGTCTTAGAGGGGTTGTCTCATGGGGACAGCTTATGTCTATGGGGTTGTCTCTTATTGGGGGCTATTATTATGGCTGCCAGAGGGGGAGGGGAGAGTTGACTGGGAGCTTACTGGGGACTATTATTATGGCTGCCAGAGGGAGAGGAGAGTTGACTGGGAGC
The DNA here is from genome assembly GCF_905171765.1 of Bufo bufo. NCBI lineage: Eukaryota > Metazoa > Chordata > Amphibia > Anura > Bufonidae > Bufo > Bufo bufo. The sequence goes on along the minus strand of NC_053395.1, from coordinate 222,862,366 downwards.
TTACTGCGGACCATATTTATGGCTGCTAGAGATGGGAGAGTAACTGTTGGTGGTGAGGAGAAGAGGGAGTGAAAGAAGTATGGAGTGCATGCATGTGTAGGTCAGAGAGATGGGTCGTGTCACCTCCATGAGCCCGCACACAGTACTGAGGGGGTTACAGACAAGAAAATAAAACAATGAAAAAGGTATTAATTATTTTTTTTGTAAAAAAGTCTAAAGTACTTTAAAATAATGGTAGATACCTTTTTGGAACATGTTATGTGATCTTGAGATAACCCATTTAACTAGCTTTCATGTCATGCCGCTTTCCCCCACTAGTGGCCGCTACAAAGGAGCTGATTGATCAGCCGATCAGAGCTGATCACTGGAGGTTTCTGTAAAGGTCCCGCCCCCCCCCCCCCCCCACCATGAGCCGATCTTTTAGGCTCCGCCTTGGGATTCCCAGGGATGCATGTCTCACCCGGCTACCTCTGTGTCTTCCCTAGGTTGTCGGTGTCTTCCGGACAGAGAGTAATGTTTCCAAAGCCTCTAAGCGAGAAGAAGGTGAAACGGAAACCAATTCGGTAGAGTCCGTGGGATTCTGCAGCGCGTAAGTGCTCAGCCATATGCGGCATTCTGAGAGAATGAAGGGCGTCTATAGGACGGTCAAACACCCTAGACACAGGATTACGATCAGGACATCGATGGTGACGACTCATTACGGCACACAGATGTGATGACTGCGACCTCATGGTATCTCATGGCAAATCACACTTTTGAACTGCTGCCAATAGTCTTATATAGACTGTAGAGAGATTGGCTTTAGGGTTGATGTAACCTTATGTGTAGTGGTGCTGTGTTTCACGATGTGTTTAGAGCACCCCTCTGTTCTAAGTACCCAGTGGTCTGATCCGCTATGGTGCAGTCAGTTGGGGAGAGAAGCCCTATGGGCTGTGGAACAGACCACTGTATGCAGATATTTTAGGGGTGTTCTTACTGAACTTAGAAGTGCAGTTTTCATATTCAACAGGCACCAAATAGACTGGAAATCCCGAAAAAGGTACGAGTAACCCCACACTGGATCACCATAAGACTAATTGAGATGACTGCTCATTCATATGGGGATGGGGGCACAGGACCCGTCTTATGATCGGTGGAGGTCCCAGCAGTCGGACTATGACCAATCAGGGACTTATCACCTAATATGTCTATATATAATGTATGTATGAAAAGGTAGATATATTTCGAGCATATTGTGTCCTTGCAGTCTCCCTCTGGCTGCGGTCGGTTACCTGGATGGAACTCTTGCCGTTTACGACATTTCTACACAGACTCTACGTCACCGGTGTCAACATGAAGTGAGTGATCTCCATCTACCCGTCCTGGGCCGCACTGTACAGGCTGAGTATGTTCCTTCGTCTTTATATGGGTTAGAGCACCATTTTACTGCTGCGGAGCTCCAAATCCCCTTTGTAGGCATACATTGGAGCAGCCATTAGAGGGCGCTCTCTGTGATGGTTCAGTCTTATTTCACCATGTAGGGAGCTCCCCCTAGTGGCGTCAACAGGCAGCCGAATATTGTATTTTAAATCTATGTCTATGTAAGGGGCTTTGGAGCTCTGTGTCCCCCAAAAAATGGAGCTCTTTACCCATGCTGACATCACAGGTACCTCAGTCACGTGATGTAACGGAGTCGTCCGGTACATTAGCCAGGTTGTGTTTGGCCCATGTCTCTGACATATAGGTCTCCCCCCAAGGATTCCTATATGCACAGGGAAGCCGCCGGGCTCCGCGCCTTCATGTCATGTGACCCTAATCTACTATAAGTGCAGGATGCCGATGGGTGTAACGCCCGCCCCTCTCTGTTCCGTAGTCCGGCATCGTACAGCTCCTTTGGGAGGACAACTCGCCTGTGGTCTACACTTGCAGCTTGGACGGGGCCGTCAGACTGTGGGACTCTCGATCGGGAAAAATGATCAGCGAATACTGCGGCCACACCGCCGAGATTCTGGACTTTGCACTTAACAAGTGAGTATTTAATTGGCCGTGCCGACATCTAGTGGCCAAAACGCTACAGTGCAGACAAAGCTCTCTTTACAGCCTGCAGTAAAACGGAATATTAACCCTTCAACATCACTAGTGAGTAAGATCTGTAGTTCTGCCTCAGATAAAACACAGAGGATGCATGTAGACATAGAGCAGTGCCGGGGGGGGGGGGGGGGGGGGGGGGTTGGTGATGTCACATACTGAGGGGTGGGGCTATCCAGGCTGGGCTGATGATGTCACTGCCCATTTCAAGTTCTGTAGGGCTCGACAGGACACAGTGACATTGATCCTTCTCTATGTTCTCCTCTGTTTCAGAGACGCTTCCATCGTGGTAACTGCCTCTGGGGATCACAAGGCGAAAGTATTCTGCGTGCAGAGGCCCGACCGTTAGACGCCCGCGCCCTGTAACGCTCACCCCCATTCTGTTCTGTGTGGATGCGTTTTACTTGCTACTGACAATTCCTTCTGTATATAGGTGGATATAAACTCAAACGAGGGGTCACCTGTATCCATCCTTCACACTGTCTTCGAGAGGAGATATATATATTATTTTTTATTTTTTGGGGGGGGGGGGGGGCTGAGAAGGGAAGCCATGACTTAAGTGGTGTCCAGTACTGAGAAGACGTTGGACAGCGTAGATCAAGATGGCTGCCACCATGCGTGAGAATTAAGTGTTGATTTCAGTCATTATCTTAATTTCTTAGGCTACTTTCACACCAGTGTTTAAGTTTTCCGGTATTGAGATCCGTCATAGGGGCTCAATACCAGGAAGAAAAAAAACGCTTCCGTTTTGTCCCCCTTCATTGTCAATGTATGTCCGTTTAGTTGCATTCCCGTACCGGAGGGCAAACCGCAACATGTTGTAGTTTGCTTTCCGTCCTGGGATGCGGATGCAAGACGGATCCGGCATTACCCCCACTGCAAGTCAATGGGGGACGGATCCGTCTTGGTTATGTTACAGATAATACAAACGGATCCAATCATAGCGGATGCAGACGGCTGTATTATAGGTAACGGAAGCGTTTTTGCTGAACCCTGCCGGATCCAGTAAAAACGCTGGTGTGAAATAGAGTTAACTGGATTAATATGGGGACAAAATATATATATATAATTAATTATAAACGAATTTACCCAAAGTGCGACGACCAGGATCAAGGCTGTGTTTTTATAATTATTTTTTTTTTACATGTAAGGGCTCGTCATAAAGTCGCTTTTGCATTTCTAAGGCTTGGCATTCACAAAAAATATAATATCTAATGATGATAAATATATGTATAATGTGTAAAATGATATATCTCGCCTATAGGAATCTTCAGGAACCGCTGCTGGGAATGTTTACTGAATAGAACGGAAAAACGCACATTACCTTAAATAAATTCACTGCAGGCATGTTATTTAAAGGGGTTGGCCTACGAGAAATCTATATCATGATCCTGGGGGGGGGGGGCGGGGGGCTGACTGTTGTGTCCCCACTGATCACAAGAACAGGGGGGACCCTTTGTGAGTAAAGCCTTAATGCACGTGCGTGTCCGCCATTCCATTCACTCTCTATGGGCTATCCCCAGCATTACTATAGGATAGCACGGAGCGTTGGTCATGCAGAGGACCCTGTTCTCATGATCACTGGGGGGGTCCCAGTAGTCGGATAACGTTGTTCGCTGGGCAACCCCTTTAAGAGTGCGAGCTGACTGGTCCGCCACTTTTATACGTGTGCTCCAGTCTATATATAGAAGAGAAATCGGTTATTTACAGTATAATACAGGTGTCTGATGCCTTCTCTGCGGTATATGTTCTCCATCAGTTTACCCCTTCCTCCAAAATGGCGGCCTGTACAGTGTAGGGTGGCGGCATCTCATACATCAAGCGTTCTAATGATATGGACTTTCCAGCCAGCAGTTACGTTTCCCCTGTGATCAGAGCGTGCCTTAGTGCGCCTCCAAATCTCCTTCTACAAAGGCCTTTACTCCCCTCCCCCCGATGAGGCTGTGATTCCTGCGCGGAGCGATGAGCTCGTCCGATTATTTATACGACTTGTATTACTATACGTGAATGATGCTGTAGACAATTAAAGAGAAAGCTTTCATACACCGGTCGTTCAGTTGTCGTTATTTTTTACTTTTAAGTTAACTGTTTGGTCGCCCGTCGGCCCCAGTAATCGTACTTCACAGCATTGGTTAATTAGGTCTGTGAAAAGTACGTTTTTCAAAAAGTTTGGTGTCTAATTGGTTAATTGTCAGTGATAGTAGTTATGTGGGCCTGCCAAATTCGCAATATTTCACACAATATTCCTGTATTTTTCTTTTGCAAAAATTTGCAACAAACTTGCTACAACAGCAATAAGGCTACGTTCACATTAGCGCTAGCTTCCCCTGCCGGATCCGTACTACTGCTAGTCCACCGCGCCGCCGGAAGTCCGCTCTGGCCCCATTCGCTATAATGGGCACGGGCGGTAAACCTGCCGAGAGGCGGCCGGACAAAAACTGGCTTCCTGCTCCAGTTCACATCCCCGCTGTTCCACTTCAGTAGGAGGGATACAATAGAATGTAACAAAAATTATAAATGAAAACTACAATAAAAAGAATATAAAAATAAATAACAAAAGTAAAAACAAGATCACAAAGTAAATAAAACAGACCATAAGAAGAAAATAGAATGATTCTACCGGGAGCTTTATTTTTTTATTATTATTTTTTATTTATTTGATGCATTTTAAAATAATACATTTTCCCCAAAAATTACTCCTACAGAATCTACTGTACAATTTGAGTTAGATAATGGCGTTTTATGTATGATAATCGTATAGATGTAAATGTTCGGCCACGTCTATGCCATGATGTGTAAGGCCTTTTTTTTTTTTGTTCGTTCCGTTTTTTTGCGTTCCGTATACGGAACCATTCATTTCAATGCATCCGCAAAAAAAAAAACGGAAGGTACTCTGTATGCCTTCCGTTTCTGTTGTTCTGTTCAAAGATGGAACATGTCCTGTTATTTTCCGCATAATGGACAAGGATAGCACTGTTCTATCAGGGGCCAGCTGTTCCGTTCTGCAAAAAACGGAATGCACACGGATGTCATCCGTATTTTTTGCAGATCTGTTTTTTGTGGACCGCAAAATACTGAAAAAGCCATACGGTCGTGTGCAAGAGGCCTAAGGCTGTAGGATATTTTATCATGGCCTTTTTACATATTTTGTGACCACATCGGTTGCAAATTTTTGTGCAAAAAAATAAAATAATGCCTCCTACAGCCGTACAAATTTACTATAATTTAAGCCAGAAACAAGGCATTTTATATCACAAACCTGTGAGCAGGCCTGGATTTACTTTTCAGGTGCACTTAGTGCTAAAAGATGCACCAGATTTTATATTCTATATTTTTTAACAGCCTGTTCTAGGTAATGTGCTTTAAAAAAATAAAAATAAAAACGGCAGAAAAACAATTGTAGAAAATGACAAAAATCAATACAAAACAGTGGTTTTATGCATTAAGTGAAGAAGGTCTAAAAAACAGAAAGTAAACCTTGAGTCTTCACACAGGAAAATCAGATGACGAGAGACGAGATTAGATCTTCTAAGTTTAGATTTCCTTCCAAATCCAGTTTTTTGGCACTTTATATGTCGGTGCAGTTTGCTTCAGAAAATTTTTTTGATAAACGGTCAAAAACATCAGAATCATTTTGCAGATAAATTTCCCCACAGACGATAAACAACCACAAAACCCACCGGACTGGAAATGAGGGATTTTGGGAAATTTTGGACGACCACACGTCTTGGTGTGAAACAATTTGTGCAAAACGATCACACCGAACAGGAACAAAGGGGTTGAGGCGGGACGCAAGGATTCAGGGCAGTAAAAAGGAGCGTGCCCCTCAGACCCTGCACTGAGCGAAACTGATAATAAAGGTACCAATTAAGAACTGTGCCCGGGGCCCACGGTTCTCCGCACCGCCCGATGCCATGATGTCATCACTCACAGCGACTTTATATCTTCTGCTTTCTCAGAAACTGGAAATATAATCTATGAATCGGACATTAGAAGATGGTCAATAAGCTTGTGTGGCAGGTCGTCTATTCAGGATTCAGCCACCAGGTGGCGCTGTTCTGTTGGTATCTATAGACCAGCGATCTCTAACCTGAGGCTCTACAGCTGCAGTGGGTGGTACTACAAGTCCCAGCATGCCATAAAGCTGCACACTGTCACTGAGATGCTTGAGTCTATGGTTTCACGACAGGTGGAGAGTTACAGGTTGTAGCCTTTATGGACCTAGATGAGGGCAGAGCCATACTTTATATAATCACTGTGTACTGAGGGGTTTGTAGCCCACCTGACGGGGGAGCGTCTGTCACCATGTATCATAGATGGGGGTCAGTATCGGACAGTGGTGGGCAAACTTTTTAGTCAACTGAGCCAAATATCAACAAAACCACAATTGAAATTTCTTTTAACCCCTTTGGGACACAGCCTTATTTCACCTTAAGGACCAGGCCATTTTTTGCAAATCTGACCAGTGTCACTTTAAGTGGTGATAACTTTAAAATGCTTTGACTTATCCAGGCCATTCTGAGATTGTTTTTTTCGTCACATATTGTACTTCATGACACTGGTAAAATGGAGTAAAAAAAAAAATCATTTTTATTTTTAAAAAAATACCAAATTTAGCAAAAACCTTTTAAAAAATTGCAAATTTCCAAGTTTCAATTTCTCTACTTCTATAATACATAGTAATAACTCCAAAAATATTTTTTACTTTACATTCCCCATATGTCTACTTCATGTTTGGATCATTTTGGGAATGATATTTTATATTTTGGGGATGTTACAAGGCTTAGAAGTTTAGAAGCAAATCTTGAACTTTTTCAGAAATTTTCAAAAACCCAATTTTTCGGGACCAGTTCAGGTCTGAAGTCACTTTGTGAGGCTTACATAATAGAAACCACCCATGGCTCAAGCTATTCAAAACTGATTTTACAAACGTCGCTAACCCTTTAGGTGTTCCACAAGAGTTAATGGCAAATGGAGATAAAATTTCCTAATTTTCATTTTTTGGCAAATTTTCCATTTTAATCCATTTTTTCCAGTAACAAAGCAAGGGTTAACAGCCAAACAAAATGCTATATTTATTGCCCCGATTCTGTAGTTTGCAGAAACACCCCATATGTGACCGTAAACTACTGTGCGGGCACACAGTAGGGTGTAGAGGGAAAGGTGCGCCGTATGGTTTTTGGAAGGCAGATTTTGCTGGACTGGTTTTTTGACACCATGTCCCATTTGAAGCCCCCTGGATGCACCCCATAAAAGTGACCCAATTTTGGAAACTACGGGATAAAGTGGCAGTTTTGTTGGGACTATTTTTAGGGTACATAAGATTTTTAGTTTATTTATATTACGTTTTTGTGAGTCAAGGTTACCAGAAATAGAAATTCTGAAATTTCATCTCCATTTGCCAATAACTCTTGTGGAACACCTAAAGGGTTAACGACGTTTGTAAAATCAGTTTTGAATACCTTGAGGGGTGTAGTTTCTTAGATGGGGTCACTTTTATGGAGTTTTTACTCTAGGGGGGCTTCAAATGGGACATGGTGCCAAAAAAAAGGCCTTCAAAATCTGCCTTCCAGAAACCATATGGCGTTCCTTTCCTTCTGCGCCCTGCCGTGTGCCCGTACAGCAGTTTACGACCACATATGGGGTGTTTCTGTAAACTGCAGAATCAGGGCCATAAATATTATGTTTTGTTTGGCTGTAAACCCTTGCTTTGTTAGTGGGAAAAAAACAAGTTAACATGGAAAATTTGACAAAAAATTGCTTTTTTGGTACCATTTTTATTTTTTATCGTGTTCATCTGAGGGGTATTTTTATAGAGCAGATTCTTACGGATGTGGCGATACCTAATAAGTCTACTTTTTTTAATTTAGTTTTAGTTTTAGTGTCTCAAGTCTGAGAACCAGTTTTTTATCCGATTTGTCAGTGGCTAAATTGGGATATAAATTTAGTACTCCATGGAAGTGTGGTACTCCCTGAAGCAACCAATAACGCAGAGGCCCAGATGATCGGGGCATGTGTCACATTGAGTGGTGGTGTCCTTCCGTATCCCCCTCCTGTGACACACTCTGCACCTTTTTTGGGTTCGTCCCTTCTTTCCAGTATGGGGGACCACACCTGGAAAGTGTTGGCCAGGGACAATCCGGGCGCCTCCAGTTCCCGAGGTACTCCGGCCTGCTCTTTCCCAGTCAGAAAAGATCAGGGCCTTGAGGACTGCCTCATAGAACTGGAGGAATGTCCCTGTGCTGCCAGCGCTCCGGGATAGTACAAAAGAGTTGTACAAGGCAACCTGTACCAAGTAGACCGCAACTTTTTTGTACCATGCCCGGGTTTTGCGCATGGCGTTATATGGCTTGAGGACTTGATCAGAGAGATCAACTCCTCCCATATACCGATTGTAGTCGACGATACAATCGGGCTTGAGGACCGTTGCCGCGGTACCTCGCACAGGGACGGGGGTGATGCCGTTACCGTGGATTGTGGACAGTACAAGGACATCCTTCTTGTCCTTATATCTGTCCAGCAACAGGTTTCCAGTGGTAAGGGCACGGGTCTCACCCCTGGGGATAGGTACCTGGAGGGGGTGGGTAGGGAGGCTGCGTTTTTTTTTTCCGCAAGGGACCTGAACAAGGGAATGCTGGTATAAAAGTTATCCACGTAAAGGTGGTAAGTAACCCTTATCCAGCAGTGGGTGCATAAGGTCCCACACAAGTTTCCCGCTAACACCCAGAGTGGGGGGACATTCTGGGGGTTGAATCCGGGAATCTCGCCCCTCGTACACACGAAACTTTGTAAGTGTACCCTGAGGCACTCTCACAAAGTTTGTACAGCTTCACGCCATACCTCGCCCGCTTAGTGAGAATGTATTGGCGGGAGCTGAGTCTCCCCTTGAACGCAACGAGAGACTCATCAACCGCGACCTCCCTTCCAGGTACGTAGGCCTGCTCAAATTTGGCCCCAAAGTGATCGATGACCGGCCTGATTTTGTACAGACGGTCATAGGCAGGATCACCTCGGGGGGGACATGCTGCATTATCGGAATAATGCAGACATTTCCGGATGGCCTCAAACCGGGAGTGTGTCATGGCCGTACTGTAAAGTGGGGTCTGGTAGAGGACGTCCCCACTCTAGTACAGCCTGACACTAGGTTTCTGGACTAGACCCATGTGCAGCACGAGGCCCCAAAATGTCCTCATCTCGGCTGCACTGACCGGTCCAGCCACCGGACCTAGCCAAAAAGGAGCCCGGGTGTTGAGCGACGAACTGTTGGGCGTACAGATTCGTCTGCTCCAACATCAGATTCACAAAGTGGTTACTGAAAAAAGACTAAAGTGGTCGTATTCAGTGAAGCCCACTGTGGAAATCTGGATTCCTGGTTGGCCAACAAAATCAGGAATCACGGGCTCAAAATCCTCTGGGGTACACCAGACAAGTTCACCAGTAGGGGGCTCCGGTGGGCCGGAAAACTAGTACGAGCCCCAGAGCTGCTCGTACTAGGGTGGGCCACAGGGTCCCTATCATGGCGGTCCCCTTGCTCCGCCGCCTGTGGGGCTCATCATCATCGCTAGATGATGACGAAGACGCGGATGACAAGAGGAAAGTGGGGTCATCCTCGTCCTCACTGGGACTCTCGGAGTCAGAGGCAAGCTGGGCGTATGCCTCCTCGGCCGAGAACATCCGGCCATAGGGGAGTGTGTGTGTGTGTGCGTGTAAATCTTTATTCAGTGTGTGTGGGGGCACGGGTGTTCGCGTACTTATCCCTAAAACTAACAGAAAAAAAAAAAAAGACTAACAAAAAAAAAAAGTGGAAAAAATTTGACTTTTAAAAAAAAATAAAAAATTCAAAACCACTGATCAACCGTCCCAAGTTGATCAGCGGTGGGGTGTGCGATGCGTTAACAGTGGCCGGACGCTAAGATTGCCGGCCACAGTCAGCGTACGCACACAAAAAAAAACTGCTTGCGCCTAAAAAAAAGTTGAGGGGGGAAATTGCCTCAGGCGGCACCCTATTTTTGTGGGGCTTATTAACTAAACTGCACTATCTCACCTTTCTACAGTTTGATCACTGCATTGCCTTTGGAGTCTGCACTTTTTATGTTGACATCGGACTTTGGGCAGGACCTATAAATGATTTCTATGTCTCATGTTTTCTATATTTTTATTGCGTCAATAGTAGCAGTGAGGACTATTAGAGTTTTTACATATTTTTATATGTACTTTCTGTTATTTTGATCTTGATTATTATTTCATTTTATCTTTATCATTTTTTACTTTTATTACACTTGTCTGCAGAGCCAGTGCGAGGTGTGCACGCCTAGCGGTATTTTATTGGTTTTTCAGTTTAAATAGTTTACATGCCATGTAAATGATGATGCCAAATAATAATCGAGAGTCCCCTGTAGAAGGAGGTAGCGCGCGCTACTATGACGTCACGTTCGTAGCACAGAAGAAAGTGTTCCGTTATATTTCACTGCCCTGGTCCCTTCCTGTTGTGACGCAGCACGTTCCGGCGTTTGGAAGGAGGTGTGTACACCCAAGTGAAGGCGATTACTTCGGCTTCCTGTGTGATGATGCGCGTGCGCTAATAGTGGGAGGACATATGGGCATGTGATAGGAGACGTACACGCCCTCTCCAGCTTTGCGGAACGCAAATGTGTTCCACAGGCAAGAACCCTGTAGTGCGCTCGTCACAAATTAGCAGGAGGGGTTGGTCTTTCGGCTATGTGGGAGCTCGCACCTGGAAGAGCCGCGGCGTGCCGACCACTGGTATAGGATATACTTAGAGGGGAGAGACCCCAAATATAACGTATCCTCAGCACAGCTACCAAAGAGACAGTGTAATGCTGAGCTGTGTATCTAATCCTCATGTGTCGTCATACTGTCTGCTCAGAGGTGTATCTAATCCCATCATATGTGATACATTCTGCGGAGCTGTTTTTAAGCCTATCATATGTGCTATTGTCTGCTGAGAGGTGTATCTAATCGTGTCATGTGTCGTACTCTCTGCTGCGTTGTGTATCTAAGCCTATGATATGTGATACTGTCTCAGAGGACCAGACAGCACGATGCTCCTAGAAATTACTTTATACGCCCCCTCCGATACATTAGCTCAGCAGACAGTATCGCACATGATAGGCTTAGATACAGTGCACAGCTGACTGTATCGCATAATAGGCTTCGTTAAACAGCTCAGCCGACAGTATCACACACGAGAGGCTTATAGACGTCAGCTCAGCAGCACACTCCTAGATGATATGCTTAGATACGCCACTTGGAATACAGTATTATACATGATGGGCTTAGCTACACCAGCTCAGCAGACAGTATCACACATGATAGGCTTAGATACACCAACTCAGCAGATACACAAACACATGATAGGCTTAGATACACCAGCTCATCAGACAGTATCACACATGATATGCTTAGCAGCATCTCTGTAGACAGTATCGCACATGACAGGCTTAGATACACCAGCTCAGCAGACAGTATTGCACATGATAGGCTTAGATGCAGCATCTCTGTAGACAGTATCGCACATGACAGGCTTAGATACACTCACACATGATAGGCTTAGATACACCAGCTCAGCAGACAGTATCGCACATGATATGCTTAGATACACCAGCTCAGTAGACAGTATTGCACATGACAGGCTTAGATACACCAACTCAGCAGATACACTCACACATGATAGGCTTAGATACACCAGCTCAGCAGACAGTATTGCACATGATAGGCTTAGATACACCAGCTCAGCAGACAGTATCGCACATGATAGGCTTAGATACACCAGCTCAGCAGACAGTATCGCACATGATAGGCTTAGATGCAGCATCTCTGTAGACAGTATCGCACATGACAGGCTTAGATACACTCACACATGATAGGCTTAGATACACCAGCTCAGCAGACAGTATCGCACATGACAGGCTTAGATACACCAACTCAGCAGATACACTCACACATGATAGGCTTAGATACACCAGCTCAGCAGACAGTATTGCACATGATAGGCTTAGATACACCAGCTCAGCAGACAGTATCGCACATGATAGGCTTAGATACACCAGCTCAGCAGACAGTATCGCACATGATAGGCTTAGATGCAGCATCTCTGTAGACAGTATCGCACATGACAGGCTTAGATACACTCACACATGATAGGCTTAGATACACCAGCTCAGCAGACAGTATCGCACATGATAGGCTTAGATACAGCATCTCTGTAGGCAGTATCTCACATGACAGGCTTAGATACACCAGCTCAGCAGATACACTCACACATGACAGGCTTAGATACACCAGCTCAGCAGATACACTCACACGTGACAGGCTTAGATACACCCGCTCAGCAGCACACCATCCCCCAGACTGCTGACTTGTGGGTTTCCTCTTCTCTCGGTGATGTGTCTTCTGTTGCAGCCGGAGTCGGTGGGAGGGACAGGAGGACATCGCAGGACGTCCCCTCAATCCTGAAGACAGAAGTCATCTCTGACCGGATCACTCCCACCGCAGAGAGGATCCAGAGGGCGCAGAGTTCAGACGCCCCCGGAGATTACCTGCATCCCCCATCCCAACTCGGGTACAGGGACACTGGCAGCCTTTGAATTGTAAGTCTTCTGTGTTTGAGAAGGTCAGACACTGATGTAGCAGAGCTGAGCTTGTCATTGAATTTTTTGCACTATGTGTACTTCTGCTTTGTTACAATGTAACAGTTACTCGCAGTCCTATGTAAAACCATACCCTTGTAATATCACCATAAGTGGTGGAAACTGACAAGACAAGCTCAGCTCTGCTACATCTGTGTTTCTCTATCGCCAGATGGCTGTTGGTATTACTAGGTTTCCTGGTCAGTAAGACTTGTGATGTTTTGTACGACTCCGGGGGCGATAACGGGATGAAACTTGTGCCGTATATTTAGTCTCTGTATAACGTATATATGTTGTGCTTCCATTCCTTGTCGTTTCCAAAATAACTGCTTGTTGTCAGGGAATTGTGAGCATTCTTACTTGTATTCCGTCTCAGGCAGCTGAAGGTTTGTTCTAATGCGTTAGTGCAGGAAATCCCCAGCGACAAGGACCTTTCCAGACACCACCCACAGACTGGTGTGGCGCTGTTTCTGCAAGAAAGCAGCCATGTTTTTCTAATCATGGATCCCTTTAAAGTGCTCTTTCAAGGACTTTAAAGGGGTATTCTGCTTATAGAAAGTATAAGGGCTCGTTCACGTGAACACGTGCTTCCCGTTTCCGTATTGCGGACCGCATTTGTGGATCCGCAATACACGGGCACCGTTCCGTGGCCATTCCGCATCACGGATGCTGACCCATTCATTTCAAAGGGTCTGCAAATCCGGAGATGCAGAACGGAACGGAAGCACTACGGAGGGCTTTCTGGGGGTTACGTTCCGTGCTTCCACAACGCAAAAAGGATATAACTTGCTCGATCTTTTTGCGGAACGGAAGGATCGCGGACCCATTCAAGTGAATGGGTCTGCGATCCCCAAGCGCCTGTCCCACGGATGGTGCCCGTGCATTGCGGACTGCAATTTGTGGTCCACAGCGCGGGCACAGCCTTCACACGTTTGTGTGAATGAGCCCTAACCCTGTGGATCCTCCCTGAAAAGGATGGAGCAACAACTGGTCAGAATAGTGCACTGCCGCTCCATTTATTTGTATGGGACTGCCGGAGATAGCCTTTGTATTCGGCTATCTCCGGCACTCCCCATACAAATAATTGGGGTGGTGGCGGCGTGCTTTTCCCACCAGCTTTCTATACCCAGAATACCCCTTTAATATTGATGACTGACAGTCAGGCACGGAGCCGGGTCTGGCACTTTAGCATAGTCCCATTCAAGCCCTGCAACTTTCTGGTCGAGTTTGTGTTTCAATTCCTTCCAATTCACATGATTTCTGCTTGCTTTCAGTGAACAGGATCGTTCTTGTTTACATCCAGAGTCTGAAAACCTGTACAGACCTAATCCATCTTACAGCTGAGGGTTTGTTACCATTGTACCCAGTCTACACAATCCTCCGTAGGCTGATACATGTTACCTGCCTTGATACATTGTAACAAATTATCAGGACAGTAGAGATGTGTGCTGCTGTTGCTGCTGTGTTTAGACTCGATATAGTTGTAACAAATCCTCAGCTGTGAGCAGTTATAGGTTTTCAGCTTCCGGATGTCTACATTGTTTCCACGTTCTCTTGGAGGAAGCAGAGATCTTAAAAATGGTGAAGAGCTGAGAGTCTATTAGAAAGTGGCAGAAGTGACTGTTACACAAGGGTTAAACCTCATTTCTTCACCTCCTATGGTTGGACCTGGGTGATATCGAGTTTGTCAGAAAACTGCACGAAGATGTCAGGGAATCGCACAAGTAGCAATTCCATGACCGGTATCTGTAATTGAGATCATGGAACGATTTGATGATGATGATGTATAAACTGGAGAAGTGATAAAGTCCCCACCAGATAATCATAAATCTTCGTCCTGTCCGCTGCTTTGCATGGAGACAATGCTCCCTCATGTGGCGGGAGGAGATGTGAGACGTCCGGTGCAGTATGGATCACACATCCACCATGAAGAAAGTTTATTTCATTGTGCTGGGTAATTGCTTGGACTAGTTTTAGGTTGGAGCAGCAGAGCACAGCGCTCCTGTGCCTCATGAGGTAATACACAGTGTCAGTGCTCATGGGCAACCCTATGATAAGCCTGCAGGGCAGAGGGAGTCTCACATTCACTGCCCTATGCAGAATACAAGCTGCCATTTCCAGAGAGCCTCTGCAGAATACAAGCTAACATTTCCAGGGAGTCTCTGCAGAATAGAATACAAGCTGCCATTTCCAGGCAGCCTGTGCAGAATACAAGCTGCCATTTCCAGGCAGCCTCTGCAGAATACAAGCTGGCATTTCCAGGCAGCCTCTGCAGAATACAAGCTGCCATTTCCTGGCCCCCTCTGCAGAATACAAGTTGCCATTTCGAGGGAGCCTCTGCAGAATACAAGCTGCCATTTCCAGGCAGCCTCTGCAGAATACAAGCTGGCATTTCCAGGCAGCCTCTGCAGAATACAAGCTGCCATTTCCAGGGAGCCTCTACGGAATACAAGCTGGCATTTCCAGGGAGCCTCTGCGGAATACAAGCTGCCATTTCCAGGGAGCCTCTGCAGAATACAAGCTGCCATTTCCAGGGAGCCTCTGCAGAATACAAGCTGGCATTTCCAGGCAGCCTCTGCAGAATACAAGCTGCCATTTCCAGGGAGCCTCTGCAGAATACAAGCTGCCATTTCCATGGAGCCTCTGCAGAATACAAGCTGCCATTTCCATGGAGCCTCTGCAGAATACAAGCTGGCATTTCCATGCAGCCTCTGCAGAATACAAGCTGGCATTTCCAGGCAGCCTCTGCAGAATACAAGCTGGCATTTCCTGGCAACCTCTGCAGAATACAAGCTGCCATTTCCAGACAGCTTCTGCAGAATACAAGCTGCCATTTCCAGACAGCTTCTGCAGAATACAAGCTGCCATTTCCAGACAGCCTCTGCAGAATACAAGCTGGCATTTCCTGGCAACCTCTGCAGAATACAATCTGCCATTTCCAGACCGCCTCTGCAGAATAGAATACAAGCTGGTATTTCCAGGCAGCCCCTTGTATTGTGTCCACAAGAGCTGCTGTGGGATCAAGACAATCTCAGGGAGAGAATTCTATAAGAATCCCAGACATCTTTTGCAACACTTTAATATTATTTGTGTTCCTTTTCCTTCCCCTTTTTAAGCTCTCTGCTTGATGTCAGTGAATAGGAACATGCATGCAGAATTTCAAAACTGAGAGTTTTGAATCACAGCTGAGAGTTTGCTACAATATTTCTCTGTGGTTTTGATATCAAGACTATACACTGCAGCAAACTTCAAGAAACCTCAGGTTTGGGTGAGTTTTCAGTCTCTTGCGGTAAAATGTTCTCATTCACTGATGGTAAGCATAGATCTTGAATACAGCTAGGAACTGCAACCTAAAGTCACAAGACAGAAACCTTTTCTGCGGATTGAGGCTTACACAGTTACACAAATCTCTGTCCTCTGACAGCCATTTTCAATATCTATGGTTGCTGTCATTGAAAGGGGAACATTCTTGGCTACAGAGAGTGAAGACCTATCCTGGGCTTTCATTTCTCTCAGCTGAGGGTTTGCTACAATCGTATGCAGCCTAGACAATCCTCTGTGAACGAATCCCATTGGAAGCCCAGATCTCTCTGCGGTCCTGATCGTTTGCTACAGTGTCTGGCTGCTGAGCTGTTTTGCTCACTGACTGGATACAACTGTAACAAACCCTCAGCGATGAGATGTGTTGGGTCTCTATAGGTTATCAGTCTAAATGTTTTGAACCCCAAATCTTGGAAATGAGGAAAAACTGAAACAGAAAATCTATTAGAAAGTTGCAGAACATTATAAAAAATGTACATAAAACCAGAAAATTCTTAAACGTCACTTCAATACTTTTTCTGGATTTGAAGCTAGTCGGGCATGCTGGGAGTTGTAGTTTTGTAACAGGTGGAGTTGGAGAACACTTCACAAAACCACAATAATAATTGCGTGCGCTCTTTGTGCCGCAGCTTGGTGTGACGTGGCCCCTGTGAATACAGAGGGCCCCGCTGAACATCCAGTTTTAGCAGTTTTGGGCTGGAAGTTAATTATTTGCTGTGCGTTTTCCGGCCGCGTGTTTACCTTTCTTTTATAAGTAATAAATCTGTTTGCAAATCGGTTTAGCCAGAAAGCGGCATTCTTCCGGACTCCTAGAAACTGTATTTACCTTCCCAATGAATCTGCGCCATTTTCCGCATGTTACCAGATATTGCTACATCTCGCCCTACACGCCAGGAGCGCCGCTCTATAGGGAAGGTAAACATTAAGCCGCCTCCTGTCACACCTCATTACTCCGATGTGAGCCTGCGGCATCGCTGCCGAATTTATGGAAAATCCCGGAACTGAGACGTTTCTGCGGCTACTGCCAGTAATGACGTCATGATGTAATGTACTAACGTTACATTATGGGGAATGTAGTGCAGTATGTCCTAGGCTTAGATACACAGCTCAGCAGACCGTATCACACGTGATAGGCGTAGATACACAGCTCAGCAGACAGTATCGCC
Organism: Bufo bufo; assembly: GCF_905171765.1. Lineage (NCBI taxonomy): Eukaryota > Metazoa > Chordata > Amphibia > Anura > Bufonidae > Bufo > Bufo bufo. The sequence continues at coordinate 222,845,163 of NC_053395.1, read as the reverse complement.
CATTATAGGCTTAGATACATTGTCTCAGCAGACCGTACCACACATGATAGGCTTAGATACATTGTCTCAGCAGACCGTATCACACGTGATAGGCGTAGATACATTGTCTCAGCAGACAGTATCACCCATTATAGGCTTAGATACATTGTCTTAGCAGACAGTATCGCCCATTATAGGCTTAGATACATTGTCTCAGCAGACCGTACCACACATGATAGGCTTAGATACATTGTCTCAGCAGACCGTATCACACGTGATAGGCGTAGATACATTGTCTCAGCAGACAGTATCACCCATTATAAGCTTAGATACATTGTCTTAGCAGACAGTATCGCCCATTATAGGCTTAGATACATTGTCTCAGCAGACCGTACCACACATGATAGGCTTAGATACATTGTCTCAGCAGACCGTATCACACGTGATAGGCGTAGATACATTGTCTCAGCAGACAGTATCACCCATTATAGGCTTAGATACACAGCTCAGCAGACAGTATCACCCATTATAGGCTTAGATACATTGTCTCAGCAGACTGTATCACACGTGATAGGCTTAGATAAACAGCTCTGCAGATAGTATCACCCATTATAGGCTTAGATACACAGCTCTGCAGACAGTATTACACATAGGCTTAGATGCACAGCTCTGGAGACAGTATCACACGTGATAGATACACAGCTCATCAGATAGTATCACCCATTATAGGCTTAGATACACAGCTCAGCAGACAGTATCACCCATTATAGGCTTAGATACACAGCTCAGCAGACAGTATCACCCATTATAGGCTTAGATACACAGCTCAGCAGACAGTATCACCCATTATAGGCTTAGATACACAGCTCAGCAGACAGTATCACCCATTATAGGCTTAGATACACAGCTCTGCAGACAGTATCACCCATTAAAGGGGTATTCCCATCTTAATGATCACTGTTAAATCTGTTAATGATTTAACAGGGATCATTTTTCTAAATATATTTAATTAACTAATTCCCACCCCTCAGAAGAAAATTTAAACATATACTTACCTGACTGTTGTCTTCCGTCTCCCCTGGTTACGGCCACCGCTCTTCTCAGGAATTGCGGTGGCCGCGCTTGCGCAGGCGACTTCTTATCTTCTCCCGGCCGGCCGCGCGCGGTCCCGAAAGCGCACGCCGAGGCTGCGCATGCGCTATGGTGATTTCTTCCTGGCCAGTATAGTATAGTATACTCGCCAGGAAGAAGTCACCAGGGCGCATGCGCGGCGGCGTGCGCGTTCAGTCCAGCGCGCAGCCCGGCCGGGAGAAGACTTCAATCAAGATGGAGCCCGCCCCCTGCCGAAACCAGGAAGTGGACAGCGCGCCAGGAGCAGGTAAGTATGAAACTGCGTGATGAGAATACCCCTTTAAAGCTTAGATACACAGCTCTGCAGACAGTATCATACATTATACGCTTAGATACACAGCTCTGCAGACAGTATCATACATTATACGCTTAGATACACAGCTCTGCAGACAGTATCATACATTATACGCTTAGATACACAGCTCTGCAGACAGTATCATACATTATACGCTTAGATACACAGCTCTGCAGACAGTATCATACATTATACGCTTAGATACACAGCTCTGCAGACAGTATCATACATTATACGCTTAGATACACAGCTCTGCAGACAGTATCATACATTATACGCTTAGATACACAGCTCTGCAGACAGTATCATACATTATACGCTTAGATACACAGCTCTGCAGACAGTATCATACATTATACGCTTAGATACACAGCTCTGCAGACAGTATCGTACATTATACGCTTAGATACACAGCTCTGCAGACAGTATCGTACATTATAAGCTTAGATACACAGCTCTGCAGACAGTATCATACATTATACGCTTAGATACACAGCTCTGCAGACAGTATCACACATTATAGGCTTAGATACACAGCTCTGCAGACAGTATCACACATTGATGAGCTGTGTATCTATCATGTGTAATACTGTCTCTAGAGCTGCGTATCTAAGCCAGATAGTATCACACATTATAGGCTTAGATACACAGCTCAGCAGACAGTATCACACATTATAGGCTTAGATACACAGCTCTGCAGACAGTTTTACACAGGCTTAGATACACAGCTCTGGAGACAGTATCACACATGATAGATACACAGCTCATCAGATAGTATCACACATTATAGGCTTAGATACACAGCTCTGTAGACAGTATCATACATTAAAGCTTAGATACACAGCTTTGCAGACAGTATCACACAGTATAGGCTTAGATACACAGCTCAGCAGACAGTATCGCCCATTATAGGCTTAGATACACAGCTCTGGAGACAGTATCACACATTATAGGCTTAGATACACAGCTCTGGAGACAGTATCACACTTTAATACACCAGCTACATTGCTCATGCTCCTGATTACTGTATAATGATATGTAGGAGCATTACATGATGGGAGTTATAGTACCGTGTGGATTCCTACAGACATGGCCAGCAATGTGAAATTCGGATTCTAACCCACAGTCCACAGAATGCGGTTCCTGCAGAGTACACAGACGACACACGGGGTGAAGGATGGCTTCTCACGTGTAATTTATTGCTGGTGTTTTTTCTCCACTATTGTGTTTTTTTGCAGTTAAATCGCCGGCTCCAACTGTTCTCTGAAGGTCTATGGGAAATATGAAACAGAAGACACACAACAGCTTTTTTGCTCCTGGGGTTTTTGTTCATTGGGTGGCTTTTTTTTGTGTTTATGGCTTCTTTACATCTTGACATCTACCATTACACAGGGAAAGGAGGATCTCTCCTCTTCTCCATGCCGGCTGAGACCAGAGCCAGGTGAAGAGGGGGCCGCTTTAATCTGCTCTATAGCAGCCAGAGACATTAGCCTGGCCTTCTTTTAAAACAAAAAAATCTAAATGATAAAATCCCTAGATTGTGTTGCTCACCACCATACAGTCGGAAGCGGAACCTTTAGAAACCAGCTTTTATGGCCTGCAGACCTCACTCCCGACCCCAATTCTAAAGGATGGATCTCTGGCTGTATGGCAGCTGGCACCGCAATCCACATCTTGTCCTAAAGCTTCAAGGAAAATCCTGGCTGCTATACAGACTAAGGCCTCATGCACACGACCGTATTTTTTCACGGTCCGCAAAACGGGGTTCCGTTGGTCCGTGATCCGTGACCGTTTTTTCGTCCGTGGGTCTTCCTTGATTTTTGGAGGATCCAAGGACATGGAAAAAAAAGTCGTTTTGGTGTCCGCCTGGCCGTGCGGAGCCAAACGGATCCGTCCTGACTTACAATGCAAGTCAATGTGGACGGATCCGTTTGACGTTGACACAATATGGTGCAATTTCAAACGGATCCGTCCCCCATTGACTTTCAATGTAAAGTCAGGAGTTAATATACCATAGGATCGGAGTTTTCCCCAATCCGATGGTATATTTTAACTTGAAGCGTCCCCATCACCATGGGTACGCCTCTATGTTAGAATATACCGTCGGATTTGAGTTAGATTGTGAAACTCAGATCCGACAGTATATTCTAACACAGAGGCGTTCCCATGGTGATGGGGACGCTTCTAGTTAGAATATACTGAGAACTGTGTACATGACTGCCCCCTGCTGCCTGGCAGCACCCGATCTCTTACAGGGGGCTGTGATCCGCACAATTAACCCCTTAGGTGCTGCACCTGAAGGGGTTAATTGTGCATATCATAGCCCCCTATAAGAGATCAGGGGCATCCAGGCAGCAGGGGGCAGATCCCCCTCCCTCCCTAGTTTTAATTTCATTGGTGGCCAATGCGGCCCCCCCCCCCCCCCCCCCCTCTATTGTATTATTTTCATTGGTGGCACAGTGTGCGGCCACCGCCGCCCCCCCCCCCTCCCTCCCTCTGTTGTATTATCATTGGTGGCCAGTGTGCGGCCCCCCCTCCATTGTATTAATATCATTGGTGGCCAGTGTGCGGCCACCAATAGGGGGGCGGGGGGGGGGCCGCACTGGCCACCAATGAAATTAAAACTGGGGAGGGAGGGGGGTCTGCCCCCTGCTGCCTGGCAGCCCCTGATCTCTTATAGGGGGCTATGATATGCACAATTAACCCCTTCAGGTGCAGCACCTGAGGGGTTAATTGTGCATATCATAGCCCCCTATAAGAGATCGGGTGCTGCCAGGCAGCAGGGGGCAGTCATGTACACAGTTCTCAGTATATTCTAACCTGAAGCGTCCCCATCACTATGGGAACACCTCTGTGTTAGAAAATACTGTCGGATTTGAGTTTTCACGAAGTGAAAACTCATCTCTGAAAAAGCTTTTATGCAGACGGATCTTCGGATCCGTCTGTATAAAAGTAACCTACGGATCACGGACGCAGATGCCAATCTTGTGTGCATCCGTGTTCTTTCACTGACCCATTGACTTGAATGGGTCCGTGAACCGTTGTCAGTCAAAAAAATAGGACAGGTCCTATTTTTTTGATGGACCGGAAACACAGATCACGGATGCGGCTGCAAAACGGTGCATTTTCCGATTTTTCCACGGACCCATTGAAAGTCAATGGGTCCGCGAAAAATAACGGAAAACGGCACAACGGCCACGGATGCACACAGGGGTCGTGTGCATGATGCCTAAGAGAGAGGAGGTTAAAGCAGCCTCCCTTCCGCTGGCTATGGCCTGAGCCTCCTTGATATTGCAGTCCCCTCGCAGCCACTATGGCTGCTACAGCAGTAGTGTCAGCCCTGGACAGAAGAAGAGGTTTATGCTAGTAACCACCATGAATAACCTCCTATGCCCGAGCCTCCACCTGGGCATGCACCTAGGTGATGGCGCTCCTCCATTGCTGTTTCCGCTTACTGTTTGCTGATTAGAACAATCTAAGTGAACGCTTCTTCACTGGCAGCGGCTATAAAAAGTCCATTCCCGGCACGGATGTTTATGCATTTTGCCTCCAACGCCCCATAAAGAAGGGAGAATTTTTTAGTCTTTTTATGGCTCTGGACCCATCCCTGACCATAAAGCAAGCTGTTGCTATAGTTTTCTAGGAAAGCCATTTGTGACCAGGGTAAGACTCGTAAACTCAGTGAAGAGAAACAGATTTTTATCCTCAGCCCTGCATGACTGCATCACCCATCGTTATACTATGTAATGACTGGAAATGGGGGGGGGGGGGGGGGGGTTGGTTAATCCTGGGGCTCCCCTCCCCAGCCATGACATGCACACGTACAGTATACATATGGTCGTGTTTAAAGCTCATGACACTGAGGCTGAATATGTCCATAGTCGTGTCTCTCCTGGAATAGGGGGGGAGGGGGGGGATCCTTTGCACCCCAGGAGAACCACAAACTCGGCTCTCTCCGTTTCTTTTCCTTCTTCTGCACCAAGACGCCTCTGCACATAATCGGAGGGAAGAATCAGGGAGGTGAATATCTGTGTGTCTGGTCTGAAGTCTCTAATGGGGTAGATTAGGGTCAGTAAAGGGGGGGGGGGGGCTTTGGTCAAGGGATCTGGTCACGGGTCTGTTTTTTTTTAAGTTTGGGCTAGGGTCAGTATTTTTTGAAGGTGTCTAAACTTTATATTTTTGAAGGTGTCTGGTCTGGGATTTCTATGTTTTAAGGGGTTGATCTTGTAGAGGTCTGGTTTGGGATCTATGGGTCACATTTTAAAAAAAATATCTAAAACAAAAACAGATTTTTTTGGGGGGAGTTTTTTTTTTGCCCACAGCAACCAATCACAGTGAAGGCTGCGCTGTGATTGGTTGATGTAGGCAACAAAGACAGTTTCACAAATGCTCCGCTTTATATTTTTTGTAGAATGTCTGGTCTGGGGTCTGTATTCTTTGGGGAGTCTGTATTTAGGTGTCTTATTTGGGGTTCTGGGATTTTTTTTGAGTCTGGTCCAAGTTCTATATTTTTCCGGCAGAACGGTCTGGGGGTTTATACAATTTTTGGGGTCTGGTCTCGAGTCTGTGTCTTTTAGGGATCTGGTCTGGGGTCGGTATTTTTGGGGACTCTGATGTAGGTTCTATATTTTTATTTATTTTTTAGGAGGTTTGGTGTGTGTATTTTTAGGGGTCTAGACTCTACAGAAGGACTGTTTTAAGGTGAGTGGTCTGGGTTCACTATGTTTAGGGGGTCTGGTTTGGAGGTCTTTTTTTTAGAGGTTCTAGGGTCTATTTTTAGAGTCTGGTCTGGGATCTGTGTTATTATTGGGGTCTATTTGCAGTTAGGAGTCTGGTGTGGTCTGCATTTTTTGGAGGGGGGGGCTGAAAAGGGTCATATTTGCTATTTGTGATTCCAATGCCATATGTTGGGGACATGTCATATTTAAATGGGTGGCGCATAAAGCCCCAATATTTTGTGCTGTGTGCAATGCATGTTGTGCCTCCCTCTCAAATCTGCCTTATGTCCCTTCCTAAAAGTTGTCAGTCATCGTGCTGCACAATTTCATAAAAGCACTTTGTTTTTCAGCACCCAAATAACAGTGTCAATCATGTTGTGCCACACAGAACATACCTTACCACTACTATACAATACCCGGTGCAGACGTAATAGTGGTATAAAGTACATAATACTATTATACTGTATAATAGCCAGTGCATATATATTAGCACCATATAGTGCTCGAATAATACTGCTAGTAACATTTCAATAAAGAGATATACACTAACATTTAACAGGGTTTTGTTGGGGGTAAGGCTCCTGGTCTTGCAGGGTAGATACATGAGCACAGGTGTTTATAAGGCCACCATGAGGCCTCTTTCACACGAGCGTGTCCGGATAAGGTCCGGATGCGTTGCGGCAAACCCGCGCGAGTAGGTACCCAATTGCAGTCAGTTTTGACTGCGATTGCGTTCCATTGTTCAGTTTTTATCGCACGGGTGCAATGTGTTTTGCACAAAAACTGAATGTGGTACCCAGACCCGAACTTCTTCACAGAAGTTCAGTTTTGGGTTCAAGGTTATGTAGATTGTATTATTTCCCCTTATAACATGGTTATAAGAGAAAATAATAGCATTCTGAATACAGAAGGCATAGTACAATAGGGCTGAAGGGGTTAAAAAAATATATATATATTTAACTCACCTTAATCCACTTGATCGCGCAGCTCGGCATCTCTTCTGTCTTCATCTTTGAGGAATAGGACCTTTGATGACGTCACTGCGCTCATCACATGATATTTTACCATGGTGATGGATCATGTGATGGACCATGTGATGAGCGCAGCGACGTCATTAAAGGTCCTTTTCCTGCACACAGCAAAGAAGAAGACAGAAGGAGATGCCGGCTGCGCGATCAAGTGGATTAGGGTGAGTTAAATTATTATTATTTATTTTTTTAACCCCTCCAGCCCTATTGTACTATGCATTCTGTATTCAGAATGCTATTATTTTCCCTTATAACCATGTTATAAGAGAAGATAATAATGATCCATCCCGATTGTCACCTAGCAACCGTGCGTGAAAATCGCACCGCATCTGCACTTGCTTGCGGATGCTTGCGACTTTCACACAGCCCCATTCACTTCTATGGGGCCTGCGTTGCGTGAAAAACGCAGAATATAGATGCGTGAAAATCACCGCTCGTGTGCACAGCCCCATAGAAATGAATGAGTCCGGATTCAGTGCGGGTGCAATGCGTTCACGTCACGCATTGCACCCGCGTGGAAAAAGTGAATAGAAGTGAATGGGGCTGCGTGAAATTCGCAAGCAAGCAAGTGTGGATGCGGTGCGATTTTCACGCATGCTTGCTAGGAGACGATCGGGATGGGGACCCGATTGTTATATTATTTTCCCTTATAATGTGGTTATAAGGGAAAATAATAGCATTCTGAATACAGAATGCTTAGAAAAATAGGGCTGGAGGGGTTAAAAAAATAAAATAAAATTAATTTAACTCACCTTAATCCACTTGTTCGCGCAGCCCGGCTTCTCTTCTGTCTTCTTCTTTGCTGTGCAGGAGGAAAATGATCTGTGGTGACGTCGCTGTGCTCATCACATGGTCCGTCACATGATCTATCACCATGGTGATGGACCATGTGATGAGCGCAGTGATGTCATCAAAGGTCCTTTACCCAGGTCCTGAAGAAAGAAGAGATGCCGGCTGCACGAACAAGTGGATTAAGGTGAGTTAAATATATATTTTTTAACCCCTCCAGCACTATTGTACTAAGCATTCTGTATTAAGAACGCTATTATTTTCCCTTATAACCATGTTATAAGGGAAAATAATTACATCTACACAACCTTGAACCCAAACCTGAACTTCAGTAAAGAAGTTCGGGTCTGGGTACCACATTCAGCTTTTTATTACGCGCGTGCAAAACGCATTGCACCGGTGCGATAAAAACTGGGGACGCTTGTCGGGGAGGAGTATGCCAAAGTGGAATAACAGTACAGATTGAAAAAAAAAGGCGAATATATTCTCTATATTGCTATAACTTAGTTTTTTAGAATATTCGTCATATTTTAACAAAGTTATAGCAATATAGTGATTATTCGTAAAATACACATATAGACTGCAATTTAGCTAATATAGTGCTATAGTGCTTTTTTTCATAGTCGTAATTTTTTTTCTCTTATGAACTTCAGAGTTGAAGAAAAATTAAAAAACTTTGAAAAAAAAGGTTATAGCACTATATTAGCTAAATTGCAGTCTATATGTGTATGTTACGAATATTCGCTATATTGCTATATATTTGTTTTTTTTGAATATTCTTCATATTCTAAAACAAGAATATATAGCAATATAGCGAATATTCGCTAAATACAAATATAGAGCAAATTAGCTAATATAGTGCTATAATCTTTTTTTTTTTATAGTCTTATTCTTTTTTTCTCTTAACTTCAGATTTGGAAAAAATGTACACTATAAAAAAAAATATTATAGCACTATATTAGCTTAGCTAAGTTAGTTTGTATTTAGCGAATATTCGCTATATTGCTATATATTCTTGTTTTAGAATATGAAGAATATTCTTAAAACGAATATATAGCACTATATATTCTTTTTTGATCAACTTCGCGTTACGAGATTTTTACAATTTAGATTAATCGCAATCGCGAGAATAATCTCTAATACGAATATTCGCGAATATGAAACAAATATTCTAGCAAATATTCGCGAAATATCGCGAATTCGAATATGGGATCTGCCACTCATCACTAGTGACCACTAGAAAGAGGAAAATGGGCACCAGTAGCGGTCCATGCTGGTGGCAGGCCTTGCAGAGATGAGGAAAGAGGTTGTTCCACCATTGCAGGTTGACTTCATATCCTTTATCTTCTTCCTTTCAGTGCGTCCATTGCAAATCTCCATTGCTGTTTCTGATCCATCTGGAGAATGTTCTCAGAGCCTCAGTTAAGGACGTGCCATAGTCGTTGACTCTGTGAGGGATGGAGTCAGATGAATCTAACAATTCATCAAATTTTAAAGACCAGGAGAGGCTGATCATCCTGCTATCCAGCCCTCTCTCAGCATTCATCATTTTCTCCAACCTTTTCATCATCATTGGGATCGTGTTCAACAGGAAGTTACACAATACGGCCAACTACTTCTTCCTCAGTCTGTTGTTTGCCGACTTCTTCACCGGGGTTCTCCTGCCCTGTATCCCTCGGATGAGGTTCAACAAGGACCTGGGTTATAATGGCTGTTTTCTTGCCTTCATATCTCCAAACTTCTTCTTTCTGTCATTCTTGGTCAACTTGTTGATGGTGCACTATGAGAAGTACCTGTGCATCATCTACCCTTTGCACTATCGGGAAATATGGGTGCACCGCTGTGTCCCTCTCTCCCTGTTCTTGGCGTGGACTTTGCCGTTGGTGTTCTCTTGCCTTCCGTTGCTGGGTTGGAATAATTGGGCAAACAACTGCACCTGCTCCTATAAGCATGTGTTCCCAAACGCTTATATATACCTGGAGACGTATGGGGTGGTCATCCCGGCCATCTTGGCAATGAGCTTCATCACCATCAAGCTGCTTTCAGTGGCCAGGAGGCAACTGAAGGAGATCAAGAAGCTCCACCGATCAGTGCAGAGGGAGGTGGTGACGGAGATGGAGCGCCAAATGGACTTGAGATACGCCAAGTGTATTGCCATCTTCTCCTTGACTTTTTTCATCTGTTGGGTTCCTTACATTGCTCTTCTTCAGGTCTCAGTGCTGGCCATCGAGAATTATGAAATCAGTATATGGATTGTCCTGACTCTTACATGTGTGGGGAGTGGCAGTGCTGCTGTCATCCCCGTCATTTTGGGATTAAGTCACCGGCAGTACACTGAACTCTGGAGGAACCTGTGCAAAAAATATTGCCAGTGCTGCTGCAAGCCCAGAGGGAACCCAACAAGTCACCACCATGACATGAAGAGCAAGGAAGAGACTCTGGAGGATGAATTAACTTCTGTGGAATGATGACATGGTGCCATATAAGACTTGACAGCTGGGTCCACTCTTAGTGCCAGGCAATGCTTTAAGGTAGTTCCAGAGATGGCACTCTTCACTAATGGGTGGCACTAACTTCCAATATGCCAAGATTAAGTTATTATCAACACAATTGTGAATGTTAGGTTCCTATATTTGGTGATCTACTGATGGGGACCCTCACTGGTTCCTGAACTCCTTCAGCACTGGCACCTTACCCTGTATGCCCAACACATCACCTTTAAGGGAGGTTTCCATGGGGGAAAAAAACTGCTGATTTATTATCTATGTGTAACCGGTGGTGGCTCAACTCCTGCCGATCTGTATAAAGAATGGACTACTGTGGCCCAATGGCCACCAAAGCCTCTCCAATGTCAATCTAGGCATGTAGGTGCATCCATAAATTGGTACTGCAGCTTCGCCCCATGCAATTAGAAGTGTAGGTCTAGGACCCCAATGTAAAGCCAGTCAGCACCCCTCGCCTACCATATGCCATTGGTAATAGTGGTGTCATCTCATGTGACAGTAGAAGTAGAAGAACGCCAGACCATAGGAGTCAAGCGTGTGGACAACAAGGGGCGCACTTTCACAACCGGTTGTTCAATAAATTTAAATTTATTTAATGATGACACGTTTCGGGGTACCGCTGACCTATCATTATGTGCCCCCCTGATAGAGCTGTAACAGGGAGTATACCTGCTTCTACCGAACAGCCCCCAACAGTGCCAAAAAGGGCTAATAAGAAAGCACTTACTGGTTGTGGGCAGTCACATGATGAATCACATGATGCTTCTCAGTACTGCTGAGTGGCTGGGAGAAATCATGTGATGAGTGTTATTACCATGTGACTCCACAAACAGGAAGTTCTTCTTTTTTAGCCCTTTTTGACTATTTTGCGGGCTAATTAATGGATATGATTGTACACACTATTATAACCCTATGATGACATCACACGGGTACCCTTATTTTAATAGGTCTAGTACATACTTTCTAGCTGGTGTTTGCAGGAGATTAACCACTCCCCTATTAGGCTAGACATGCCCATTTCATCATAACCACACCCCTTTACATGCCGTGGCGCCACCCCTTCCTCAGCGCTTTCCTGCTGGGGGTCTGATGATGTCACACCACTAGGGACTAGTCTTCTAGAGGATTCCTCAGCACCTGAGAGATTTGCCTACTTTTCCAGGAGTCTGGGAGGTCTCCCTGTGTTTAGGGAGAATTGCTATAGTATAGTCTATTATATTGATAGGTAACCTTTAAATTGGTGGCCCTTATGATGACATCATAAAGGGGGGTCTCCTGCTTGAGATCCGCCTCCGTTATCCACAGCCACTAACAAATAGTGATTTTTTTTCTGGTGGTCGCTGCTATTAGGGATGGAAACTGTGGCATCTGCCCAAAGTGCCCCAGTAAGGTATAGGAAATGGGATTCTCCAAAACCAGGCAGCCCCATATAAGGGAGCAGCTCTTGTATGATGGTTCTTCAGTCAGACCGTTGCATCTAGTTGCTGAGCGAGGTACAGACTTTTCCATCTCCTTCGTGCTTCGATGTCCTGTCCATGCCCTTGTGAGCAGCTGGACTCTGTCATGGAGGGGAATCTACAAGGTCTACAAACAATGAAGCTACTCTGCGCGGGATAAACAGAAGTTTCTGGAGGGAAAGACCTTCTTCCTGTTCCTTCATTGTATTGGGTCACTCAGGCTGTTGTGATGTCATCAGTGCATTCTCTATGTCAGGGATGCCCAACCTGCGGACCTCCAGCTTTTGCAAAACAACAACTCCCAACATACCCTGACAGCTGCAGAAGAGTCAAAGTGTATCAATCTATGACATAGAGTCTATGTCATAGATTGATACACTTTGACTCTTCTGCAGCTGTCAGAGTATGTTGGGAGTTGTAGTTTTACCAAAACTAGATGACCCGGGTTGCAGATCATGGTCCTAGAAATGTTTAATGTCATTGTTAGCCATTGTCTTTTGTATTGTTTTTCCATTTTCATGACAACCATTATGTTCTGTGTGCCAAAACTTGCCATTTTGTTACATTTATCAGAATTATTGGTTTTGTAGATCTGTGAGATTATTTTTGTGGTAAAAATGTTCTTAGAGCCTGATTTTTTGACACCCCGCTTAATTTCTATTAAATGACGGTTTATTGCTTTAACACAACTTCTGCTTTCTAGTATCAATCAATTTCCCTTGTAAATTGGGTAAATACTCAGATGGATCTGATGAGTAACGTAATTTGTATGAGATGACAGGGTGGAGAAGGTAAGACCAAACTGAAATAATTACTGTCATACTGCTGCCCCCTATGTAGAAGAATATAACTACTATAATACTGCCCCTATGTACAAGAATATAACTACTATAATACTGCTCCTATGTACAAGAATATAACTACTATAATACTGCTCCTATGTACGAGAATATAACTACTATAATACTGCCTCCTATGTACAAGAATATAACTACTATAATACTGCTCCTATGTACAAGAATATAACTACTATAATACTGCCTCCTATGTACAACAATATAACTACTATAATACTGCTCCTATGTACAAGAATATAACTACTATAATACTGCTCCTATGTACAAGAATATAACTACTATAATACTGCTCCTGTGTATAAGAATATAACTACTATAATACTGCCTCCTATGTACAAGAATATAACTACTATAATACTGCTCCTATGTACAAGAATATAACTACTATAATACTGCTCCTATGTACAAGAATATAACTACTATAATACTGCTCCTATGTACAAGAATATAACTACTATAATACTGCTCCTATGTGCAAGAATATAACTACTATAATACTGCCTCCTATGTACAAGAATATAACTACTATAATACTGCCTCCTATGTACAAGAATATAACTACTATAATACTGCTCCTATGTGCAAGAATATAACTACTATAATACTGCCTCCTATGTACAAGAATATAACTACTATAATACTGCCTCCTATGTACAAGAATATAACTACTATAATACTGCCTCCTACGTACAAGAATATAACTACTATAATACTGCTCCTATGTACAAGAATATAACTACTATAATACTGCCTCCTACGTACAACAATATAACTACTATAATACTGCTCCTATGTACAAGAATATAACTACTGTAATACTGCTCCAAAAAGGGGAAAGCAGTCGGCACTCCTCTGGCAGAGTCGTGGTGCACGCGTCCAGGGTATGAAAAGCCCACTTACAATATGGAACAGAAGACCGGCACTTCACTTGTGAAGTGCCGGTCTTCTGTTCCATATTGTAATACTGCTCCTGTGTATAAGAATATAACTACTATAATACTGCTCCTATGTACAAGAATATAACTACTATAATACTCCTATGTACAAGAATATAACTACTATAATACTGCCTCCTATGTACAAGAATATAACTACTATAATACTGCCTCCTATGTACAAGAATATAACTGCTATAATACTGCCTCCTATGTACAAGACTATAACTACTATAATACTGCCTCCTATGTACAAGAATATAACTACTATAATACTGCTCCTATGTACAAGAATATAACTACTATAATACTGCTCCTATGTACAAGAATATAACTACTATAATACTGCTCCTATGTACAAGAATATAACTACTATAATACTGCCTCCTATGTACAAGAATATAACTACTATAATACTACTCCTATGTACAAGAATATAACTACTATAATACTGCTCCTATGTACAAGAATATAACTACTACAATACTGCTCCTATGTACAAGAATATAACTACTATAATACTGCTCCTATGCACAAGAATATAACTACTATAATACTGCTCCTATGTACAAGAATATAACTACTATAATACTGCTCCTATGTACAAGAATATAACTACTATAATACTGCTCCTATGTACAAGAATATAACTACTATAATACTGCTCCTATGTACAAGAATATAACTACTATAATACTGCCTCCTATGTACAAGAATATAACTACTATAATACTACTCCTATGTACAAGAATATAACTACTATAATACTGCTCCTATGTACAAGAATATAACTACTACAATACTGCTCCTATGTACAAGAATATAACTACTATAATACTGCTCCTATGCACAAGAATATAACTACTATAATACTGCTCCTATGTACAAGAATATAACTACTATAATACTGCTCCTATGTACAAGAATATAACTACTACAATACTGCTCCTATGTACAAGAATATAACTACTATAATACTGCTCCTATGCACAAGAATATAACTACTATAATACTGCTCCTATGTACAAGAATATAACTACTATAATACTGCTCCTATGTACAAGAATATAACTACTATAATACTGCTCCTATGTACAAGAATATAGTTCTTATATAATTCTGCAGAAAGAGGAGGTTTCTAGCCAGGAAAATTGAATAAAAGTGAAATATTTATTGAATCGTCTTTAGAATCCCTTGGTACACCACACACAGGAATACAACAACACAATATTAACACTTTTTCGGATACTATATGCGCCCTTAGTCATACTGTAGGAGTTCAGAATACCGTACTCACAACTTTTTAAATGTGCACCGGAATCATAAAGTCAATGATGGACACCGGGGTGGAGCAGAAGATATTAACCCTTATATTCCCTTATGATATACAAACCTTCCCAATAAAATATAAAAAACAAAGTATATAAATGTAATCCGTGTCTATAGTCTCCGGATCTAGGAAGATCAATGTGATATATCCTGTTTTTTAATGATTAGTTAAGTTGATGTGCTTTTAGCCCTTTTTCAGGCTCCTTGCATGAACTGTTATGATGTCTGCTGCGGTTTCCGTTTTTGGGGTGTCGGGCCGGTCCTTTGTACCTGCAGATGACACCAAGGTGATAGATGCAGCTTTATCTTATCAGTGATTGCCATCTTATCTCCGCAGTGATCACCATTAGGCTCAGTGGTTGCTGGGAACATATGGTCGTGTGCAGACCTGGTGGCTTTCTTCCATCTCGGACATGTAAGGGGCCCATTAGTCACGAGCCGTATTTCATCACCTACAGTGCGGGGTGTGGCCTCTCATGATTCAGCGCAGGCAATGAACTTCAGATTGGATGGAAATCAATTTACTGATTGGACGCACAGAGGCCGCCATGACCAGGAACATGTCTGCTAAAAATCAACTCTTGTTCAGCTTTTAGCCAGGTCTAGGGGGCAGCTGTATTCCAGGAGACATTGTTTGTAGCTGTGCTATTTATTCACAAGGTCACCCCGGCTTTATAGCGGTGCATAGCCCCTGCACTCTCCCTCTATGGATACATTTACAACATCCACTCTTTTCATTCTGGGATTACTTTGTAGCTTTACAGGGTCGAGGTATCTATGTTGACCTTTTCATAGCTGCTTTTTGCAATCACCACAGTCCACCTGCTCCCTCCAGGACCGCTGCAAGGAGAAGGGCAGCACTAGGGCAGGAGGACGTCATTAAAACAGCTCCACATCTCTATCTATTGCTAGAAAATGGGGGAGTGCCTTGTTTTCTTGGAAGGTGTTTCATACCTGATTTTCTAGCTTTTCAATCCGTAGAGCAGGGGCTGTGCAATTCTACAACGCTCGGGTGACTCTGTGACAAAATTATTATTTCTCCAGGGAAAAACAATGGCCCCTGTGCCGAAAGATCTGCTATGTGAGGACCCCTGCAAACAGCTCCCTATAGCTTAGCCTCCTTGGAGAGTGAGGCATTGGGACTAATTACAGTTCTCCTTAATTTTCTATGATTTCAGTAAATTTTTCAGCACTTCTGTATATATATTAGTAAGGTCCAAGATAGCAGTGCTTAATGCTGTATCTAATCTATATTGTGCTACCGTCTGCTGAGCCAATGTACCTAAGCCTGTCATGTGTGATACTGCCTGCTGAACTGTATATCTAAGCTTATCATGTGTGATACTGCCTGCTGAACTGTATATCTAAGCTTATCATGTGTGATACTGCCTGCTGAACTGTATATCTAAGCTTATCATGTGTGATACTGCCTGCTGAACTGTATATCTAAGCTTATCATGTGTGATACTGCCTGCTGAACTATATATCTAAGCTTATCATGTGTGATACTGCCTGCTGAACTGTATATCTAAGCTTATCATGTGTGATACTGCCTGTTGAACTGTATATCTAAGCTTATCATGTGTGATACTGCCTGCTGAACTGTATATCTAAGCTTATCATGTGTGATACTGCCTGCTGAACTGTATATCTAAGCTTATCATGTGTGATACTGCCTGCTGAGCTGTATATCTAAGCTTATCATGTGTGATACTGCCTGCTGAACTGTATATCTAAGCTTGTCATGTGTGATACTGCCTGCTGAACTGTATATCTAAGCTTGTCATGTCTGATACTGCCTGCTGAACTGTATATCTAAGCTTATCATGTCTGATACTGCCTGCTGAACTGTATATCTAAGCTTATCATGTGTGATACTGCCTGCTGAACTGTATATCTAAGCTTATCATGTCTGATACTGCCTGCTGAACTGTATATCTAAGCTTATGTCTGATACTGCCTGCTGATCTGTATATCTAAGCTTATCATGTCTGATACTACCTGCTGAACTGTATATCTAAGCTTATCATGTCTGATACTGCCTGCTGAACTGTATATCTAAGCTTATCATGTCTGATACTGCCTGCAGAACTGTATATCTAAGCTTATCATGTCTGATACTGCCTGCTGAACTGTGTCTCTAAGCTTATAATTAGTGTTCAGCGAAGCATTTGAAGCGGAATTTGGTCCGACATTTTCAAAAACTTTTTCGCAAAGAATTTGAATTTCCTCGCCCTTTGTGGTAACGAATCAATGTTACTAAAATGGCGGATGCACATGTTAGTGAAAGTAAGAAGCCCGGGAACGCAAGATCACCCATAATGCTTTGCATCCAGCCAATCAGTAAACAGCCATCCCTTGTGATGTCACAGCCCTGTAAAACCCTCATCCCGCATGGTCTCCGCCATTGTCCTGTGAGCTGAGCATATGGAGAAATGAGGCAAATGTGCATGTGCTAGGGACAGTGTTCCTGAAAACGATTAATAGAAGAATATTGGAGAGGGAGAGTGTAGGGAGAGTGTAGGGAGAGTACAGGGACAGTGCAGGGAGACTTATTCTGTGTCAGTGTTAATTACTTATTTCTACATCAGCCGTAAACTAAGATATGTAATTCAATGCCAATAAGATGGAAGCCTTTATTACTCCAGTGCCAGCGTGCCAACCAATACCATCCAGTCTGCACCCCTTAGGGGGAGGCCAGATCTTAATGACCATCCTCATCTTTTGCTGTTTTTACTGCTTCCAAATATTCATTCTGTGTCTCCATGTCCTAGAAAAGTCAGCAAGAGGCAGAGAGAGGAGGAGATGGATGTTCCGTATGACATATTCTCATCGATATAAGATAATGTGGAAAAGGAGGAAAAGCAGATGGCAGAAGAAGGGCTCCACCTGTAGGGCAGGAGAGCGCTGGGGCTGGAGCAGTGGGTATGCCAGAGCTGATTAGTATTCAGTGTTTACCGTAAAATAACCTGCAGGAGATTTATAGTGATTCCTGACAAATTAATGTGGAACAAATCGAGTTTCTTGGTGAACTTTGGTGAAGTTGCCGATCACTGCCTATAATGTGTGAAATTGTGCAGAGCTGCTGTATTTAAGCCCAACATGTGTGATACTGTCTGCTGAGCTGCTGTATTTAAGCCCAACATGTGTGATACTGTCTGCTGAGCTGCTGTATCTAAGCCTATTATGTGATACTGCTTGCTGAGCTGCTGCATCTAAGCCCAACATGTGTGATACTGTCTGCTGAACTGCTGTATCTAATCCTCTCATGTGTGATACTGTCTGCTTAGCTGTGTATCTAATCCTCTCATGTGTGATACTGTCTGCTGAGCTGAGGTAAGCATTTTATGTGTTATATTGACTGCTGAGCTGATGTATCTAAGTCTGTCAATCTCTGAAAGCCCCGCGGCCCTACATCCCCCATCATGTAATGTTACTGAATATATTCTTTATAAGAATGTGTTCTGGGGTCACTGTAATGAATTTGTGTTGCTATACACAATAATGTAGCAGAGCTGAGTTTGTGGTGATTTTACCCCGAGGTTTGTAGTTTTATATAGAACTGCTGGTATCGTCCACAATATGTTAACTAGACATCTCCATGCATCACACCAACAAATCCAGCTCTGCTACATCTGCATGCGTTATAGAATCTCTTTCTATGCACTTTTGCAACATAATGTCACTGCCATCCTCATCCTGTGGAAGTGAAACCAGCAACATATAGGAAATCCTCTTCAGCGAAGACATTGAGGCTCCTTCTTCATGTCTACAAGAAAGTCATAGACACGAGAAGAAGTCGCAGGGTCTGTGGCGGAGTATCCTCGTCTCAGCGTCTTCTGTTGATCACTCATGTAGTCTGGCAGAATCTTTTCTACTGAACATTGGTCCCTGTGGTCCCAGATGTTTTCATCCGTGTACAGGAAGAAGCAGCAGCGGCGGTGCGGGGACCAGGAGCGGCGCGGGGTGCGGGGACCAGGAGCGGTGCGGGGAGCGGGGTTAGTTTATTTCGTATGAGGGGCCCGGCAGATGCGGGGCTGTTTATGACATTGGATAACCCCTTTAATTTAGTGGTCTGGTCTGGAGGTTTAATTTCTGGGGTCTGAATTAATCTTCGAAGTCTGGCATGTGGTCTGCATTCATCTCAGCAGTCTGGTCCACGGTCTGGGATGTGATTTAATCTAAAGAGCCCGGTCTGGACTCTGAATTAATTTTAGCAGTCTGGTCTCAAGTGTCAAATAATCTTAACAGTCGGTTCTGTGATGTGAATTAATCTCAGCAGTCTGGTCTAGGATCTGAATTTTAGCGGACAGCATGAGGTCTGAATGGCGTTTACAGGTACAGGTTCCTAAGTTTTTGAGAGTTGTAATTGGACCTATATTAAAACTATTGCAGTAACCCTCCAGTATGCATTCATATACAGTGAGCTCCCCCTACTGGTGGCTTAAGACAATTAAAATAAGAAGTATATCATTCAACTCTATGGCAATGTGACCAAAAGCTGAGGTTTGGTTCTCTGTCACAGGAAAATACAACTACGACTCCCATCAAGATATAAAATGATGGATTTACTGTGGGGTCCTGTAATCTCGGGATTTTTTCATGAACTATGTAATCTGCATCATGGAAACACAGGACTGGCAGTAAATGTGTGGCCCCAGCCTGGTGCACAATGAACACATTACAATGTTTGACTGGAGAGATGTTGTGCGGACACCTGATCTCTCAGCTCATAAATTTCAAGACTGCAAACACAAAACTGTCCAGTGGCGGATCTCGCCCTGACATAGAGGTGGATTAATGTGTTTGCTGTGAGGACGTATTCATACAGGTAAACAGTCACGTTAAGGTGCCGCCTGCTCACCTGTCCCTCAGTTTCCGGGCACTTAATATCCAGCGCGGACGTCCCTGACAGGCTGAGACCTTTACCAAAGCAGCCATTAGTGCATCAGGAAGAATTTCACCCAGAAGGTGCAATATAAAGAGGATTTCATCAGTCGTCTTCCTCCATCTGTCTATTCAGCCATCTGTTCCTGGGAAAGCTGGGTGACTACTGATAAGGTCAATAGATCAGCTCTGACAGATGGTTCTGCAGTAAATAACGGGAAGAATTTATGATTCCTCTGCACAGATTACAAGAATCACTAAGATACAGCAGTGAGCGCCACTATCAGAATCACAGGGTATGTCCATATGTGTATTGTACTCCAGAGCTGCAGTCACAATTCTGCTACTTGTTACCATAGACAGCAAGCTCGTTGACAAACACATCACTGACAGCTTAAGGCTGCATTCACGCATCCGGATTTTCAGTCCGCATCCGATAAGCTTTTTTTGTGGATAGCACGCAGACCCATTCATTTCTATGGAGCTGCAAAAAAATGCGGACAGCACACGGATGTCATCCATGCGGCCTTGTCGCAAAATCTAGAACATGTCCTATTCTTGTCCATTTTGCGGACAATTATAGGCATCTTTACAATCGGGCTCGTGAAAAAAGTGGGCAACACACGGACCGCATCTGTATTTTTCACAGCTGCGATTTCCAGATTGCAAATGGGGAGTCATGTGAATGCCCCCTTACTGTGCTCCCATAATGCAAGGTGCAGCTAGATGATCAAATAACAGATAACTGTACGCAGCTCTGGAGTATAATACAGGATGTAACTCAGGATCAGTACAGGATAAGTAATGTAATGTATGTACACAGTGACTGCACCAGCAGAATAGTGAGTGCAGCTCTGGGGTATGATACAGGATGTAACTCAGGATCAGTACAGGATAAGTAATGTAATGTATGTACACAGTGACTGCACCAGCAGAATAGTGAGTGCAGCTCTGGGGTATAATACAGGTTGTAACTCAGGATCAGT
Organism: Bufo bufo; assembly: GCF_905171765.1. Classification (NCBI taxonomy): domain Eukaryota; kingdom Metazoa; phylum Chordata; class Amphibia; order Anura; family Bufonidae; genus Bufo; species Bufo bufo. Next base: position 222,824,268 of record NC_053395.1, on the reverse strand, counting down.
ACAGGATAAGTAATGTAATGTACACAGTGACTGCACCAGCAGAATAGTGAGTGCAGCTCTGGAGTATAATACAGGATGTAACTCAGGATCAGTACGGGATAAGTAATGTAATGTATGTACACAGTGACTGCATCAGCAGAATAGTGAGTGCAGCTCTGGAATATAATACAGAATGAAACTCAGGATAAGTACAGGATATGTAATGTAATGTAATGTATGTACACAGTGACTGCACCAGCAAAATAGTGAGTGCAGCTCTGGAGTATAATACAGAATGAAACTCAGGATTAGTACAGGATAAGTAATGTAATGTACTGTATGTACACAGTGACTGCACCAGCAGAATAGTGAGTGCAGCTCTGGAGTATAATACAGGATGTAACTCAGGATCAGTACAGGATAAGTAATGTAATGTATGTACACAGTGACTGGACCAGCAGAATAGTGAGTGCAGCTCTGGAGTATAATACAGGATGAAACTCAAAATCAGTACAGGATAAGTAATGTAATGTATGTACACAGTGACTGCACCAGCAGAATAGTGAGTACAGCTCTAAAGTATAATACAGGATGTAACTCAGGATCAGTACAGGATATGTAATGTAATGTATGTACACAGTGACTGCACCAGCAGAATAGTGAGTGCAGCTCTGGGGTATAATACAGGATGTAACTCAGGATCAGTACAGGATAAGTAATGTAATGTAATGTATGTACACAGTGACTGCACCAGCAGAATAGTGAGTGCAGCTCTGGAGTATAATACAGAATGAAACTCAGGATTAGTACAGGATAAGTAATGTAATGTACTGTATGTACACAGAGACTGCACCAGCAGAATAGTGAGTGCAGCTCTGGAGTATAATACAGGATGTAACTCAGGATCAGTACAGGATAAGTAATGTAATGTATGTACACAGTGACTGCACCAGCAGAATAGCGAGTGCAGCTGTGGAGTATAATACAGGATGTAACTCAGGATCAGTACAGGATATGTAATGTAATGTATGTACACAGTGACTGCACAAGCAGAATAGTGAGTGCAGCTATGGAGTATAATACAGGATGTAACTCAGGATCAGTACAGGATAAGTAATGTAATGTATGTAAACAGTGACTGCGCCAGCAGAATAGTGAGTGCAGCTCTGGGGTATAATACAGGATGTAACTCAGGATCAGTACAGAATAAGTAATGGAATGTATGTACACAGTGACTGCACCAGCAGAATAGTGAGTGCAGCTCTGGAGTATAATACAGGATGAAACTCAAAATCAGTACAGGATAAGTAATGTAATGTATGTACACAGTGACTGCACCAGCAGAATAGTGAGTACAGCTCTGGAGTATAATACAGGATGTAACTCAGGATGAGTACAGGATAAGTAATGTAATGTATGTACACAGTGACTGCACCAGCAGAATAGCGAGTGCAGCTGTGGAGTATAATACAGGATGTAACTCAGGATCAGTACAGGATAAGTAATGTAATGTATGTACACAGTGACTGCACCAGCAGAATAGTGAGTGCAGCTCTGGGGTATAATACAGGATGTAACTCAGGATCAGTACAGGATAAGTAATGTAATGTATGTACACAGTGACTGCACCAGCAGAATAGTGAGTGCAGCTCTGGAGTATAATGCAGGATGAAATTAAAAATCAGTACAGGATAAGTAATGTAATGTATGTACACAGTGACTGCACTAGCAGAATAGTGAATGCAGCTCTGGAGTATAATACAGAATGTAACTCAGGATAAGTACAGGATAAGTAATGTAATGTATGTACACAGTGACTGCACCAGCAGAATAGTGAGTGCAGCTCTGGAGTATAATACAGGATGAAACTCAAAATCAGTACAGGATAAGTAATGTATGTACACAGTGACTGCACCAGCAGAATAGTGAGTGCAGCTCTGGAGTATAATACAGGATGTAACTCAGGATCAGTACAGGATAAGTAATGTAATGTATGTACACAGTGACTGCACCAGCAGAATAGTGAGTGCAGCTCTGGAGTATAATACAGGATGAAACTCAAAATCAGTACAGAATAAGTAATGTATGTACACAGTGACTGTACCAGCAGAATAGTGAGTGCAGCTCTGGAGTATAATACAGGATGTAACTCAGGATCAGTACAGGATAAGTAATGTAATGTATGTACACAGTGACTGCACCAGCAGAATAGTGAGTGCGGCTCTGGGGTATAATACAGGATGTAACTCAGGATCAGTACAGGATAAGTAATGTAATGTATGTACACAGTGACTATACCAGCAGAATAGTGAGTGCAGCTCTGGAGTATAATACAGGATGAAACTCAAAATCAGTACAGGATAAGTAATGTAATGTACACAGTGACTGCACCAGCAAAATAGTGAGTGCAGCTCTGGAGTATAATACAGGATGTAACTCAGGATCAGTACAGGATAAGTAATGTAATGTATGTACACAGTGACTGCACCAGCAGAATAGTAAATGCAGCTCTGGGGTATAATACAGGATGTAACTCAGGATCAGTACAGGATAAGTAATGTAATGTATGTACGCAGTGACTGCACCAGCAGAATAGTGAGTGCAGCTCTGGAGTATAATACAGGATGAAACTCAAAATCAGTACAGGATAAGTAATATAATGTATGTGCACAGTGACTGCACCAGCAGAATAGTGAGTACAGCTCTGGAGTATAATACAGGATGTAACTCAGGATCAGTACAGGATAAGTAATGTAATGTATGTACACAGTGACTGCACCAGCAGAATAGTGAGTGCAGCTCTGGAGTATAATACAGGATGAAACTCAAAATCAGTACAGGATAAGTAATGTATGTACACAGTGACTGCACCAGCAGAATAGTGAGTGCAGCTCTGGAGTATAATACAGGATGTAACTTAATGATTTTCCTATTTCATGACGTAAAGTCATAGTTTTATTAAAGACACGGAGGCGAGTATTGCTTTCTCCTTCTTTACTGAACCACCAATAGCAGCAAAGAGAAAAAATTTACATACAAGGAACCATAGCAACCAAGGTCCCTCCCCACTGGCCCCTATAATAGGTCGCTCTTCCTCTGTAACTTCCTCTTTCTTTGAAAACTGATGCTGACATCCCGAACATCCACACGAAAACGCCGAACTTTAAACTGGAACGGAACATCCAACGCCCATTTAGCGCAACCAACTAGCCAACCTGGCTAAACTGCAGAAGACCTCAACCGATAATACGGCAACCGATAGCGGAAATAGCTTCATCCTGAAAAATAAAACAGACCATAGGCCTAGGTGAAACCAACGTGTCAGGACAGCATGTCCGGAAGCCATCTACGCAACTGACTCAACAAGTGTAAAATGACAGAAGACAATATAAATGGCTAAATAACATGCAAACAATGGCAATGAAACAAACATTAGGACAATCAATACCTAAAACAAAATAACTTAAGGTTAATAATACATAGAGGTAATGACACATGACCCCTGTAACAAAAAACCGCAAGACAAAACCCCAAGGGAGGGAATAGGGTGGGCAATACTCGCCTCCGTGTCTTTAATAAAACTATGACTTTACGTCATGAAATAGGAAAATCATTAAGTTTTACATCAAGACACGGAGGCTTCGTATTGCAAGTTCAAAGCCCGTCTAAGATTGCAGTGAACAATTCAGATGGAGGCCGAAAGCAGTACTCCCTGAACTTGGAAACCTTGGACCCATCAGGAAGACGAATAACATCCCCAAATCTAGCCCCCCAAAACCGCCCAAACGGTGACAGAGGTCCTATACGCAGAAGGGGCCCTGAAGATAGACGTGTCTACACCCGCCAAGACCTGACCCCTAAAAGCCAGCGTGCTAACGTAGAGGAAAAAACCCCATCCGAAAAGATGACAATAGGAATAAATAAATGAAAAACTGGCCGAACACCAATGTGCCAGGGTCCTGGACACGTATTCCCAAAGGAACGCCCTGGAACAAAAGATCAGGGAAGAATAAAACTGGGAAGGACATAAGACAATGCTAGTCATGATGTGACGCGGAATGTTACAAATGACCCCCTCCGGGGGTAACAGAACATGCGTCGTAATCAAGAGTCCTCACCATCGAGACCCTAATGAATGCAAAAAAAAAGGCAAAATAACGCCAGGAAAAAAGCTGACAACTGCCTAAATGTGAAAGCGCCACAGCAGGGATCCGTCGAGGATAAAGGGAATGGCGCAGACCCCGAGGGTTGTGTGGGAGATCCAACCGGCTCGAAGAAGGACCGGGGTCTTCTTCCTAATCTACAAAAAATGAAGGGAAACAGACCTGGGACCCCTAGAACGGAACCACTATAACCTGGGCCCCCCGAAGGCGGAGAACCTGTGTAAGTGTCCTCTGGGTCAAAGAAAATGGATAAAACCTGTATAGGCGGGACACAGACCCGTCCTGGAGGACTGCGTCCGTCGTCATAGCCTTCGGATCCGCACGTCCGCTGAAGAACCGGGTGCGATGACTGTAGAGCCGAAAAGCGAAGCGAACGACGGACCTCGGACCCATAAACCTGAAGTTGTCGTGAACACCCCGTCAGGAGCTCCAACACCAGATGTGTAGGAGGGTTACATCCGCCAACCAGGGACCCCAGTGGAGAGCCCGTAGCCCTGGGTACCCCCGCCCTGGAGGTTCGCATCCGATTAGATAGCCAACTCCGGTAGAGATCCACAGACCACAGTCACGATCTATGTCTCTAGGCTGACTATCCCCCAACTCAACTCCTCCCGGGGTCCCGAACCCGGAAACACCGCGTCCGCAAGGAGGCACCGTACCGAAGAAGGGCGATCTTCGGTCGCAGGAGCGCCCGATAATGCAGTGGGGCATGGGAAAACAACCTGCCATGATGAGACCAACCGGACCGAAATGCGGGCTAGGTGGCGAAACGGGAGATGAGGAGCGCATGTTGCAACTCCTAGCGGAAACCTCTGCCACTTCGCCGCCGGCAGACTGAGGGACCCTGAGAGTGAACCCACCGTAAATCCAAAGGATTCCAACCTTTGGGTCGGAGTAAGGCAGAATCTATCCCAGTTGAGGGGGCAACCGAGATCAGACAATAGGTCCGCCCTGGACGTTTCAGCGACCCCGCTGGATCTCCTTCATTTCGAAGAGATGGTAAGAAATTACCGCCTTCAAAATGTGAAGGTTGATGCCCTGTCACATCCGCCCATCTTCCTTCTGCACGAGGGAGATAAAGCTGATCCCCCCCGCCCATGCCGGGTGTGCCGGCTCTAGGGCCAACTTCTGTCTGATGGACTGTAATTCCGCGTCCACCGATGCACGAACCGTGCTACCGGGTGAACTAGCGGAGGGGAAGGAATTAGATAAGGGGACCACCTGAGGTCTATGTGAAATCCCCTCCCTGGTAAGTACCCATGGGACCGTGGCAATACGGCTTCAAGCGTGGGAACAAATCGGGAGTCCGCTCCCTGCCCAAGGTAACATAGAAATGTAAGAGGCTGAAAAAGGGGGGTAAGAACACAGAAATACTGGATATGAGTCAATTGCTATAACACTGAATTATTAGCTTATGCGCTAGCATAGAAATCCCCAAACCGGGGAGCACTTACCCAATGGTCTGCGAATGTTCGGGTTGCCCCGGAAGGAGCGAGAACGCCATTGATGTCCTCTTGTGGCGAAGAACGGAGCTGCGTTGCCCTGGTCCTGAAACTGAGGACGATGTCCACCTGGACCTCTGTATGTTCCACGGGCCTGGAAATTTGCACGGCCGGATATGCGGCCCCTACCACTGCCGGCCCGATGAGAGGCCCTTCCCTGGAAGACCCTACGCATGGATGCTTGGGCCTTGTCTAGCGCTGTAAAAGTGCCCACGAACCGGCTCATGTCCTTGATGAAGGACTCGCCGAAGAGGAGGCCCTGGGCGTCCTTCCCTGCCTCAGTGAGCGCCAAATTGGCCAATTTGGGGTCTATCTTGAACAAGATAGCCTTGCGCCTCTCAATTGCAACGGCCGTATTAGCGTTGCCAGTAAGGCATATGGCCCTCTGGGCCCAACCCCTCAATTCCATAGGGTCAATCGGGGTACCCTCAAGCCTAGCCGCCTCAGCCATCTCCAAAATCCTGGTCAATGGACCAAAGACGTCTAAAATCTTGTCCTGGCAGCTGCGGAGCGCTGAATCTAGGCCCTTTTTTGGGTTCCAACCCGTTTTAGCTAGAAACTGCGACATCTTGGGGTCCACCAACGGGGTGTCACACACCTTATTGGGGACCACTGGCCGGGGACACTCGGACCTAAGCTTATTGCGTGACTCGCGGCTGAGCGAGTGACGCACCCAATGCTCCAAATACGCTCCCACGTGAGGGGAGGGGAGCCATTCCGCCGAACGAGGGTGATGAAGCGACTCGGGGTCGAACATCGGTTCGCCCAAATCATCCAACACAACCTCAGAACGGGTAGCAGCGGAAGTCGACGCCACCTCCTTGGCAGAGGAGGCCGCCGCAGCGGAGGCCGAAGGTCCCTGACCTGGGGGGGTGAGATCCTCATCTGTGCCGTAATCCAAATCCGCTAACTCCTCCTCGTCTGAAGCTCGTTCCGAGTCAGACAGGTCCGGTAATTGCGCTCTAGCGCATTTCCATGTCCGCGCCCGTTCTGCCTGGCGGGAAGAGGCCCTTTTCCGTGATCTAAGCACGGCTTCTGGGGTGGCAAGGTGCGCACCAGTCAAATTCCCCTGTAATACAGGGGGCTCAATAGAGGTAGGCTGCGGTACGGCAATGGGGTCTAGCAAGGGAGCACTAGCAGGACGTGCGGACATAGCCTGAACAATAGTCTGTGACAACACCGACGACATGGAGCCCATGGCTGCCACAATCGCGTCAGAAACTGATCGTTGCAGGGCAAGTGCCTGCGCATCAGTGGGGTGAAGTCCCACCGGAGAGGAAGGGGGGCGACTGGCCGTAGGAGGTGGGGTAGGGGCAGACATGGCTGAGGTGAATGCCTAACAAAGTTAACCTAAATGCCTAACTGGGGCAGCGTTGGGGCAAGATTAACCCAGGGGACCAGGTCTGATGTCACCTGAAGCGTTAGGAGCCGATGAGCCGAGGAGCAGGAGTGCAGGAGCCGCCGACCGTGCAGGGAGTCGGAACAAGTGACCGGAAGCCGGAACTGTGGAAGGACCGCCCCCGGAAGCCCGCGCAATGCGATCGACCTCACCAAGATGGCCGCCGAGATCTCGCGGCCGGCCGATCGCAGAGGGCTTCCAAGATGGCCGCCGAGATCTCGCGGCCGGCCGATCGCAGAGGGCTTACAAGATGGCCGCCGAGATCTCGCGAGATCTCGCGGCCGGCGATCACAGAGGGCCAGCGAGATGGAAGGAAACGCCGGGAATGGCGCCGCCGAAATAGAGGGTGTGGCGCCAGCGCAGGTAGGAATGCAACCGGGGGGTGGGGAAGCAATGAGGCGAACGGCCATACTAAAATACCTCCAGCAGAGTCATATGAGGAATGAGCTAGGGGAAGTTCTGGACACAAGTGGAGTACAAGGCTGGTTGTCAGGCTAGAACCTAGAGACGCCTGTGTCCTAGGCTGTAACTCATCAAGCTGGGCATTCAGATTTCTGGACAAATGCAAGCCCAGAATTAAAAGAACCCGGATGGGGGGTGGGGAGGAGGGAAGGAGGGAGAGCCTTAATGCGGCCGCATGAATATCCCCAAAGCGCGAGGATAAGCGCAGAGGTACATAAACCCCCCACCTGCAAAGCAAGACGCAAACGCAAGCGGAGCGCTGAGCAGCAAACAGGGTTAGTCACCCTATGTACGCAGCTCAAAACTACAAGAGACAACAATACAGTAGCTAAAAACAGCAGAGAATAAATGATGTACTTAGCTTGGCAGCAGCAAAGAAAGAGGAAGTTACAGAGGAAGAGCGACCTATTATAGGGGCCAGTGGGGAGGGACCTTGGTTGCTATGGTTCCTTGTATGTAAATTTTTTCTCTTTGCTGCTATTGGTGGTTCAGTAAAGAAGGAGAAAGCAATACGAAGCCTCCGTGTCTTGATGTAAAACTCAGGATCAGTACAGGATAAGTAATGTATGTACACAGTGACTGCACCAGCAGAATAGTGAGTGCAGCTCTGGAGTATAATACAGGATGTAACTCAGGATCAGTACAGGATAAGTAATATATGTACACAGTGACTCCACCAGCAGAATAGTGAGTGCAGCTCTGGGGTATAATACAGGATGGAACTCAGGATCAGTACAGGATAAGTAATGTAATGTATTTACACAGTGACTCCATTTTTTATGTAGATATTTCCTATATTTTGTAGATACAAGTTATCCTCCTCCTTCCTCAGCCCTTGTTCCTATGTATTGTATGCGTCCTCTGTCTGGCACATTACGCAGATCTGCTCCTCCATACAATTAGTTTGCATTCCTGCCCTGCTCCCAGTCACCTCACTTTCCTCTTGTCGTTCCCCTGCCCCCGGTGCCCTTCGCCTTTTTTTAAACTTAAGTGCTTCCTCTATTTGTTATGTTATTATATGTTTAGATTCCTCTGGCTCATATCCAGGAACCATCAGGGAAAACCATGAATTTCCGTGAAATGAAGACAGTAGTTGGGTCATTGGTGGAGAGGATAATTCAAGGGCGTGACATAAGTGAAAGTCATGACTGAACTCTGCAAAGGGTAAGGGGAGCTTAAGGGGAAATATGAGGGCGTTAAGATGACGCTAAATTTTCTTATAATGTTTTAGTTTTTCTTAAAGGCACAGTAACACATCTCGGTGGCTGATCTTCTCATATTGCAGCTCCCTTAGGTAGTAGCTCATTGTGATGGGGATGGACCTCCCAAACCTTATGAGAAGCACTTGGGATAACCCTCCCTGCCACCAATGAACTCATTTATAAAACAAAGTGCAATGAGCTCCCTCTAGTGGTGGATGCAGGTACATTTTTACTATTGAATACTATGCCTATGCAGGGGATTTGGAGCTCTCTGTCAGAAAAACAGGACTCGAATCATATAAAATATATATTTTAGTAATCATAAAATCTTAAAATGACAGGGTGCCAAAGGATGTAAGTCTACTATCACATAGTATTTATACAGGCTTTTATGAAGCCACAGAAGAACTTTTAGTAGCAGCATGGTGCTTCACCAGCACCCATAGGAATAGCATGATGCAGGAGAGAGCATAATGCTCGATAAACACCCATAGGTGCAGTGTAATGCCAGAAGAGTCACCTATAAGACAAGCATGATACTAAGAAGCACCCATAGGAGCGGCATAATCCAGGAGAGTCATATAGAAGAGAAGCATAATGCTAGCACCCATATGAGACAAGCATGATGCTAAGAATAATCCATAGGAACAGTATCATGCTGGACAGGAACCCATAGGTGCAGCACGATGCAGGAGAGTTGCATGATATCCTGAGGAACCCATAGACAGGACATAATGTTGCACAATCACCTATAAGAGTAGCATGATGCAGGACATGGATAAATATTTTCTTACTGCAAAAGCTGTATGGCCACCCCCAAACTGCTTCTGCACTGATAATGGGATAAAAATTGAAGGAAAAAGAAGAAGAAAAAAAACAAAAAAAAAAAGGTAAAAATATTAGTAAAAATAATTCATAATAAAATAATTTCAAAGAAGAAAATATTCAAATATAATTAGACAGTTCTCTCAATGTGAGATTTCAGAAGAGCGCATTATGCATATTCCTGAGGTTATCAGAGGTCCTCTGTGGGCCTGAGATTTAGACTACACCAATAAACATGTTTATCTGATTTCCCATTTGGTGAGCAAATGAAGATAATGTGAATGACATCATTATTGAATTAGCAGAGCAGCATGAACATTGGATGACCCCGAGCGGGCCAGCCGCTGTCGCACAGTGCTTCCGATTAGAAATGTCAGGTTATGATGAGGTTTGACTAAGTATTATTATTCTGATTAAAGACATTAAACATAATACTGACTGCAGGTAACATCAAAATGTATGAGGTACTGGAGTAATGGTTTATCCTTGATGGGAAATTATGCCAAAGTAAAATATTGTGTTACAATTCATTATAGTAATAAAAAACAAACTTCTAAAGCAAAATTAACCTATTATACATTACATTATTATTATACTGTCCAATATTTACAAAAATATAACTACTATAATACTGCTCCTATGTACAAGAATATAACTACTATAATACTGCTCCTATGTACAAAAATATAACTACTATAATACTGCTCCTATGTACAAGAATATAACTACTATAATACTGCCTCCTATGTACAAGAATATAACTACTATAATACTCCCTCCTATGTACAAGAATATAACTACTATAATACTGCTCCTATGTACAAGAATATAACTACTATAATACTGCCTCCTATGTACAAGAATATAACTACTATAATACTGCTCCTATGTACAAGAATATAACTACTATAATACTGCCTCCTATGTACAAGAATATAACTACTATAATACTGCCTCCTATGTACAAGAATATAACTACTATAATACTGCCTCCTATGTACAAGAATATAACTACTATAATACTGCCTCCTATGTACAAGAATATAACTACTATAATACTCCCTCCTATGTACAAGAATATAACTACTATAATACTGCCTCCTATGTACAAGAATATAACTACTATAATACTCCCTCCTATGTACAAGAATATAACTACTATAATACTGCCTACTATGTACAAGAATAGAACTACTATAATACTGCCTCCTATGTACAAGAATATAACTACTATAATACTGCCTCATATGTACAAGAATATAACTACTATAATACTCCCTCCTATGTACAAGAATAGAACTACTATAATACTGCCTCCTATGTACAAGAATATAACTACTATAATACTCCCTCCTATGTACAAGAATATAACTACTATAATACTGCTCCTATGTACAAGAATATAACTACTATAATACTGCCTCCTATATACAAGAATATAACTACTATAATACTGCTCCTATGTACAAGAATATAACTACTATAATACTGCTCATATGTACAAGAATATAACTACTATAATACTGCTCCTATGTACAAGAATATAACTACTATAATACTCCCTCCTATGTACAAGAATATAACTATAATACTGCCTCCTATGTACAAGAATATAACTACTATAATACTCCCTCCTATGTACAAGAATATAACTACTATAATACTGCCTACTATGTACAAGAATAGAACTACTATAATACTGCCTCCTATGTACAAGAATATAACTACTATAATACTCCCTCCTATGTACAAGAATAGAACTACTATAATACTGCCTCCTATGTACAAGAATATAACTACTATAATACTCCCTCCTATGTACAAGAATATAACTACTATAATACTGCTCCTATGTACAAGAATATAACTACTATAATACTGCTCCTATGTACAAGAATATAACTACTATAATACTGCCTCCTATATACAAGAATATAACTACTATAATACTGCTCCTATGTACAAGAATATAACTACTATAATACTGCTCATATGTACAAGAATATAACTACTATAATACTGCTCCTATGTACAAGAATATAACTACTATAATACTGCCTCCTATGTACAAGAATATAACTACTATAATACTGTCTCCTATGTACAAGAATATAACTACTATAATACTGCCTCCTATGTACAAGAATATAACTACTATAATACTGCTCCTATGTACAAGAATATAACTACTATAATACTGCTATGTACAAGAATATAACTACTATAATACTCCCTCCTATGTACAAGAATATAACTACTATAATACTGCTCCTATGTACAAGAATAGAACTAATATAATACTGCCTATGTACAAGAATATAACTACTATAATACTCCCTCCTATGTACAAGAATATAACTACTATAATACTCCCTCCTATGTACAAGAATATAACTACTATAATACTGCTCCTATGTACAAGAATATAACTACTATAATACTGCTCATATGTACAAGAATATAACTACTATAATACTGCCTCCTATGTACAAGAATATAACTACTATAATACTGCTCCTATGTACAAGAATAGAACTACTATAATACTGCCTCCTATGTACAAGAATATAACTACTATAATACTGTCTCCTATGTACAAGAATATAACTACTATAATACTGTCTCCTATGTACAAGAATATAACTACTATAATACTGCCTCCTATGTACAAGAATATAACTACTATAATACTGCTCCTATGTACAAGAATATAACTACTATAATACTGCTCCTATGTACAAGAATATAACTACTATAATACTCCCTCCTATGTACAAGAATATAACTACTATAATACTGCTCCTATGTACAAGAATAGAACTACTATAATACTGCCTATGTACAAGAATAGAACTACTATAATACTCCCTCCTATGTACAAGAATATAACTACTATAATACTCCCTCCTATGTACAAGAATATAACTACTATAATACTGCCTCCTATGTACAAGAATATAACTACTATAATACTGCTCCTATGTACAAGAATATAACTACTAATACTGCTCCTATGTACAAGAATAGAACTACTATAATACTGCCTCCTATGTACAAGAATAGAACTACTATAATACTACTCCTATGTACCGGAATAGAACTACTATAATACTGCTCCTATGTACAAGAATATAACTACTATAATACTGCTCCTATGTACAAGAAGATAACTACTATAATACTACTCCTATGTACCGGAATAGAACTACTATAATACTGTCTCCTATGTACAAGAATATAACTACTATAATACTGCTCCTATGTACAAGAATATAACTACTATAATACTGCTCCTATGTACAAGAATATAACTACTATAATACTCCCTCCTATGTACAAGAATATAACTACTATAATACTGCTCCTGTGTACAAGAACATCACTACTATAATACTGCCTCCTATGTACAAGAATATAACTACTATAATACTGCCTATGTACAAGAATATAACTACTATAATACTCCCCCCTATGTACAAGAATATAACTACTATAATACTCCCTCCTATGTACAAGAATATAACTACTATAATACTCCCTCCTATGTACAAGAATATAACTACTATAATACTGCTCCTATGTACAAGAATATAACTACTATAATACTGCTCCTATGTACAAGAATAGAACTGCTATAATACTGCCTCCTATGTACAAGAATAGAACTACTATAATACTACTCCTATAGGAAAAGAGAAATGTAGCAGCTCTCACCTGCCCTTCCTTTAGTTGTGAGCACGGATGGCCCGTGTCAGGTGCGGGCAGCAAATGCAGAAAGAAGTTGAGAAAAATCCAGCTCCACTTTAAAGGAATTGCGTTTAATCAGCTTGCGGTTAAAAACTCATCCAAGAAATACAAAATTTAGCAGTCTAGTCTTGTCTACATGTTTCGGGCTATCAGAGACATTTCCAGCCCTTCTTCATGACACCATGAAGAAGGGCTGGAAATGTCTCTGATAGCCCGAAACATGTAGACAAGACTAGACTGCTAAATTTTGTATTTCTTGGATGAGTTTTTAACCGCAAGCTGATTAAACGCAATTCCTTTAAAGTGGAGCTGGATTTTTCTCAACTTCTTTCTGCAATACTACTCCTATGTACCGGAATAGAACTACTATAATACTGCTCCTATGTACAAGAATATAACTACTATAATACTGCTCCTATGTACAAGAAGATAACTACTATAATACTACTCCTATGTACCGGAATAGAACTACTATAATACTGCCTTCTATGTACAAGAATATAACTACTATAATACTGCTCCTGTGTACAAGAATATAACTACTATAATACTGCTCCTATGTACAAGAATATAACTACTATAATACTGCTCCTATGTACAAGAATATAACTACTATAATACTGCTCCTATGTACAAGACTATAACTACTATAATACTCCCTCCTATGTACAAGAATATAACTACTATAATACTGCTCCTATGTACAAGAATAGAACTACTATAATACTGCCTATGTACAAGAATAGAACTACTATAATACTCCCTCCTATGTACAAGAATATAACTACTATAATACTCCCTCCTATGTACAAGAATATAACTACTATAATACTGCTCCTATGTACAAGAATATAACTACTATAATACTGCTCCTATGTACAAGAATATAACTACTATAATACTGCCTCCTATGTACAAGAATATAACTACTATAATACTGCTCCTATGTACAAGAATAGAACTACTATAATACTGCCTCCTATGTACAAGAATATAACTACTATAATACTGTCTCCTATGTACAAGAATATAACTACTATAATACTGTCTCCTATGTACAAGAATATAACTACTATAATACTGCCTCCTATGTACAAGAATATAACTACTATAATACTGCTCCTATGTACAAGAATATAACTACTATAATACTGCTCCTATGTACAAGAATATAACTACTATAATACTCCCTCCTATGTACAAGAATATAACTACTATAATACTGCTCCTATGTACAAGAATATAACTACTATAATACTGCCTATGTACAAGAATAGAACTACTATAATACTCCCTCCTATGTACAAGAATATAACTACTATAATACTCCCTCCTATGTACAAGAATATAACTACTATAATACTCCCTCCTATGTACAAGAATATAACTACTATAATACTGCTCCTATGTACAAGAATATAACTACTATAATACTGCTCCTATGTACAAGAATAGAACTACTATAATACTGCCTCCTATGTACAAGAATAGAACTACTATAATACTATCCTATGTACCGGAATAGAACTACTATAATACTGCTCCTATGTACAAGAATATAACTACTATAATACTGCTCCTATGTACAAGAAGATAACTACTATAATACTACTCCTATGTACCGGAATAGAACTACTATAATACTGTCTCCTATGTACAAGAATATAACTACTATAATACTGCTCCTATGTACAAGAATATAACTACTATAATACTGCTCCTATGTACAAGAATATAACTACTATAATACTCCCTCCTATGTACAAGAATATAACTACTATAATACTGCTCCTGTGTACAAGAACATCACTACTATAATACTGCCTCCTATGTACAAGAATAGAACTACTATAATACTGCCTATGTACAAGAATAGAACTACTATAATACTCCCTCCTATGTACAAGAATATAACTACTATAATACTCCCTCCTATGTACAAGAATATAACTACTATAATACTCCCTCCTATGTACAAGAATATAACTACTATAATACTGCTCCTATGTACAAGAATATAACTACTATAATACTGCTCCTATGTACAAGAATATAACTGCTATAATACTGCCTCCTATGTACAAGAATAGAACTACTATAATACTACTCCTATAGGAAAAGAGAAATGTAGCAGCTCTCACCTGCCCTTCCTTTAGTTGTGAGCACGGATGGCCCGTGTCAGGTGCGGGCAGCAAATGCAGAAAGAAGTTGAGAAAAATCCAGCTCCACTTTAAAGGAATTGCGTTTAATCAGCTTGCGGTTAAAAACTCATCCAAGAAATACAAAATTTAGCAGTCTAGTCTTGTCTACATGTTTCGGGCTATCAGAGACATTTCCAGCCCTTCTTCATGACACCATGAAGAAGGGCTGGAAATGTCTCTGATAGCCCGAAACATGTAGACAAGACTAGACTGCTAAATTTTGTATTTCTTGGATGAGTTTTTAACCGCAAGCTGATTAAACGCAATTCCTTTAAAGTGGAGCTGGATTTTTCTCAACTTCTTTCTGCAATACTACTCCTATGTACCGGAATAGAACTACTATAATACTGCTCCTATGTACAAGAATATAACTACTATAATACTGCTCCTATGTACAAGAAGATAACTACTATAATACTACTCCTATGTACCGGAATAGAACTACTATAATACTGCCTTCTATGTACAAGAATATAACTACTATAATACTGCTCCTGTGTACAAGAATATAACTACTATAATACTGCTCCTATGTACAAGAATATAACTACTATAATACTGCTCCTATGTACAAGAATATAACTACTATAATACTGCTCCTATGTACAAGAATATAACTACTATAATACTCCCTCCTATGTACAAGAATATAACTACTATAATACTGCTCCTATGTACAAGAATAGAACTACTATAATACTGCCTATGTACAAGAATAGAACTACTATAATACTCCCTCCTATGTACAAGAATATAACTACTATAATACTCCCTCCTATGTACAAGAATATAACTACTATAATACTGCTCCTATGTACAAGAATATAACTACTATAATACTGCTCCTATGTACAAGAATAGAACTACTATAATACTGCCTCCTATGTACAAGAATAGAACTACTATAATACTACTCCTATGTACCGGAATAGAACTACTATAATACTGCTCCTATGTACAAGAATATAACTACTATAATACTGCTCCTATGTACAAGAATATAACTACTATAATACTGCCTCCTATGTACAAGAATATAACTACTATAATACTGCCTCCTATGTACAAGAATATAACTACTATAATACTGCTCCTATGTACAAGAATATAACTACTATAATACTGCTCCTATGTACAAGAATATAACTACTATAATACTGCTCCTGTGTACAAGAATATAACTACTATAATACTGCCTCCTATGTACAAGAATATAACTACTATAATACTGCCTCCTATGTACAAGAATATAACTACTATAATACTGCCTCCTATGTACAAGAATATAACTACTATAATACTGCTCCTATGTACAAGAATATAACTACTATAATACTGCTCCTATGTACTAGAATATAACTACTATAATACTGCCTCCTATGTACAAGAATATAACTACTATAATACTGCTCCTATGTACAAGAATATAACTACTATAATACTGCTCCTATGTACAAGAATATAACTACTATAATACTGCTCCTATGTACAAGAATATAACTACTATAATACTGCCTCCTATGTACAAGTATATAACTACTATAATACTGCCTCCTATGTACAAGAATATAACTACTATAATACTGCCTCCTATGTACAAGAATATAACTACTATAATACTGCTCCTATGTACAAGAATATAACTACTATAATACTACTCCTATGTACAAGAATATAACTACTATAATACTTCCTCAATACTTCCTCATATGTACAAGAATATAACTACTATAATACTGCTCCTATGTACTAGAATAGAACTACTATAAGTCTGCTTGATATAGTTAATAGAAAGTGAGTTGTGGGATTGTCTTCTTAATCTACCAGTCCAACCTCCCGTCCATAGGTTTCGTGTCTATACCTTGTTCCTTATAGTTATTGTGTTTCTCTTGTATTTAACAGAATTTGTATTAAATATCCTGTATTATAATTTGAAGAGCAATAAATACTTCTCCCGGTCCATGTAGGGGCTGAAATGGCGCCATATTGGATCACTGAGTTTTCCCAGAAACAGTACTTTTCTGGTATTTAATTTTTTTTTGTTCTTTATGGAAGACTTCCTAGTACATTGGTCACAACAAGCACAGATACATATAGGCATGGAGACCGCTGCTCCTTATCATATGCAGACTCTGTTCCCACACGTCCACCATTTCTTTATAAGGCAGTGAATCCCGTCCATGGGTCATTATTCGCCTGATAAACTGGGAATGAACCAGCCATGGAGGATGCTATTTATACTGATAACTAATGAAGCTTTCATCTCAATGTAAATCACGTCCTGCTGACATTTTGCAGGGTCCGGCACAGCCGAGCCTCCAAGGGAGTTCACAGCCTTGTTACTGATTGCTGCTGGTGGTCGCACACATTACATTGACTCATTATAGATAGTGAGATGCAGAATGTGCGACCAGTGACAGGCACATCATCACTTCCAGGACAGCCCTGGGGCTTCTCATAGGGATCATCAGCAAAGCCAAGATCTTAAAGGAAACATCCATCCACATTTCCTATGGATTCACAAGTTACAGGGGAAAGCACAACAGAAGAAATAGAAAAATAAAAACTTTAAAAGTAAAAATGAATTGAAAAACTTTCACTAAAACAAAATGTCAATGTTCTAATTATCTCAAGCAATAAAACAGTTAGGGTGGGTAATACTTTATATACAGCCACTGTTGGGCTTCTGACCCCTTAACCTTCGTGAAACTTCCCTAATCGTAGTCACTATTGATCTAGTAGCTACTAAACCCAGTTAGCGTGCTGTCACAGACGTTCCCGCAACAGGTGGCAGGAGATCGGTGAGACTGGCAACACGTGGTTTGAGCTGACAGGTTTTCCCTGTGGATCAATAGGCGTCTGTGTTGTTTCTGGTAATGACCCCTTGCCTCAGGTGTTGCTAATGTGCTTATTTAACCTTCCTTATTTATTGTTGCTTCTCCCACAATGCTGTGCGGTTTATAGCTTCAGTTTGAGTTGTGGAGAGCTGGTGTGTGGATCTCGGCCGAGTTCCTGGTGCTTCCATAGCCCCTTTGAAGTTAAGTCTTTCTTTACCCTTTTGTATTTTGTTTGGGTTCTGTGTGTTGCATTTCCCTATTGTTTGTATTAGGCCTGAAGGAGACTCCTTTTTGTCCTTCCTTTTGGAGGAACAGGTAATCTCGTCACTGCCATTAGTACCAGGGTCCTATAGGGCTAGATAGGACTCTAGTAATACACCTACCTCTGGGATCTGTTCATACTGGTAGACAGTCAGGATTTTGGTTAGGGTTTTACTAGGAGGTGTCCATCTTCCTTCCCTAGTTCTCAGGCCTGATTCCCTGTTCCCCCCCCCTTCCCTCTGTTGCTCGGTGTGGCGTTTCCCTCCCACACCGAAGCATGACACGTGTTCCTTCTTCTAGACCTGTCCTCCACCTTCTATATTACTCTGTGCTCCTCCTAGACCTGTCCTCCTCTTTCTACATTACTCTATGCTCCTACTATACCTGCCTTCCACCTTCTACATTATTCTGTGTTCCTCCCTCTAGACCTGTCCTCTGCCTTCCCTTCTACATTACTCTGTGCTCATCCTCTACCTTACACCTATATTTTTCTGTGCTCCTCATTCACGACTTGTCCTCCGCCTTCTACACTACCCTGTGCTCCTCCTTCTAGACCTGTCCTCCGCCTTCTACACTACTCTGTACTCCTCCTTCTAGACTTGTCCTCCGCCTTCTACACTACTCTGTGCTCCTCCTTCTAGACCTGTCCTCCACCTTCTACACTACCCTGTGCTCCTCCTTCTAGACCTGTCCTCCACCTTCTACACTACTCTGTGCTCCTCCTTCTAGACCTGTTCTCCGCCTTCTACACTACTCTGTGCTCCTCCTTTTAGACCTGTCCTCTGCCTTCACACTACTCTGTACTCCTCCTTCTAGACCTGTCCTCCACCTTCCACACTACTCTGTGCTCCTCTTTCTAGACCTGTCCTCCGCCTTCTACACTACTCTGTGCTCCTCCTTCTAGACCTGTCCTCCACCTTCTACACTACTCTGTGCTCCTCCTTCTAGACCTGTCCTCCGCCTTCTACACTACTCTGTGCTCCTCCTTCTAGACCTGTCCTCCGCCTTCTACACTACTCTGTACTCCTCCTTCTAGACCTGTCCTCCGCCTTCTACACTACTCTGTGCTCCTCCTTCTAGACCTGTCCTCCGCCTTCTACACTACTCTGTGCTCCTCCTTCTAGACCTGTTCTCCGCCTTCTACACTACTCTGTGCTCCTCCTTCTAGACCTGTTCTCCGCCTTCTACACTACTCTGTGCTCCTCCTTTTAGACCTGTCCTCCGCCTTCTACACTACTCTGTACTCCTCCTTCTAGACCTGTCCTCCACCTTCCACACTACTCTGTGCTCCTCTTTCTAGACCTGTCCTCTCCGCCTTCTACACTACTCTGTACTCCTCCTTCTAGACCTGTCCTCCGCCTTCTACACTACTCTGTGCTCCTATTAGACCTGTTCTCCGCCTTCTACTACTCTGTGCTCCTCCTTCTAGACCTGTTCTCCGCCTTCTACACTACTCTGTGCACCTCCTTCTAGACCTGTCCTCCGCCTTCTACACTACTCTGTGCACCTCCTTCTAGACCTGTCCTCCGCCTTCTACACTACTCTGTGCACCTCCTTCTAGACCTGTCCTCCGCCTTCTACACTACTCTGTGCTCCTCCTTCTAGACCTGTTCTCCGCCTACTACACTACTCTGTGCTCCTCCTTCTAGACCTGTTCTCCGCCTTCTACACTACTCTGTGCTCCTCCTTCTAGACCTGTTCTCCGCCTTCTACACTACTCTGTGCTCCTCCTTTTAGACCTGTCCTCCGCCTTCTACACTACTCTGTACTCCTCCTTCTAGACCTGTCCTCCACCTTCCACACTACTCTGTGCTCCTCTTTCTAGACCTGTCCTCCGCCTTCTACACTACTCTGTACTCCTCTTTCTAGACCTGTCCTCCGCCTTCTACACTACTCTGTGCTCCTCCTTCTAGACCTGTTCTCCGCCTTCTACACTACTCTGTGCTCCTCCTTCTAGACCTGTCCTCCGCCTTCTACACTACTCTGTGCTCCTCCTTCTAGACCTGTCCTCCGCCTTCTACACTACTCTGTGCTCCTCCTTCTAGACCTGTCCTCCGCCTTCTACACTACTCTGTGCTCCTCCTTCTAGACCTGTCCTCCACCTTCTACACTACTCTGTGCTCCTCCTTCTAGACCTGTCCTCCGCCTTTTACACTACTATGTGCTCCTCCTTCTAGACCTGTCCTCCGCCTTCTACACTACTCTGTGCTCCTCCTTCTAGACCTGTCCTCCACCTTCCACACTACTCTGTGCTCCTCTTTCTAGACCTGTCCTCCGCCTTCTACACTACTCTGTGCTCCTCCTTCTAGACCTGTCCTCCTCCTTCTACACTACTCTGTGCTCCTCCTTCTAGACCTCTCCTCCACCTTTTACACTACTCTGTGCTCCTCCTTCTAGACCTGTCCTCCACCTTTTACACTACTCTGTACTCCTCCTTCTAGACCTGTCCTCTGCCTTCTACACTACTCTGTGCTCCTCCTTCTAGACCTGTCCTCCGCCTTCTACACTACTCTGTGCTCCTCCTTCTAGACCTGTCCTCCACCTTTTACACTACTCTGTGCTCCTCCTTCTAGACCTGTCCTCCGCCTTTTACACTACTATGTGCTCCTCCTTCTAGACCTGTCCTCTGCCTTCTACATTGCTCTGTGCTCCTCCTTCTAGGCATGTCCTCTGCCTTCTTCATTACTCTGCTTTCTAGACCTGTCCTCCACCTTCTATAGTACTCTATGTTGCTTCTTCTAGACCTGTCCTCTGCCTTCTTCGTTTTTTTTAATGCTTTTTCTTCTAGACCTGTCCTCCCTGTTGGATATGTAATATGTGATGTGTGCTGTGTGGGTCGTACACTGGGGAGAAATGCCAACAGCACAAGCAGTGTTGGACTGGGGTTCCTTTGACCCACGAGAGGAAATTATTCTTGGTGCCCAAACCCCATATCATCAATAAAGTCCATAAATTGACTCAAAGAAATAGACCCTAGAGGCAAGTGATTGGCTCCAAAGTCATAGCCATATAGGCACTCGACCTCCCAACATACAACACACACTAGGGTCAATTTGTCTATTTGTATATTTTTGGAGAGTGGGGGGGAAACCGGCGTACCCGTAGGAAACT
Source organism: Bufo bufo (assembly GCF_905171765.1). Taxonomy (NCBI): domain Eukaryota; kingdom Metazoa; phylum Chordata; class Amphibia; order Anura; family Bufonidae; genus Bufo; species Bufo bufo. The sequence goes on along the minus strand of NC_053395.1, from coordinate 222,802,579 downwards.
CACACAAGCACAGGGGGAACATACAAACTCCATGCAGGTGATGTCCCTGGTTGGATTCAAACCCCAGCTCTACAAGGCACCAGTGCTAACCACTGAGCCACCGTGCTGCCCTGAGGAGTCATACTGCCGGGGGCAGGATGTGATGGACCATTGCAGATGAGCTGCACTGGGGACAGTGAAAAATGTCCTGTGGATATACTGCAGGGTGATATACATGTATTGCACTGTACTGTAAGTATTGTAAGTGTGTTTTATAAACACAGTGAAAGCATGCCTAGGAGATGATCAGTAGCAGACGGGCAGATTGAAGTGCAACCTGGGAAGCTGCTGCTGAATACAAAGCCAGCATTTGTGTAGTTATCTAGCAGTGGAGGTGATTGATACAAGTTAGAGATGAGCCAATCAATTCGTATTCGATTCTTCTCATCAAGCAGAGTTCTAATAAAGACATTATCCCTGCTACTTGGTTGACAGGGCTGAACATCTTGGCCGTCCCTGACAATCTCGTGCCTGCTTTGCTGCTCTACTGTCACCGCCAGCTCTCTGAGAAGGGTATAGTAAGGACCAGCACTCGCTTCAGTAATAATTTCAAATAGATTTAATGGTCACATACAAATGATAAGTGACGCGTTTCGGCTACTGTGAGCCTTTGTCAAAACATAGTGTGTACAAGTTACAGACAATTTAAATAGCCCGCGATAGAGCCGGAAATGACATCAGGTTACCATGGCAACATTGTAAACAAAGGACACAACAATGCAGAGATAGTGATAGAACAAGTGGATGAGCAGCTGACACTAATTGCTTGATAGGGCACCAGGCTAGGCACTGCTGCAAGCTGTTAATCATATAATTCTGAAGATATAATATAACATGCTGGATGCTGGTTATTATAACAAACTAATTCAGAAAAAAAAGAGGAAAAAAGAACATAATTAATTCACAGTACACCATGCTTTACACTGCCACATTTTGCTAAACCTTGTTATATGATGCAAAATACTGAATGCAGCGGTGCTGCTATTATGCGTGGTAAACTTACGCTCTGATCAAGCACTGAATGATATATTTCCAAAGATATAATATAACATGCTGGATGCTAGTTACTATAGCAAACTAATTCAAAAGAAAAAAGAGGAAAAAGAACATAATTAATGCGCAGTTCACCATGCTTTACACTGCCACATTTTGCTAAACCTTGTAATATCATGCAAAATACTGAATGCAGCGGTGCTGCTATTATGCGTGGTAAACTTACGCTCTGATCAAGCACTAAATGATATGGATTGGAGTCAAGTTCTCTGTGGAAAAAAAGGAAAGAGGGAACATGTTGAGAGGGTCACTGCACAATAAAGTTTATAAAAAAACTATTTAAGTCATAATCACGATTTAAACCCTTTGGTTCTAGGGTTTGGAGGCGATGGATCCAGAAAGCTTCTCTTTTTTTGAGCATTTTACACCTGTCTCCTCCTCTCCTGGGTAGTGATACGTGCTCTATAATCTGGAAGCGTAGCTGGGAGATGGCATGTCGGTGTTCCTCAAAATGATGTGGGATGGGGGAGTAGTAAATTTTTCTTTCTAATAGTAGATTTGTGTTTACAGAAACGGTCTTTCATCCTCATGGAGGTCTCACCGACATACACAAGACCACAGGGACACTTCAGGAGATAGACAACGAAATTACTATTACAAGTAAAGAAGCCATTTATTTTAAAATTTTTCCCCTGTGTATGGGTGAGTGAAGTGTTCTCCTTTAATGACACTAGAGCAGTGTATACATTGAAGGCATGGATATGTCCCACCGCTGCATTCAGTATTTTGCATCATATTACAAGGTTTAGCAAAATGTGGCAGTGTAAAGCATGGTGAACTGTGCATTAATTATGTTCTTTTTCCTCTTTTTTCTTTTGAATTAGTTTGCTATAGTAACTAGCATCCAGCATGTTATATTATATCTTTGGAAATATATCATTCAGTGCTTGATCAGAGCGTAAGTTTACCACGCATAATAGCAGCACCGCTGCATTCAGTATTTTGCATCATATAACAAGGTTTAGCAAAATGTGGCAGTGTAAAGCATGGTGTACTGTGAATTAATTATGTTCTTTTTTCCTCTTTTTTCTTCTGAATTAGTTTGTTATAATAACCAGCATCCAGCATGTTATATTATATCCTCAGCATTATATGATTAACAGCTTGCAGCACTGCCTAGCCTGGTGCCCTATCAAGCAATTAGTGTCAGCTGCTCATCCACTTGTTCTATCATCATCTCTGCATTGTTGTGTCCTTTGTTTACAATGTTGCCATGGTAACCTGATGTCATTTCCGGCTCTATCGCGGGCTATTTAAATTTTCTGTAACTTGTACACACTATGTTTTGACAAAGGCTCACAGTAGCCGAAACGCGTCACTTATCATTTGTATGTGACCATTAAATCTATTTGAAATTATTACTGAAGCGAGTGCTGGTTCTTACTATACCATTATCTGTGGATCTTCCTCCCGGGACGCGCACCGCACCGCTGAAAGCAGAAGTGCCGCTTGTATCTTCTCTTGGAGCTCTCTGAGAAGATCTGGCAGACGTTCTTCTGTACCTCTTGCATGATGTTCTTTGTTTTGGTTTCACTTTGTCATCTCCTTTCCTTCTCCCAGCTGTCACCTATTTACACTAATTGCCTCCCTTTATATTCCCTCCCATACTGCCTCACTTTGCGGTTTATACTACTTCCTAGATTGACGTGTTCACTGCTGGAGACTTCTGTTACTGCTTGTTCAGATAAGTCCTTTCATGTATTGTGTTTCCTTGCTGGCTTGATTCTAGGTGACCCTTACTCCCTCCGTATTAAGTGCAGGGAGCCAGTGGTCGTGTCCCCTCACTATTATAGGGTTTTCAGGTGTCATACAGTCTAGGTACGAGGGCATGCAATCGTCTACCTCTGAGACCCTTGTATGTGCTTAGCAGTCAGGGTGAGCTCTTAGGATTTTATAGGGGTCACCTTTATGCTCCTTAGTTTGGGATCAAGCCAGTCGGATGTTTATCCATAACTTCCAGCTATCTGCAACATCATCCGTGACATCTACCTCCACGACTGTAGCAGCCACTGTGCATGTGCTGCTACACTTCTGTATAGTGGCGCATGAACAGTCTCTGCTCCGGAAGCCAAAGCAGAGCCTCTGCACTTGCGCTCCTACTCGGAGCAGCAGTGCAGGCACAAGATTGTCAGGACTCGCTGAGATGTCTGCTCTGTCACTCGTAAGGGGGGTGTCTACAGCTTTGGGGACACCCCCTCACATTTGTAGAACTCTGCTTCTACGATAGAAGTGCTAAAGCCAGCGACTGTAGTGATCATGTGGTTAGTAAGCAGACGGGGACCATGGGATGGGTTTAGCCTTAAAGCATTCACTGCATTTAAAAAACATACTTTATTCCCTGGACAACCCCTTTAGGGTATGGTGGGGGTAGTAATACTTTCACAGCTCAGGGTCATTGGATCAAGTGTAGACAATGCTCTGCCAGTTAAATGTATCAGTGGCACAAATATGTTATCAAAGTTTGTTACAATGTCGATTCACAAGAGGACAGTCGGCACACAACTGCTGCGCGGTGCACGTGTCCAGGGTCGGTGTCCCGCTTACATATACAAAGAGAAGACCAGCACTCGCAGGATGGATGCAGTTCTATTTATTGCCACATCAGAAGTAAAGTGACGCGTTTCGACTCTACAATCGAGTTGTAGAGTGGAAACGCGTCACTTTTCTTCTGATTTGGCAATAAATAGAACTGCATCCATCCTGCGAGTGCTGGTCTTCTCTTTGCATATGAGTTTGTTACAATGTATCAGTCTATAGTCCAGGCTGTTTAGCACCCAGAGGATTGTCTAGAATGAATACAATTGTAACAAACCCCCAGCTGTAAGAAGAAGATAGAAAAGGATGGATTTTTAGAATTGATCAGCAGGTATTTATTATAGTTATACCACATTTTACATCCTCCACTGCAGCCATCACCCAGAATGCATTTCCCCTCGCCCTTTTTTCGCAGCGCAGACACATGGGAGATCGGCTCAGTGTGACATCAATTTTTATTTAGCTTTTTGTGTGGAGTTGTCAGAGGCAGTGACAGAAATCAGCAGGTTTGTTCGTGTGCAAGTGTTGGTGGAGCTCTGCAGTGCGGGGCGTCCGCAGAGTCGGCTCCTCCGCGCACGGCTCACTCATGGGAATAGTGACTCGCCTCCGAGACTTGTTTGCCATTGGTTGTTTCAATCGTCTTGACCAGAACAACTTTCTTTGGGTTCGGGGAATTTCGTGTCACAGAAGAAGTTCTCCCGTCAAAGTTTAAGAGACCGGCTGCAGAAATAAAATGGAGAAATGTGAATAGTTAGTATCACACAGACTTAGATACACCAGCTCAGCAGACAGTATCAAACCTGCTAGGCTTAGATACACCAGCTCATTAAACTGTGTGATACATGATAGGCTTAGATACAGCAGCTCAGCAGACTGTATCACATGTGACACGTTTACAGACACCAGCTCAGCAGATTGTATCACACATGATAGACTTAGATACACCCCTCAGCCTACTGACACACATGATAGACTTAGATACACAGCTCAGTAGATTGTATCATACCTGATAGACTTAGATACACCCCTCAGCAGATTGTATCATACCTGATAGACTTAGATACACCCCTCAGCCTACTGACACACATGATAGGCTTAGATGCAGCCGCACTGCAGACAGTATCACACATAATAGGCTTAGATACATCAGTTCAGCAGACAGTATCGCACAGGACAGACATAGATACAGCAGTCTTGGCTAGTCTGACCACCAGCATTGATCTTGGTCACGGCCCCAGATGCCAAGGGAGGGGGAATTTGGGAACAAAGGAAAATGCCAACATAAACTTCATAACTTATTTCTCACATTTCCATGGAAACTCCAGTGAAAAAAACACTCACCCAATTTATCCATAGCAGAAACCTGGGAACTGGAGGGATGATGGTTCAACCTAAAAGAAACCACAGATCTACAGTCATCTAACATAGGAAAAAGTAAGGAGGTCATTTACTAACAGAAATACGTCTATATTAGGTGTATTTCTAGCGCAGATTGCGGCGCAAAGGTTGGGGAAAGGGGTGGGCCGGCAGGCTCGTCTCATTCATTTATGCAAGGGAGCTGGTGTAGATTTAGAAATGGTGGTGGATACGACAAAGTTATGTAAAGGCCAGCACCTTCGCTAGCTATAGGGGTTGTTAAGACTGGCGTCAAAATGCTGGTCTTAATAAATGACCCCCTAAGTGTGTGTCCAACAACAACTTTGCAGACTGTTTCCAATGGCAAAGAGCAGAATAGTGAGTGCAGCTCTGGAGAATAATTCAGGATGTAACTCAGGATCAGTACAGGATAAGTAATGTATGTACACAGTGACTGCACCAGCAGAATAGTGAGTGCAGCTCTGGAGTATAATACAGGATGTAACTCAGGATCAGTACAGGATAAGTAATGTAATGTATGTATACAGTGACTGCCCTAGCAGAATAGTGAGTGCAGCTCTGGAGTATAATACAGGATGTAACTCAGGATCAGTACAGGATAAGTAATGTATGTACACAGTGACTGCACCAGCAGAATAGTGAGTGCAGCTCTGGAGTATAATACAGGATGTAAGTAAGGATCAGTACAGGATAAGTAATGTATGTACACAGTGACTCCACCAGCAGAATAGTGAGTGCAGCTCTGGAGTATAATACAGGATGTAACTCAGGATCAGTACAGGATTAATAATGTATGTACACAGTGACTGCACCAGCAGAATAGTGAGTGCAGCTCTGGAGTATAATACAGGATGTAACTCAGGATTAGTACACGATAAGTAATGTAATGTATGTACACAGTGACTGCACCAGCAGAATAGTGAGTGCAGCTCTGGAGTATAATACAGGATGTAAGTAAGGATCAGTACAGGATAAGTAATGTATGTACACAGTGACTCCACCAGCAGAATAGTGACTGCAGCTCTGGAGTATAATACAGGATGTAACTCAGGATCAGTACAGGATAATAATGTATGTACACAGTGACTGCACCAGCAGAATAGTGAGTGCAGCTCTGGGGTATAATAAAGGATGTAACTCAGGATCAGTACAGGATAGTAATGTAATGTATGTACACAGTGACTGCACCAGCAGAATAGTGAGTGCAGCTCTGGAGTATAATACAGGATGTAACTCAGGATCAGTACAGGATAAGTAATGTATGTACACAGTGACTGCACCAGCAGAATAGTGAGTGCAGCTCTGGAGTATAATACAGGATGTAACTCAGGATCAGTACAGGATAAGTAATGTAATGTATGTATACAGTGACTGCCCTAGCAGAATAGTGAGTGCAGCTCTGGAGTATAATACAGGATGTAACTCAGGATCAGTACAGGATAAGTAATGTATGTACACAGTGACTGCACCAGCAGAATAGTGAGTGCAGCTCTGGAGTATAATACAGGATGTAAGTAAGGATCAGTACAGGATAAGTAATGTATGTACACAGTGACTCCACCAGCAGAATAGTGAGTGCAGCTCTGGAGTATAATACAGGATGTAACTCAGGATCAGTACAGGATTAATAATGTATGTACACAGTGACTGCACCAGCAGAATAGTGAGTGCAGCTCTGGAGTATAATACAGGATGTAACTCAGGATTAGTACACGATAAGTAATGTAATGTATGTACACAGTGACTGCACCAGCAGAATAGTGAGTGCAGCTCTGGAGTATAATACAGGATGTAAGTAAGGATCAGTACAGGATAAGTAATGTATGTACACAGTGACTCCACCAGCAGAATAGTGACTGCAGCTCTGGAGTATAATACAGGATGTAACTCAGGATCAGTACAGGATTAATAATGTATGTACACAGTGACTGCACCAGCAGAATAGTGAGTGCAGCTCTGGGGTATAATAAAGGATGTAACTCAGGATCAGTACAGGATAAGTAATGTAATGTATGTACACAGTGACTGCACCAGCAGAATAGTGAGTGCAGCTCTGGAGTATAATACAGGATGTAACTCAGGATCAGTACAGGATAAGTAATGTATGTACACAGTGACTGCACCAGCAGAATAGTGAGTGCAGCTCTGGAGTATAATACAGGATGTAACTCAGGATCAGTACAGGATAAGTAATGTAATGTATGTACACAGTGACTGAACCAGCAGAATAGTGAGTGCAGCTCTGGAGTATAATACAGGATGTAACTCAGGATCAGTATAGGATAAGTAATGTATGTACACAGTGACTGCACCAGCAGAATAGTGAGTGCAGCTCTGGAGTATAATACAGGATGTAACTCTGTGTACATACATTACTTCTCCTGTACTGATCCTGAGTTACATCCTGTATTATACTCCAGAGCTGCACTCACTATTCTGCTGGTGCAGTCACTGTGTACATACATTACTTATCCTGTACTGATCCTGTGACTGCACCAGCAGAATAGTGAGTGCAGCTCTGTAGTTTTACTACAGGTATGATTTAAAGTACACTGTCCATACAGTAATGGAGCAGACTGCACTGTACCAGCAGAGCTCAGTGACATTTGGTAGAATAACACAGCTTTTCAGCAGTAAGGTAATTTCCAAACCATAGGTGTCCAGAGATGCTTTCTCTCCACTCACCGGGTCTCCTCGCCCTCCAGCAGTTTTCGGTAGGTAGCGATCTCAATGTCCAGCGCCAGCTTGGTGTTCATCAGATCCTGGTATTCTTTCACTTTGCGAGCCATATCCTGCTTTGCCTTCCTCAGGGCGTCTTCCAGATCCTGGGCGTGACCCTTGGCGTTCTGTATAGCTTGTTCCCCAGTCTCCTCTGTGTGGGCGATGGTGTTCTCAAGATTGGTTCTCTGAGAGAGAAAGATGGAGAAGACGGGATGAAAAAGTGGTGTAAAAATTCTAGTAGGAGATAGAGAAGAGTCCACCTGAGCAGGGGCCACCCCCTATGGATACTGAAAACTGGGGCTCGCTCTATGGTACCCAACGCCTAAAGAGTGATTGCCCAATCCTATACACAGCTTTGGTGCATTGACGCTAGCATGGTGGCTCTATATGGAGGAAACCATTGGTTGCCATCAGACCCACTAAGTGTCTGAGAGCAAGGGGCACCTCAGGGGCGGTCTCTATGAAGGCGAAATTATTAGGTGGCTATCTATCCAAGTCCAAAGGCGCCCAGTACATAAGGGGCCCACTGCCACTCTATAGACAGCTTCCTAAAGGATATTAAGGATTTATGGAGCCTATGTACTGCTCTTGCATGTAAGTCTTCTGCTGACTATGTGCGCCCCCCTGAGGACACTATGAGAGGTGCAGCACTTGGCATTGTATGGTGGCAATGTAACTGCCATGGTCAGGGAGGCTTTGATTGGCACAGTGGCGGTGGGCACTATGGCTGTGTTTGGTATTGTCGGCAACATTCCTGGCACTGTTGGATTGGGACACTTTCACTACCACTTCAAGGGGCTAAAAGAAAAATAGGCGGGTCAGCGGGTGGATCTGAGTAGTGTGTCCCCCAAGGGCCCATGTACCTGGTTCTTTAGGGCCTCATTGTCACTGTTGACCCTCTGTATCATCCGGTGAAGTTCCACCACCTCGTTCTTCAGAGCCTTCAACTCATCACTTGTCCGTTTACCCTGATTGACCAAATCATCAATCTGTGGATGAAGCAAAAAAGGTTATGAGCCGATTCACATCAGAGGATCCTATGAGTAGGGCAGGGGCCTCCATAGTGAAAAACTGGCCCCATAGCAAAAATCAAAGCGTTGCCCCCCTGTTTGGTTGAAATTAACCCACCTTACCAAAAAGACCTGTTCCTTCCACTCCGTTCCCATTATTTGTAGGGAACGGAGAGGACACAATAAGACTCGCACCTTGCTCTTGTACCAGTGCTCGGCCTCCTGACGGCTCTTGTCCGCCATGTTCTGGTACTGTGCCCGGACCTCGTCCATAACCTGCTTCATCTCCAGATCTCGGTTATTGTCCAGTTCTACCGTCACTTTGTCGCTGTGCACCTGAGACTGCAGCTCCCGAATTTCCTTCAGCAGAAAAAAACCCCCAAAAATACAGAATTTACCTGAGAAATCTCACACTTCATCTCAAAAGGTGAAAACACTCCCACTAACTATAAGCCATTGACCTGTGCATTTCCAGTGACATCTATGTACAGTACAGACCAAAAGTTTGGACACACCTTCTCATTCGAAGAGTTTTCTTTATTTTCATGACTATGAAAATTGTAGATTCACACTGAAGGCATCAAAACTATGATTTAACACATGTGGAATTATATACATAGCAAACAAGTGTGAAACAACTGAAAATATGTCATATTCTAGGTTCTTCAAAGTAGCCACCTTTTGCTTTGATTGCTGCTTTGCACACTCTTGGCATTCTCTTGATGAGCTTCAAGAGGTAGTCCCCTGAAATGGTCTTCACTTCACAGGTGTGCCCTGTCAGGTTTAATAAGTGGGATTTCTTGCCTTATAAATGGGGTTGGGACCATCAGTGGCGTTGAGGAGAAGTCAGGTGGATACACAGCTGATAGTCCTACTGAATAGACTGTTAGAATTTGTATTATGACAAGAAAAAAGCAGCTAAGTAAAGAAAAACGAGTGGCCATCATTACTTTAAGAAATGAAGGTCAGTCAGTCAGCCGAAAAATTGGGAAAACGTTGAAAGTAAGGGCTATTTGACCATGAAGGAGAGTGATGGGGTGCTGCGCCAGATGACCTGGCCTCCACAGTCACCGGACCTGAACCCAATCGAGATGGTTTGGGGTGAGCTGGACCGCAGAGTGAAGGCAAAAGGGCCAACAAGTGCTAAGCATCTCTGGGAACTCCTTCAAGACTGTTGGAAGACCATTTCAGGGGACTACCTCTTGAAGCTCATCAAGAGAATGCCAAGAGTGTGCAAAGCAGTAATCAAAGCAAAAGGTGGCTACTTTGAAGAACCTAGAATATGACATATTTTCAGTTGTTTCACACTTGTTTGTTATGTATATAATTCCACATGTGTTAATTCATAGTTTTGATGCCTTCATAGTCATGAAAATAAAGAAATCTCTTTGAATGAGAAGGTGTGTCCAAACTTTTGGTCTGTACTGTATGTACTTACATTAGAAATCTTATAATTTTACAAATTTTACCCTTTAAGTAATAATTCTGAAAATGAGAAATAAATTGGCCAAGATGTAATAAGCCTGGACTCCAGACTGATACGTTTTACCTGCACTGATACACTGTAACAAACTCTCAGGACAGAAGAGAGTCTTGTGTTGCTGATGATGTGTTTAGCTCACAGAGGATTGTCTAGAATCTAGATGATACAATTGTAACAAACCCTTAGCTGGGAGAAGTATTAGGCTGGTTTCAGACGAGCGAGTGTCACGTTCCGGACTCGCAGCTCAGCTCCCATCATGAACTTTCAGCACTGCTGCGGTGGCAGGATTATGTCAGTGTTATCCAGTACATGCCAGACCTCAAAGGGTTACATAGCATCATAAATCAATACAATTCTATGCGACCCCGTCAGTGCTGGGAGGTCAGGACGGGAGCTGCGCTGCGAGTCTGGAGCGTGAGACACGCGCTCGTCTGAAAGAGTCCTTACGTCTCTAGCTTTTCATTCACTAACAGCAAGCAGATTTAATTTTCCACCCCCAGGTTTTAAAAGAAGGAATTTTCCCGGAGATGTGAATGCTGTAAAGGGGCCTCCCATACCCAGGACCTACCTCTATGAGCTACAGACAAGGACCTGGCTCCCCTGTGTATAACACAGAACCATTGATTTCTATGGCTTAGTATAGGTCAGGGGTCGGCGACCTCTGGCACTCCAGCAGTGGTGAAACTACGACTCCCAGCATGCTCTATTCACTTCTATGTGAGTTCTTAGAACAGCCAAGAAAGTGTGCATCCTGGGAGTAGTAGTTTCACCACAGCTGGAGTGCCGGAGGTTGCTGATCCCTGGTCTAGGTCATCATTTCCCATGGGACCCTGGATCCCACAACGGGCTCATCATTGGAAGGCTCGCACTTGTCCTGTACTTTACCTCATTACACAGCTGCTTCAGAACCTCCAGCTCATCTGTCAGGCTTTCCAGCTTGGATTCATTGTCCACTTTGTGGAGGTAAGTGTCATCCAGGTCCTGGAGGGGCAGAAGAGATTAAAAGGAAGAACATTTCATTATAAAGTCAAGGGGAAACCCTGTAGCTGGAGTGAGCCTTGTATTTTAGGTAAGGGGTGGTCTGTGATAGGCCTGGTGCAAGGGTGTCAATATTCTAGTTTGATTTAATCTATAAAATATCTACTATCTATAACAAAAACAAATGAAAGCAGCACAGCAGACAAAAAGTAAATGGTGTGCCCGAGGCTATGGAGACAATCCCGTATCCAAAAGTAGCATAAAGAAGAAAATTCCACGGCTCTCCCGGGGATGGGATTACAAATAGTGTTCTTTAGTCACCAGCGCGACGTTTCAGTCCTCTCACCGGGACTTTTCTCAAGTAGTGATACATAACAATGGTGCTGGGTGCACATACAGTGGATATAAAAAGTCTACACACCCCTGTATGTGTCCTCTATATGTACAGTGGATATAAAAAGTCTACACACCCCTGTATGTGTCCTCTATATATACAGTGATATAAAAAGTCTACACACCGCTGTTAAAATGTCAGCTTTCTGTGCTGTAAAATAATGAGACAAAGATAAATCAGTTCAGAACTTTTTCCACCTTTAATGTGACCTATAAACTGTACAACTCAACTGAAAAACAAACTGAAATCTTTTAGGTGGAGAGAAGAAAACAAAACAAAAAAACTAAAATAATGTGGTTGCATAAGTGTGCACACCCTCTAATAACTGGGGATGTAGCTGTGTTCAGAAAGAAGCAATCACATTCACAATCCTGTTAAATAGGAGTCGGCATACACCGGCCATCATGTAAAGTGCCTCTGATTAACCCCAAATAAAGTTCAGCTGCTCTAGTTGGTCTTTCCTGAAATTTTCTTAGTCTCATCCGACAGCAGAAGCCACGGTCCACAGAGAGCTTCCAAAGCATCAGAGGGATCTCATTGTTAGAAGGTATCAGTCAGGAGAAGGGGACAAAAGAGATTTCCAAGGCATTAAATATACCATGGAACACAGGGAAGACAGTCATCATCAAGTGGAGAAGATATGGCACAACAGTGACATCACCAAGAACTGGACGTCCCTCCAAAATTGATGAAAAGACGAGAAGAAAACTGGTCTGGGAGGCTACCAAGAGGCCTACAGCAACATTAAAGGAGCTGCAGGAATATCTGGCAAGTCCTGGCTGTGTGGTACATGTGACAACAATCTCCCGTATTCTTCATATGTCTGGGCTATGGGGTAGAGGGGCAAGACGAAAGCCTTTTCTTACCAAGAAAAACATCCAGGCCAGGCTACATTTTGCAAAAACACATCTGAAGTCTCCCAAAAGCACGTGGGAAAAGGTGTTATGGTCTGATGAAACCAAGGTTGGACTTTTTGGCCATAATTCCAAAAGATATGTTTGGCGCAAAAACAACACTGCACATCACCAGAAGAACACCATCCCCACAGTGAAGCATGGTGGTGGCAGCATCATGCCAAGGGGCTGTTCTTCTTCAGCTGGAACTGGGGCCTTAGTTAAGCTGGAGGGAGCTATGAACAGTTCCAAATACCAGTCAATATTGGCCCAAAACCTTCAGGCTTCTGCTAGAAAGCTGAACATGAAGAGGAACTTCATCTTTCAGCATGACAACGACCCAAAGCATACATCCAAATCAACCAAGGAATGGCTTCACCAGAAGAAGATACAAGTTTTGGAATAGCCCAGCCAGAGCCCAGACCTGAATCCGATTGAAAATCTGTGGGGTGATCTGAAGAGGGCTGTACCCAGGAGATGGAGAGTCAAAATGTGCCATGCTGATAGACTCCTACCCAAAAAGACTGAGTGCTGTAATAACATCAAAAGGTGCTTCAACAAAGCATTAGTTTAAGGGTGTGCACACTTATGCAACCATTTTATTTTTATATTTTTCCTTCCCTCCACCTAAAAGATTTCAGTTTGTTTTTCAGTTGAGTTGTACAGTTTATAGGTCACATTAAAGGTGGAAAAAGTTCTGAAATGATTTATCTTTGTCTCATTTTTTTACATCACAGAAACCTGACATTTTAACAGGGGTGTGTAGACTTTTTATATCCACTTTATATAAGTTAAACTAGATAATGTACAGGATGTACATGTATAGTGAGGAGATCAATGAGGTGAGCCCAAGTATGCCGGGGAGGCGGTCGCTCACGTGATGGTCAGCTGACAGCCGCGTGTGTGCGTTCCACCTCATTGTCGCTTCCTGCTCTCCACAAGTTATTTACTTCACTTCCGCGCATGCGCATTTGGCTTTGTTTGACGCCGAACGCATGAGGGGTTTCCATGCTGGTTAGTAATCTGCTATGTTCTCAATTTTGTTTTTAATTAAGCTGTGCATGTGAGTTTTTAATATATCAATTATGTCACTGGATGGAGGATTTATGTATATGGATATAATGATGTTATGTGAATATTAATTAGAATTATGCATCATCACATTAGGGATTGATAGGGAGTATCAGATGAATTTATATTGTGTTTTAAATCATGTTTTTTTATGATTTTTCTGACAATTATGTATTATCAATTATCTAGTTTAAGCTATATATATGTACCCAGCACCATTGTTATGTATCACTGCTTGAGAAAAGTCCCAGTGAGAGGACTGAAACGTCACGCTGGTGAATAAAGAATTTTCTTCTTTATCTATCTATCTATCTCAGAAGATTCCCTGTAATAAGCTATCTACCATTTTGAGAAGTTATTTCATTCCAATAATCTTATTGCAATGTTGATACATTGTTACTCTTTGTCACTTGCAGTACCACTTTTGTCCACTAGTATTAGCTGATATTTGCCATAGATATCAATGCAACAGCACCCCCATCTTCAATTCTTAACTGAAAGGCATGTATGGCTGAGTTCGACCCTAAAGTTCATCACACGCACCTTCTTCGTCAGCACAAAATCATTTTCTAGTTGATTCCTTCTGTTGATTTCATCCTCGTATCTGCAGAAACAAGGCAGAAAGGTGGAGAAGATAACTGACAATCTTCTTCCCCATAGCCACCAAAGACTTCAACATATGTAAAGATGACATAAAATCTACACACAAAATATCCTTTAAAGAGGTTGTGTCACGAAACATAGTCCACATTTTTCAGTGCCTGGATCTGAATACTTTTGTAATTAATTACATGTAATTAAAAATGTTGTATAGCCAGTGAGCTATTCAATAAAATGTATCTGTATAGCGCCACCTGCTGTCTGTTCCGTTCCTTATTTTCTTTTCTCCGTCTCACTGAGCTGGTCGGACACGCTCCGTTTAAATCTTCAACTGCCACCAGCCACATGTTCTGTTAGAAGCCGTGGCAGTTACAGGGAGAGCGCTGCAGCAGAAAGGACACGTCCCCTCAGCTGTCAGGCCGAAGATAATCTAGCAGAGCAATTGTAGCAGTGAAAAGGGAGATTTAAAATGGGGTAACTTTTTTGGAGTTTCTACTCTAGGGGTGCATCAGGGGGCTTCAAATGGGACATGGTGTCAAAAAACCAGTCCAGCAAAATCTGCCTTCCAAAAACCATATGGCATTCCTTTCCTTCTGTGCCCTGCCGTGTGCCCGTACAGCGGTTTACAACCACATATGGGGTGTTTCTGTAAACTACAGAATCAGGGCCATAAATATTGAGTTTAGTTTGGCTGTTAACCCTTGCTTTGTAACTGGAAAAACATTAAAATAGAAAATCTGCCAAAAAAGTGAAATTTAGAAATTATATCTCTATTTTCCATTAATTCTTGTGGAACACCTAAAGGGTTAACAAAGTTTGTAAAATCAGTTTTGAATACCTTGAGGGGTGCAGTTTCTAGAATGGGGTCATTTTTGGGTGGTTTCTATTATGTAAGCCTCGCAAAGTGACTTCAGACCTGAACTGGTCCTTGAAAAGTTGGTTTTTGAAAATTTCTGAAAAATTTCAAGATTTGCTTCTAAACTTCTAAGCCTTCTAACGTCCCCCAAAAAATAAAATGTCATTCCCAAAATGATCCAAACATGAAGTAGACATATGGGGAATGTAAAGTAATAACTATTTTTGTAGGTATTACTATGTATTATAGAAGTAGAGAAATTGAAACATGGAAATTAGCAAATTTTTCCAAATTTTTGGCACATTTTTCATTTTTTTTAATAAATAATAATAAAAAAAATTGACTCCATTTTACCAGTGTCATGAAGTACAATATGTGACGAAAAAACAATCTCAGAATGGTCTGGATAAGTCAAAGCGTTTTAAAGTTATCACCACGTAAAGTGACACTGGTCAGATTTGCAAAAAATTGCCTGGTCCTTAAGGTGAAAATGAGTTAAAGGCTTATTATTTGAGTACTATATGGTAGTATTATCATGGAACTATTATATGGCATGATTATATCTGCACTATGTGGCAGTATTAATATGAACACCGTATGGCACTTTTATTGGCACTGTATGGTTGCATTGTTTAGTGATGGTGGGGCAGTATTATCACAACCCTGGGCTCTCCGCAGACCTAGGCCCATCCCTGGCTGTGATCAGACACTATAGTGTGGCTGCCCAGTCTGAGAGCTGGCATGATGTATAAATCTGAAGCCGACCCTGTGCCCCTATAAGTCCTATGTATCCAGCATTTACTCTGCTCCAGCGCCCTGTACAGGAGAATATACTGACCGGCTCTTGAGTTCCTCCACCACGGATTGCATGTTCTGGAGCGCGGCCTGGAGCTTGTCCTTCTCATGCAGGAGGCCATCGATCTGCTGCTTCAGGTGGTTGCTGGACGTCAGGATTATATGATCAGTGTTTGACTTATATGTGTCCTTCTCCTTCAGGAGATGCAGCTGGGTCTTAAGAACCTTGTTCTGTCTTTCCAGGTCCCGGACCTGTCAGCGAGCAATAATCATTACAGTGGAGGATCATTAGTCATGTGAGGCATTAGAATTATTATATTAATATATTGCAAGAAAGTCAGAAATAATAAATTACACATGACTGCAGGATCTGACTACAAAGGGTTTCTTGTAGTCTGGTACCATGGAGACACCTAACTCTGCATGGGAGCTGTGTACACAAAACAGGAATTGTTTTATTTTGTATTTTGAATGCAATTTGAGCAATAAAAATGGTTAAAAAAGGGATCCTTACAGTAGTGACCTCGCAGGAGTAAGGGTTGCAGTTTTGGCTTTTATTTCAGCAGAAGGTAGAGGGCTTGGCAATCATTATTATTGTATCTTAGAGGGTATACATTTTCTTTCAGTCAAATGGTTGACTATGGAGACATCTAATTGTGCATAGGAACTTTATACACAAAACCGGCTCAGCAAAGTTGCTTCATTTTGCATTTTAGATGCTTTGATCAAAAAAAAATGATTGCAAAAGGGACCATGGTGTTTAGAAAGCAGCCACTAGGTGGCGCAGGGGAGGCTTTGGGCTAAATCTAAATACAATTGATATCCAGAAATTTACAAAGAAACAAAAACAAATAATTATCATAAATAAATAACAAATAATTGATAATTTCAAGGATTTTTGTGTCTTTAATATTTAATCTTTATCCTTGGGCACCTTATGGTGGAACTAGTTGTAGGAAATGATTGCAAAAATTTAGAGTGGAAACCCGTGATTTTATTACAATTCTTACTGCCGAGCTCAATTATTACAGGAATTCTCAGTATTTGTATAACAATAAGATCTACAACCTACAATATCATCATGTGAACCCCCTGACGATCATTCAGCTCCTAGAAACATCTGCTACAAAATGACAAACCAAATGTATCAACAAAGAGACAGAGTTTATAAATGGTTACAGCAGAGTTTGTTACAAAAATAATGTTTCCTTTTTCTAGTTTATTTATGGGAATCTGTGATGGAGTTTGTAAAATTTATTATCCATGCCTAAAATTTATTTTGTCGCAAGATATTATTACTGGAACAAATCATAAGATTTGGCAGAAGAGTTGATATTTTTACTATTTTTATCTCATAAAACCATAAAGCAGCCAAGAACACTAACATTTAACTTCTGCCTTGCTAGTACCACTTATCTCCACTAGATGGTGCTGCAGGGGCCAGGTTGTCCATTGCCATTTCTTATAGGGGTGTTCTGCTTTCAGTAACCCTTTTGGAAGCTAATGTGTCCGCTTCCCCCATATAACAAATAGGGTAATAGGATTCAGAGATCAAGAGTTACACACACTTAAAGGAACCAGACTATGTGCTAGGCATAACAACAGTGACTCAACTTCACCTGGAAATGTTCCTTTAATTGTGCCAAGTGGACTTCAGGGCTCTGGAGCAGCCCATCTAATAAACTGGATATTCCAGTAGCCCTGACTCTGACATTGCTGCTGCCCAATATAAATCTAACCCAGTTTCCAGTACAGAATGCCAAATGCAACCCTGTGCCTTAAATCCCATCTAATCTGCCACATAACGGACACCAGGCAGTGAATAGATGAACACTATTGGATTCCAGTGTACGAATTCTACCTAATGTCCATAAGATCTATAATAATGAAGTATTCACAATGTTAGGGCTCGTTTACACGAACGTGTGCTGCCCGTTGACGTATTTCGGACCGCATTTGCAGATCCGCAATACACTGGCACCGTTCCATGTGCATTCCGCATCACTGATGAGGACCCATTCATTTTAATGGGTCCGCAAATCCGGCACGGAAGCACGGAACGGAACACTACGGAGTGCTTTCTGGGGTTCCGTTCCGTGCCTCCGCACCGCAAAAAGATCATGTTCTATCTTTTTGCGGAACGGAGGGATCGCGGACCCATTCAAGTGAATGGGTCCATGATCCCCATGCGGCTGGGCCAAAGTTGGTGCCCGTGCATTGCGGACCGCAATTTGCGGTCCACAGCACGGGCACGGGCTTCACACGGTCATGTGAACGAGCCCTTATTGTGTCCCCACATGGCCCAGTGACAGCATTGCTGTTCTCTTGTATTACAAAGCAGCTTGCAGCCCCCTGAAGTACACTCTATGCACCCCCAATAAGGATGCCCCTGTACAGGGTGATAGCTATAGGGGTGCAGAGGGCGTTGTCACCCCCCACTGCCACCTATGAAGATACCAGATTGGGGAAAGGAAAGGGGGGTCAATATAGATTTTGGATTGGGGCCCAGGTACTTTAGGTTACACCTCTGCCCTTGCATCCTGGCACACAGGACTGTTCACACCAAGTCCCTCATGGCGCAGCGCCAGCTCCTGTGCCCGTACCATGAGAACTGCACTGAGATTATTCCTGACCACGAAACCCAAACAGCGGGCACTGAGCACACAGGTGTGTGGCTGCACAGGGAGGTTGGCATCGTAATACCAGCTGGGAGGATACTGTCATAGGGATTATGCTGCCCATGTTTACTGAGGGCATTATTCACAATACCCCAGTAATGACATAAGATCCGTCCATTATTCCCTGAGGCTGACAATCATTTTCTCACCATTCTGTCTGTGTCCTGTCCCCAGGATTAGAGTCCTGGGTTACCGCGTCCTGCGGTTTCCGTGTCACACGGGATCATACAATGTGAACGTGACCCTGACTGACCCCGAGAAACGAGACTTTACAGAGATTTCAGGTTAAATAGCTTAGTCATCATATGAAAAGTTCTGCCACTTTGTGTTTCAATTTCCCATCATTTTCAAGATCTCTGCTTGCTGCACATAGACGGAAAGCCTGTCCTGACTCAATATTTCTCACAGAAGGAGGTTACTTACAACGGTTGTCAGTCTGGACAATCCTTTGTGAGCCAAACGATCGGATCTCCGGTCTGTTAAAATGTATCAGTGCAGGCAAAATGTATCAAACTATCAGGGCAGGAGAGAGATATGATCTGCCTATGTGGTTAGCTCACAGAGGATTGTCTAGACTGGATACAACTGTACCAAATGCACAGCTGTGAGAAGTATAAAGTCAGCATGGGTTTTGAGCCTGTAAAAAAACAGGAATGTTTCATGCACTGTCAGCCAGCAGAGGTTTTGAAAATAGGGAGGGACCGCAAAATGTTTTCATATATACTGATGTTAGATCACTACCCCCAAATTTAAGATATATATTTTATGTATGACCTGATAGCACTGGCGGAACTAGAACTGACAGGGCCACACAGCAAATTTTTGAATACCCCCCCCCCCTCAGTTCCCTTAATGTAGACCTCAGACCAGACTAAAAAATAAATACTCACCTCTCTTCTCCTCCCGCGTGCGCCTCCGCTCTTTGTACAGCACATTACATACTGTCCTGAAGCTTCTCTGCCGGAGAAGAGAAACAGAGAGCAGTGAGTAATACCAGTGCAAGGACTAGGAGCACTATACTCACCACTCCCTGGGCCCTGAAAATAAATCCATTTGCCCTCCTCCAGGTCCCCTGCTTCCATGGTAGCTATGCCTCTGCCTGCTAGGGCGCCCACAGGGACCAGCCTTTAAGTCAGGGCACAACACATCCATGTGCTTCCCACCAAAACAAACTCATTCACTGATTCTCTGCAACAAAATCTGCCGTGTGTGAAGGCACCCTAAAGCTTGTGTGAAACTATGAGCTATGTGTTCCTGTAAACCGGCCGCGCAGCTTTGTTTCTTCCATCTTCAGTAACTCTGCTACATCAACTCTGCTACACCGGTCTCCAGTAACTCCTCTACATCAAATCTGCTACACCAGTCTCCAGTAACTCTGCTACATCAAATCTGCTACACCAGTCTCCAGTAACTCTGCTACATTAACTCTGCTACACCGGTCTCCAGTAACTCCTCTACATCAAATCTGCTACACCAGTCTCCAGTAACTCTGCTACATTAACTTTGCTAACCATTCTCCAGTAAAGAATGGAGTGAGAAGAATGCAGAGTGCACATGAAGAATATTCTATGTTGCAGATCTGTAATTTGCTGAACGAAATACAGACACCGCCAAGTGCATGAGGCCTAACTCTGTTACATCAACTCAGCTACACCAGTCTTCAGTTTTACTCTTCTACATCAGCCTTCTGATCTGGTTATCAGACCTCCAGCTCTGATGCATGTATTGAGCCTACATCTCCACAACCCTGAGTCAACAACTCTACTGCACAGTTTCTCCAGCTCTGCTGCATTGGTTGTCCAGTTCTCATACACCGGCACTTGTCCTCCTGCTCTACTGAACCGGCGCTGCCTATCCATTCTGCTCTACTGAACAAGACACTTGGTGTCTCCACTTCACCAGATGAGAGCATAATGCTTCATAATATATCTTTACAGGGGACATCTAGTTTTATGAAATTGGTCAATTATAAAATGTATCCTGCCTGCATCCACCACTAGGGGGAGCTCACTGCACTTAAACTTTTACAGCTACGGTAGTATTGAACGGGACTCTATATAAGGCGTTATGCAACAAGCTCCCCCCAGTGGTGTCTGTAGGTAAGTGTTGTTACAGTGTCTTCGCAGGTGGGGAAAACACTGACTCCATAGTAGTCATTGGTCCGTCCTCCACGGTAGGTACTGCACTGTTCTGCAATGTGTAATTGTACTCTGCTACATATATTTGGCTCTCACGGTCTGTGCGCAGGAAATATTCACACCTGCGAAGCTTTAGATGTTGCGGTTCCCTGTAATAGAACACTGAATGTCCTGTACATCAATGAGCGTTATCCGCTGGGTGTAGTATTCTGCAGGGGAAATACACCTGGGTGTCCATTTTTAAAGGGTTTGCAGATTTTTTTAAACCATTTTTTGTTATTGCATCAATGAATCGAAGATAAAATATGAAGCAACATTGCATATAGACTTATATATCTGGAGCGTAATAATATTACAGGCTATAGCTACTAGAGAGGGGTCGCTGATCCAGGGAGTTATTCTGATTGCCTGATTGGAGTCGGGAAGGAATTTTTAATCCCCTAAAGTGAGGAAAATTGGCTTCTACCTCACAGGTTTTTTTTGCCTTCCTCTGGATCAACTTGCAGGATAACAGGCCGAACTGGATGGACAGAGGGCTTTTTTCGGCCTTATGTACTATGTTACTATGTTACTATGTTTCCATGGTAACAGACTACAAACCCCTTGTAGTCTGATCCTGCAGTCCTATGTCAGTCCTCTGTTCTGACCCCCACTTCTTGATAATCTGTAAACAGTATAAGAGGAGGCAGATCATCAATATCTGATTAGTAGGAGTCTGACTTTCAAATCCCACAGCGCTGTGGCCTCCTCGCAGCTCACCAAGCACAGCGCCGTACATTGTATAGTGGCTGTACTTGATATTACAGCCCAGCCTCATTACTTGAATGGGACTGAGCTGCAGCAACAGGCCGAACAAAAGGCCTCTTCAAACATGAGGTGGGAGGAGTCAGACATAAGGGGGCTAGGAAAAACGGTGCACCATATTTACAAAACATTGCTCCGCCCCTCTGGTCCGGGTATCCAGTAAAACAAAGGGGCGTTGCTAGGTAATCTCCATAGTGCAACTTTGTATCAATGAACTCGACTGGATACTTACACCAAAAATGACGCACACTGGGGCATACGTAGAAGAAACTGGGTCCCACAGCAAAGATATAGCTGGGCCCCCCATTATGGAGCCCACAGGACAGAAAACCCTTCCATAACCCTTTGGCTACATGCACATAAATGTTGTTTGTTTCCATGTCCGTTCCGTTTATTTTTGCGGATAGGATGCGGACCCATTCATTTCAATGTAGCCCCGCAAAAAAAAATAGAACATGTCCTATTCTTGTCCATTTTAGGCATTTTTACAATAGATCCGCAAAAAAAACCAAAATACGATGGCATACGGATGTGCATGTAGCCTTTCGCTGATTCCTCAACCCCCCTCTGTTTACTAATTATGCAGTTCCTTCTATTTTGGAGGGGAGTCCTGCACAGGTAATTGCCACCCAAGGGAATGAGACCAATGGGACGGAGCCCCTTCTCTCCGAGGGTCTGCCTCTATGCTATGCATGGCCATAGACCATGGAAAACTCTGCCGGCACGCAGTTTTACCAGTATTTGTTGCTGTGTTCAAATCGGTTGTTTTGACAAGCAAACAGTCGTTTAACCCACAGATCTGCGCACAAGCAATGTGAAAACTGCGCTAATTTGCAATAATAACAATGTTGGTTCAGTTTTTGGCCCTACTGTGGACGCTGCCCTTTCTGATCTGGTCTTATTTCTGAGGATGTGAGATAACGGAGCAATGATCAGTCCTTCTAATCAGTAACATGGTGCCGTCAATCGTTTGCTGCGGGTTATACAAAATTTCTGCGTCATTTTGCCATGATAATTGTGCCAAAACATGAGCTGTGTAAACACAGCCTAAAGGGCTTATCCAAGTTCTACTGATACATTTTACATGAAATGACACATTGTAGCAAACAGAATAGGAGAGATCAGAGACCGTATCACACATGATAACATTAGATACATCAGCTCAGCAGGCAGTATCACACATGATAGGACAAGATACATCAGCTCAGCAAACAGCATCACACATGATAGGCTTAGATACATCAGCTCAGCAAACAGCATCACAAATGATAGGCTTAGATACAGAAGCCCAGCAAACAGTATCACAAATGATAGGATTAGATACAGAAGCTCAGCAGGCAGTATCACACATGATAGGATTAGATACACAGCTCAGCAGGCAGTATCACACATGATAGGATTAGATACACAGCTCAGCAGGCAGTATCACACATGATAGGATTAGATACAGAAGCTCAGCAGGAAGTATCACAGATGATAGGATTAGATACCAAGTTTAGCAGACAGTATCACACATTATAGGATTAGATACACAGCCCAGCAAACAATATAATGGATGACAGGATTAGATACAGTACATTGACTCAGCAAATAGAATAACATGATAGGCTTAGAAACTGCAGCTCAGCAGACAGTATCACACATGATAGAATTACATACTCCAGCTCGACAGATAGGACTAGATACACATTTTAGCAGACAGTATCACATACACAGCACAGCAGACAGTATCACACATAATAGGCTTAGATACAGAAGCCCAGCAGACGCCCAGCAGATTGTATCACACATGTTAGGATTAGATACAACAGCTCAATAGACAGTATCACACATGTTAGGATTAGATACACAGCTCGGCAGCCAGTATCACACAGGATAGGATTAGATACACAGCTCGGCAGCCAGTATCACACATGATAGGATTAGATACAGCAGCTCAGCAGCCAGTATCACACATGATAGGCTTAGATACACAGCTCAGCAGACAGTATCACACATGATAGTATTAGATACACAGCTCAGCAGACAGCATCACACATGATAGTATTAGATACACAGCTCAGCAGCCAGTATCACACATGATAGGATTAGATACAGCAGCTCAGCAGCCAGTATCACACATGATAGGCTTAGATACACAGCTCAGCAGACAGTATCACACATGATAGTATTAGATACACAGCTCAGCAGACAGTATCACACATGATAGTATTAGATACACAGCTCAGCAGACAGTATCACACATGATAGTATTAGATACACAGCTCAGCAGACAGTATCACACAAGATAGGATTAGATACACAGCTCAGCAGACAGTATCACACATGATGGGATTAGATACACAGCTCAGCAGACAGTATCACACATGATGGGATTAGATACACAGCTCAGCAGACAGTATCACACATGATGGGATTAGATACACAGCTCAGCAGACAGTATCACACATGATAGTATTAGATACACAGCTCAGCAGACAGTATCACACAGGATAGGATTAGATACACAGCTCAGCAGACAGTATCACACATGATAGGATTAGATACACAGCTCAGCAGACAGTATCACACATGATAGTATTAGATACACAGCTCAGCAGACAGTATCACACATGATAGTATTAGATACACAGCTCAGCAGGCAGTATCACACAGGATAGGATTAGATACACAGCTCAGCAGACAGTATCACACAGGATAGTCTTAGATACACAGCTCAGCAGACAGTATCACACATGATAGGATTAGATACACAGCTCAGCAGACAGTATCACACATGATGGGATTAGATACACAGCTCAGCAGACAGTATCACACATGATGGGATTAGATACACAGCTCAGCAGACAGTATCACACAGGAT
This sequence comes from Bufo bufo, assembly GCF_905171765.1. Taxonomy (NCBI): domain Eukaryota; kingdom Metazoa; phylum Chordata; class Amphibia; order Anura; family Bufonidae; genus Bufo; species Bufo bufo. The sequence continues at coordinate 222,778,291 of NC_053395.1, read as the reverse complement.
AGGATTAGATACACAGCTCAGCAGACAGTATCACACATGATGGGATTAGATACACAGCTCAGCAGACAGTATCACACATGATAGTATTAGATACACAGCTCAGCAGACAGTATCACACATGATAGTATTAGATACACAGCTCAGCAGACAGTATCCCACATGGCTTAGATACAGAAGCCAGCAGATGGTATCACAGTCATAAATGGCTGATAACAGGGAAGAATAGAACAATTCAATGAGAGAGGAAACGAGCTGCAGGCTTATTGCCCCCTTTACCTTGTCTATGAAGTTGACAAACTGGTTGTTGAGCCCCTTGATCTGCTCCTTCTCCTCGTTCCTCATCTGGTGCAGTTTGGGGTCCACCTCCAGGTTGGGGAGAGAGGAGAGCAGGAAGGTGCTGGACCCGGGGGTCACCCTGGAGAGGTTCAGGCCGCTGATGGTTCGCTGCATTCCAGGCTGGTAGCCATTGCTTGCCCGGAAGACGGTGGGCTGTAATGACAGCGAGCCGTGGGACCTACTGCTGAACCCCCGGGTGGTGGCGTAGCGGTTTCTGGATAGGCTCATGGTGCTGGTGGCCGGGAGGAATCTGGGACTTGGTGCAGGCAGCAAAGAGCAGAAATGTAGCCCTGAGAGGACGGCTCCTTGTGATATCTGTTGGCTTTTCCTTCTTGCTTATTGACACATTATTTGAATGGACGTTCCTCCTCCGGAGGTTGGGTTGGAGTATGGCTGCTGTCCAGACCCTTCCCCAGATGTCACCACCTTATCAGCAAACACTGCGCTTGTCTCCAATTACTGTACCCCACTGTGACATGGAGACCATACCTCCCAACTTTTTGGACAGTCAAACAGGGACTTATGGTTCATTGCATAAAAGTCCATTTTTCCTGCATATTTACACAGTTTTCTTAGTGTACGAAAATTATCTGAACAGACAAATTTCTAAAATACAAATTGTATCAAATAATGAAATAGTATACAGAGAGGAACCAGACAAACACTTTCTGGATCAATATTGTAAATGTGAGAATGCAAATCTATAGCTCAGATCAAAAAGAGGGACACAGGGACTTGGTTCAAAAATAGGGACTGTCCCTTCAAAAGAGAGACACTTGGGAGGTCTGATGGAGACCCCCAAAAAATTGAACCCTGGCATAATGCATTGTGCCAACCAGTTGCTGAGAGACCCTTTGCAAGAACAGTAGGAGGGTCCCTTGGTCTCCAATTATTAAGCGTCCTCCTGTATCTCCAGCAATTCCCCAATAAGTGTGAGCCCCTAAATTCATTACAGAAGTCCTCACTATAGCCAGGCTAAGAGAGAGAGTGGGATTCTCTGTATTGGCTTTAAGGTGGGAGAGAAACCCCTTTGCGGTGCCCCTGGTGCCACCACCTATTTGTGATACTACAAGTCTACATAGCAGGGGGCTTCAGGGATATCAAAGGTGGTCCCACAAAGGGTCTGTACATTATAAGGGTTCATGCACACGGCCGTGGCTGTATTGTGGCCCACATACATCGGGTGCGCAATACACAAGCACCGGACGTGTGCATCCCGCACCATGGAAGCGGACTCATTGACAGCAATTTGCGGTCCATAGCATGGGCCCGGCCAGACTATATTACAAGGTCTGAGGAACCTCAATAGACATCAAGATGGAATCCAGTCAGTGCTGGACTTCTGTGGGACCTGACACATGACAAGGGGTGATGGACATCTAAAAGCAATTTCCAGAACTTGATGTTCCATTAAACAGAGAGGGTGTCCAGCATGGCCATTGCTGTAACTTGTGGTTCTTGCTGTAACTTGTGGTTTTTGAGTGAAAAATCAGGGCAACATCGTTAAGAATCCATAACGTGACAGCAGGGGGTTTGGAAGTTTATGGAAGCTGCTCACCATAGAAGATGCTTGAGACTGGGATCCCAGGCATTTTTGGTGCAGTTTTTGATACAATTCAAGGATCAAATCAAGAGAAATGGGAAATATAAGAGGAAGTCTTGTACATCTTCCCTCTGGGTTCACTTCTGCATGTGTGTGTCCAGTCATGAGATGGAGTTCCAGCACATGGAGGTTGTCCTGTACAGTCCCTGCCTCTCCCTCATGAATATTACTGCCCACGTCACCTGTATACATGTACGCCCAGCCTCACCTGGGAGCAGTTCATGCCTCAGCTGCAACAAGTCTCCATACAAACCCTAGCAGAGCACCTTCTGCAAGCCTCTCCAGCCTGCAAGGTGGACCCTGAGCTGACCTTCAGTTTTATACCTCCTCACTCCATCTTCTCCCAAGTCCTCTCATCTTCATGTCTTTCCAAATGTCTTCTAAAGCCCCGAGCTGGCGCAGCAGCAGCTCGTCAAGCCAAATTGGCGCAGGGGATTTCAGGGTGTCGGGCTCCAGACTCCAGGCATTGCGTTCAGGTTGGGATCTGTCAGCAATGAAATCGGTTATGGACTCTTCTCTCCCTTCCCTGCGTTCTGGGATGGACACTTTCATTCAGAACAACCATCAGGAGGCCATGCAGGGGCTGAATGAACGTCTTGCCGGCTATCTCCAGCGTGTCAGGGGTCTGGAGGAGGAAAACCGAAAACTGCAAGAGGAGATTGAGGACATATCTGCCAAGAAGACTCAAGGTCCCAGAGACTGGGAGACTCACCAGGCGCCCCTGCTTCAGCTGAGAAAGCAGGTAAGATCCTCCATGATAATTCTGATGGACATGGCAGAGAGGCAGCTCCTGGTGCAAACAACTGTGCCAGTAAATGACAATGACAACAAAGATGGTGACGGAATGATAAAATGTAGTAAAGTTCCATCACTCTGCTGTGACATCTAGTGCCACCTGTAGGCCCCTGGGCATAGGGCCCAACTACAATATTTATGTGTGCTCTATCAGATATAGGAGGTCTTGGATGGTAAGACCTGAGATCATGGCTCTTCTGCTCCAAGCCTTTTTTACTATAGTCATTTCCAAGCACCGTAAGTGACAATTTGGCGGTATAAATGAAGATGGTTCATCTTGATAAATCACATTGCTGTAAAAATGATGAGATCAGTATCGATATTTACAATGACCCACCTTGTCCAGTTTCCTTCATGCTGGTTCTAAGGATCGTACTGATCAGATCTATTCACATTCATGCCCTGTGTTTGTTCATCGCAGGGTTGTGACGTCCCTTGGCCTGCGGTCAGGCATTGCCCGACATGTGCCGTGTTTGCTTATAAGCTGCAGTTGTTTGTGTTCTCATAGGAGAAGAAAATGCATCTGAGGATGAGAATCGTATGAGTATCTTTGTCTATGGGTTATTAACCGCGCCACATATACAGAACCGCATAAATAATACCATACAAATATAATATCACCATATAGAGCCCAAATTATATTTCCCTATAAATCCCAAATAATATGACCCTATAGAGCCCAAATAATATCACCATAAAAAGCTCAAATAATATCACAATATAGAGCCCAACATGTATCACAGTAGGCTGCCCAAATAATATCACTGTATAGGAAAAACATTATATCACAAACAGATCCCAAGTAATTTCACTGTATAGAACTCAAATAGTATCAAAAGTATAGAGTCCAAATAGCATGACCCTATAGAGTACAAATAATATCACAGTATTGGAAAAAAAATAATATCACAAATCAGATCCCAAGTAATATCACTGTATAGAGGCCAAATAGTATCAAAGTATAGAGTCCAAATAATATCACAATATAGAGCCCTCAAGTATAGAGTCCAAATAATATCACAGTATTGGGAAAAAAATAATATCACAATATAGAGCCCAACATGTATCACAGTAGGCTGCCCAAATAATATCACTGTATAGAAATAAAAAAAATATCACAAATCAGATCCAAAGTAATATCACTGTATAGAGCCCAAATAATATCAAAAGTATAGAGTCCAAATAGTATGACCCTATAGAGTACAAATAATATCACAATATTGGAAAAAAAATAATATCACAAATCAGATCCCAAGTAATATCACTGTATAAAGCCCAAATAATATCACCATTTAGGGCCCAAGTTACATCACAATAGATAATGTCAAAATGTGTATCACTATATAATGTATAAATTATAGTCATGCAATGTATTAATATGTCAATGCAGTTGTCAAAAAATACCATACATTTCCTTTATAACACAGACCTACAATATCCAAATAAAACCACACTAGATGACACCAATGCCATACAGGGCCACATAATATTGACACATAGTGGGAGATTTGCCCATAGCAACCAATCAGTTTACACCTTTCATTTTTCAGAGCAACTTTAAAAACTTGGAATCTGATTGGCTGCTATGGGCAACTAAGCTAGTTTTTATTTACACCAGTTTTGATAAATCTTCCTTATAATACGCAAATATTCAATTATAGGTTATCAGAAATCCCATCAAACAATCACAACCAAAGCAATACCTTCATACAGTGTGCAAATAATACCGTACACTGCTGTAAATAAAGTGATATACAGCGATCATGGTTAAAAAAAATCCCCAAGTTGGAACAGTGGGCGTGCCAGCTGACAGACCCAAGATTCAGATATTTATTTATGTTTATTTTATTTTTTTCTGAAGGTGGAAGATCTGAATATGGACAATGCCAAACTCTTGCTGCAAATCGATAATGCCAGGCTGGCAGCAGATGACTTTAAAGTGAAGTAAGTAAATGGCAATGTTATGTGAGATCATTATATGACTAGATGATTAAAAATAACACAAGGTTAACATTTTTGTAATCAGTGTTTGTAATTGTTGCCGTTATTCTCAGCAGCACAGAGTATTTAAAGTATAGGAGGGTGCAGATCTCATGGGAAGTCACAGACTGCTAGTTGTATATGAGGAGGGGGGTGTCCCAGTAACACACAGTATGTTCTCTCAAACTAAAATAAACTACAGTATAATATGATGATCATATACAAAATGTATTTTTAATCATGTGAGTGACTATAAGACTACAATTAATCAACTGCAGGCTGGAGGCAGAACAAGTTATCTGTGATGGGGTCCACAAGGACACTCAGGGACTGCGCAAGATGACAGATGACACCAATTTCCTGAGGATGAAACTGGAATCTGAAGTAGAGACCCTAAGAGAAGAGCTGGCCCATCTTTATAAGGATCACGGGGAGGTGAGTGTGATACTGCCTGCAATGTGCAAGAATATAGAGTAACTACTATAATACTGCTCCTATGTACAAGAATATAACTACTATAATACTGCTCCTATGTACAAGAATATAACTACTATAATACTGCCTCCTATGTACAAGAATATAACTACTATAATACTGCCCCCTATGTACAGGAATATTACTACTATAATACTGCTCCTATGTACAAGAATATAACTACTATAATACTGCCTCCTATGTACAAGAATATAACTACTATAATACTGCTCCTATGTACAAGAATATAACTACTATAATACTGCTCCTATATACAAGAATATAACTACTATAATACTGCTCCTATGTACAAGAATATAACTACTATAATACTGCTCCTATGTACAAGAATATAACTACTATAATACTGCCTCCTATGTACAAGAATATAACTACTATAATACTGCTCCTATGTACAAGAATATAACTACTATAATACTGCCTCCTATGTACAAGAATATAACTACTATAATACTGCTCCTATGTACAAGAATATAACTACTATAATACTGCTCCTATGTACAATAATATAACTACTATAATACTGCCCCTATGTACAAGAATATAACTACTATAATACTGCTCCTATGTACAAGAATATAACTACTATAATACTGCTCCTATGTACAAGAATATAACTACTATAATACTGCTCCTATGTACAAGAATATAACTACTATAATACGGTCTCCTATGTACAAGAATATAACTACTATAATACTGCCTCCTATGTACAAGAATATAACTACTATAATACGGTCTCCTATGTACAAGAATATAACTACTATAATACTGCTCCTATGTACAAGAATATAACTACTATAATACTGCTCCTATGTACAAGAATATAACTACTATAATACTGCTCCTATGTACAAAAATATAACTACTATAATACTGCTCCTATGTACAAGAATATAACTACTATAATACGGTCTCCTATGTACAAGAATATAACTACTATAATACTGCCTCCTATGTACAAGAATATAACTACTATAATACGGTCTCCTATGTACAAGAATATAACTACTATAATACTGCTCCTATGTACAAGAATATAACTACTATAATACTGCTCCTATGTACAAGAATATAACTACTATAATACTGCTCCTATGTACAAGAATATAACTACTATAATACGGTCTCCTATGTACAAGAATATAACTACTATAATACTGCTCCTATGTACAAGAATATAACTACTATAATACCGCTCCTATGTACAAGAATATAACTACTATAATACTGTCTCCTATATGCAATAATATAACTACTACAATACTGCTGCTATGTACAAGAATATAACTACTATAATACTGCTCCTATGTACAAGAATATAACTACTATAATACTGCTCCTATGTACAAGAATATAACTACTATAATACTGCTCCTATGTACAAGAATATAACTACTATAATACGGTCTCCTATGCACAAGAATATAACTGCTATAATACTGCTCCTATGTACAATAATATAACTACTATAATACTGCTCCTATGTACAAGAATATAACTACTATAATACTGCCTCCTATGTACAAGAATATAACTACTATAATACTGCTCCTATGTACAAGAATATAACTACTATAATACTAATCCTATGTTCAAGAAAATAACTGTTATAATACTGCTCCTATGTACAAAAATATAACTACTATAATACTGCCTCCTATGTACAAGAACATAACTACTATAATACTACTCCTATTTACAAGAATATAACTACTATAATACTGCTCCTATGTACAAGAATATAACTACTATAATATTGCCTCCCATGTATAAGAATATAACTACTATAATACTGCCCCTATGTACAGGAATATTACTACTATAATACTGCTCCTATGTACAAGAATATAACTACTATAATACTGCCTCCTATGTATAAGAATATAACTACTATAATACTGCCTCCTATGTATAAGAATATAACTACTATAATACTGCTTCCTATGTATAAGAATATAACTACTATAATACTGCTCCTATGTACAAGAATATAACTACTATAATATTTCTTCTATGTACAAGAATATAACTACTATAATACTGCTCCTATGTACAAGAATATAACTACTATAATATTTCTTCTATGTACAAGAATATAACTACTATAATACTGCCTCCTATGTATAAGAATATAACTACTATAATACTGCTCCTATGTACAAGAATATAACTACTATAATATTGCCTCCTATGTATAAGAATATAACTACTATAATACTGCTCCTATGTACAGGAATATTACTACTATAATACTGCTCCTATGTACAAGAATATAACTACTATAATACTGCTCCTATGTACAAGAATATAACTACTATAATACTGCTTCTATGTACAAGAATACAACTACTATAATACTGCCTCCTATGTACAATATAACTACTATAATACTGCCTCCTATGTACAAGAATATAACTACTATAATATTGCCTCCTATGTATAAGAATATTACTACTATAATACTGCCTCCTATGTACAAGAATATAACTACTATAATACTGCCTTCTATGTACAAGAATATAACTACTATAATACTGCTCCTATGTACAAGAATATAACTACTATAATACTGCCTCCTATGTATAAGAATATAACTACTATAATACTGCTCCTATGTACAAGAATATAACTACTATAATACTGCTCCTATGTACAAGAATATAACTACTATAATACTGCCTCCTATGTACAAGAATATAACTACTATAATACTGCCTCCTATGTACAAGAATATAACTACTATAATACTGCTCCTATGTACAAGAATATAACTACTATAATACTGCTCCTATATACAAGAATATAACTACTATAATACTGCTCCTATGTACAACATAGAAACATAGAAACATAGAATGTGTCGGCAGATAAGAACCATTTGGCCCATCTAGTCTGCCCAATATATCTGAATACTATGGATAGCCCCCGGCCCTATCTTATATGAAGGATGGCCTTATGCCTATCCCATGCATGCTTAAACCCCTTCACTGTATTTGCAGCTACCACTTCTGCAGGAAGGCTATTCCATGCATCCACTACTCTCTCAGTAAAGTAATACTTCCTTATATTACTTTTAAACCTTTGCCCCTCTAATTTAAAACTGTGTCCTCTTGTGGTAGTTTTTCTTCTTTTAAATATTCTCTCCTCCTTTACCGAGTTGATTCCCTTTATGTATTTAAAAGTTTCTATCATCTCCCCTCTGTCTCTTCTTTCTTCCAAGCTATACATATTAAGGTCCTTTAACCTTTCCTGGTAAGTTTTATCCTGCAATCCATGTACTAGTTTAGTAGCTATTCTCTGAACTCTCTCTAGAGTATCTATATCCTTCTGGAGATATGGCCTCCAGTACTGCGCACAATACTCCAAGTTAGGTCTCACCAGTGTTCTGTACAGCGGCATAAGCACTTCACTCTTTCTACTGCTTATACCTCTCCCTATACATCCAAGCATTCTGCTGGCATTTCGTGCTGCTCTATTACATTGTCTTCCCACCTTTAAGTCTTCTGAAATAATTACTCCTAAATCCCTTTCCTCAGATACTGAGGTCAGGACTGTGTCAAATATTCTATATTCTGCCCTTGGGTTTTTACGCCCCAGGTGCATTATCTTGCACTTATCCACATTAAATTTCAGTTTCCAGAGTTCTGACCATTCTTCTAGTTTTCCTAAATCCTTTTCCATTTGGCGTTTCCCTCCAGGAACATCAACCCTGTTACATATCTTTGTGTCATCAGCAAAAAGACAAACCTTACCAGCGAGGCCTTTTGCAATATCACTTATGAAGATATTAAACAAAATCGGTCCCAGTACAGATCCCTGTGGAACCCCACTGGTAACATTACCTTGTTTTGAATGTTCTCCATTGACTACAACCCTCTGTTGTCTGTCACTCAGCCACTGCCTAATCCACTCAACAATATGGGAGTCCATGCTCAATGACTGCAGTTTATTGATAAGTCTTCTATGTGGGACAGTGTCAAAAGCCTTACTAAAATCTAGATAAGCGATGTCTACTGCACCTCCACCGTCTATTATTTTATTCACCCAGTCAAAAAAATCTATAAGATTTGTTTGACATGATCTTCCTGAAGTAAACACATGTTGTTTTTCATCTTGCAATCCATGGGATTTTAGATGTTCCACAATCCTATCCTTTAATAGGGTTTCCATTAATTTGCCTACTATTGATGTCAGACTCACTGGTCTATAGTTGCTCGATTCCTCCCTACTACCTTTCTTGTGAATGGGCACGACATTTGCCAATTTCCAATCTTCCGGGACGACTCCTGTTACTAATGATTGGTTAAATAAATCTGTTAACGGTTTTGCCAGCTCACCACTAAGCTCTTTTAATAATTTTGGGTGTATCTCATCAGGCCCCTGTGACTTATCTGTCTTCACCTTAGACAGCAAACTTAGAACATCTTCCTACAAGAATATAACTACTATAATACTGCTCCTATGTACAAGAATATAACTACTATAATACTGCCTCCTATGTACAAGAATATAACTACTATAATACTGCCTCCTATGTACAAGAATATAACTACTATAATACTGCTGCTATGTACAAGAATATAACTACTATAATACTGCCTCCTATGTACAAGAATATAACTGCTATAATACTGCCTCCTATGTACAAGAATATAACTACTTTAATACTGCTCCTATGTACAAGAATATAACTACTATAATACTGCCTCCTATGTACAAGAATATAACTACTATAATACTGCTGCTATGTACAAGAATATAACTACTATAATACTGCCTCCTATGTACAAGAATATAACTACTATAATACTGCTGCTATGTACAAGAATATAACTACTATAATACTGCCTCCTATGTACAAGAATATAACTGCTATAATACTGCCTCCTATGTACAAGAATATAACTACTTTAATACTGCTCCTATGTACAAGAATATAACTACTATAATACTGCTCCTATGTACAAGAATATAACTACTATAATACTGCTCCTATGTACAAAAATATAACTACTATAATACTGCACCTTTCTACAAGAATATAACTACTATAATACTGCACCTTTCTACAAGAATATAACTATTTGAAATGTGTCCCGAGTAAGAAGAGTTAATGGGACTTGTATGGAAATCCTCCCCTTGTGTAGTAAAGAGGAGCCCTGTTTATTTAGCGGGTGTGCTCCTATCCAGGATCCTATGCTTTATGTTTGGTCATTAACCAGTGAGGTGTTTCCTATAGTTGTATAACTTCGCCAGTACTTTTCGTTGTGTTTGTTGTTGTTCGGTTACGTTTTCTCTCCATTCCAGTCACATCCAAAGCTGCATTTAGAATCCTTCTTGCTGTCTCATGGAATTAGTCGGCATTATGCTGATAGACCCTCCCCTAACACTGCCCTCTAGTGGTGCTAATGTCCTCCATTGTCTCTCTATATTACAGGAAGTGGCCGCCCTGCAGGCTCTCATAGCCAATAACAACGTGAAGGTTGAAGTGGACGCTCCCAAAAAGCCGGACTTGAATGAAAGCATTGCCCAGATCCGCAGCCAGTATGAGAAAATGGCCGAGCAGAACCGAGCGGAGGCTGAAAATGCATACCAAAGCAAGGCAAGGCGCCTAATAGTGCAAATTGGCTCTGATTAAGGCTACATGCACACGACCATATGTGTTTTGGGGTCCGCAAATTGCGGATCCGCAATAAAAAAGGAAAAAAAGAATGATATTCGTATGCCATCCGTTTTTTTTTTTGCAGATCCATTGCAACAATGCCTAAAACGGACAAGAATAGGACATGTTCTATTTTTTTTGCGGGGCTACGGAATGGGTCTGCATCTTATCCGCAAAAAAAACGGAACGGTCACGGAAACAAACAACGTTCGTGTGCATGTAGCCTTACCCTGTTATAAAGTATCAGTCTCCAACCCACAAACAGACTCCTTGAAATAATATAGAATTATACTACATTATTTTGGTTTTTCTTAAAGGGGAAGTACACTTTTTGTTATCATATACAAGTTAGGGCTACATGCCAGCTTTTGCCCGTGCGACCCAAACGTGCAATGTCACGCTGCTAAAATCGAATCTAGTGAATGCGACGGTGCTGAGATACATCAGGTCTGGATTTTTGCTGCCATCATAATCCAGTCATGGTTACTTGTATACTGACCACATTCATTACCATGAGTTACAATGTATCAGTGCCTCATTGCCCTGTCCTGAAGTGGCCGTGTCACCCTAGCCTAGCTCTCCTCCATAGAGGTTAATGGCCTCTCTAGCGCCATCTATCGGCTGCCACCCTGTAAGTCAAAGTAGAACCCTGGAGAGCTAATTTGCATATTTATCCCAGGGAGCATTGCCTGTGAGACACTGGATCTCCACAAAGAGAACAGTACCTGCTGACAGTGTCATGCTTCAGCTCCATTAAAGGGCATCTGTCAGCAGTTTTGCACCTATGACACTGGCTGACCTGTTACATGTGCACTTGGCAGCTGAAGACTTGGTCTTGGTCCCATGTTCGTAGGTGCCTGTGTTGTTTAGAATAATGATGTTTTAATATATGCAAATGAGCCCCTAGGAGCAATGGGGGCGGGGCCGTTACACCTAGAGGCTCTGCTCTCTCTGCAACTGCCACGCCCTCTCCACTTTGATTGACAGGACCAGACATTATGATGTGTTCACTACCTGGCCCTGTCAATCAAAGTGCAGAGGGCGCAGCAGCTGCAGAGAAAGCAGAGCCTCTAGGTGTAACGGCAACGCCCCCATTGCTCCTAGGGGCTCATTTGCATATATTAAAACATCATTATTCTCAACAACGCAGACACATATGAACATGGGACCAACACAGATGTCTTCAGCTTGCTTGGCACATGCAACAGGTCATAGGTATAAATCTGCTGACAGATGCCCTTTAACCCCTACACTAACCATAACACAATGTAACAGTTTCACTTGGAATGCTCCTTTAAAAAAGCAACACTTTTTCCCCACAGACATACACTGGATAGGGAGGGAGGAGAGAGCAGGGCCAGTGCATTTTTCGGAAGCCTGGGTGACTCGGTGACTCAACGATAGCTCCATAGCATCTAAACATGATTGCTACAATTTGGGGGGGGAGGGGGAGAAGAATACTGGAATATAAGATAATGACTAAAGTTTGTATACTGTGCCGTAGTTTGACGCCCTTTCCCAGGAAGCCAGTGTGAACACAAAGGCTCTGGAGCAAACCAAGAACGAGGTGGCCGACCTCCGGCGCCAGCTGCAGTCTTTGGAGATGGAACGTCAGACCATGCAAAAGACGGTGAGCAGGGCCCTCGTTTATTGGATTTAGGATCAGTTAAGGGGCTGTCACTTTTTGGATGTTTTCCCGGTAGTCATCAGTTTTATTGGTTTTGGGGGTGTCACAAATGCGCACCATTAAATTGAAGCACAAATTGCGCGATTTTGTTCTACAAGAAGTTTTGTGCCTCCACTATACTCAATGACCTTCCTTCCATGTGTCTTCATTGACAGGTGGACTCTTTAGATCACGTCTTGAAGGACACAGAGGATCACTACGGATCCAACTTGGAGGAACTGAACCGTCACCTGACTCGACTCCAGGATGAACTAGCCGCCTGTCGTTCCGACATCGAGCGCCAAGTCCGGGAGTACGACACCCTGCTGAACTTAAAGTCCAAGCTGGAGAACGAGATCCACGCTTACCGCTCCCTGCTGGAAGGAGTGACAGACAAGTAAAGACGACATACGATAAACCCCTCATTTTATACAATCAAAATATGAGGATATGAATTCTGATTATATTTATGTGACAGATGATACAAATAGAATCATTGTGAAAAAAAGAAGGGAAATCCAGCTTCCCATACACAACGTTTTCTTTATTTCTTCAGCAGTTAAAACATATTCAAGACACCAATAGAAAATAGAATCATTGTAACACATTGTGTGATCGGAATATAAACACATTCGTAACAGATATGCGTCCCTTAAATATTTCCAGCCGTTGCCATGTCCCACTCATAACCCCTTAATAACATGACCCATTATGTCTTCCTTTTTGAGAATCAGAACTTTTTTTTTTTACCACAGGTTGTTACAATTATGCCATAACGTAAATGTACGTTTTAATATTTTTTATTATATCTTTTCCATATTCCTTGAGCCATAAGTTTTATTTTCTAGCGGCGGAGAGGGTTTTTTTTTTTTTGGGGGGGGTGGGGGGATAAGTTGTTTTCGCTAGTGTCATTTTGGGATATATAAAACTCATTGATTAGCTTTTATTAATTTTTATTAGGGGGGATTAACAGGGGAAAAAATGCAGTTGTGCCATTGTTTTTTGGGATGATTTTCTCCATGTAACATTTGAACTTTATTATGTGTATCATTACAAATGTGCTAACCAAATATATACAGTATATATATATATATAATTTATTTTTATTTCAATTTTTTTTTTTAAATAGGATTAAAATAGTTGTTGTTTTTTTGGGTTTTTTTTAAACCTTTTTTTATTTATTTTTTCTTCACTCGTAAAAACACAGTACAAATACTGTATTGCAGTGTATGATACCTGGCAGTGATTTACAGGCATCTTTCTTGTACAATAGAAAAAAAAAATCTGCTAAACCTGCCGTTGTTGGTGGAATCGTCCGATCGTCCGTGTATGGTGACTCTCCCTCCGACTGCAGATGTCAGGAAAGATAAGAATCGGGCATATTGAATTTCAGCTGCCCAATCCTTTTGTTTCCATGGAGATAAATCTCTGTCAGGGGTGTCCGACAGAGGCTTTCTCCCTTCTCCCCATTCAGGATATATGCATGCTCAGCCAAGCCAAACTCCAGCGCCATAAATGTATGCCGCACGGTAGGAAGGCGTTAGAATTACGCGGTAACATGACAAGTAAACTGCGGTGCTCCTCATCATTGTGGGCTGTGGTTGGATACAATGTTGCTGTGACGTCACAGTATCCAGAAACCGGTGTAGAATGATTGGGAGCTGCAACATGGCGGTTTTCAAAAAAAAAGAGGTACTTTTTGGCAAATCCCTAATTAATTTAACTGATATTCTGATTTTATGTTTTTCAGGGACGGCCCAGAGTCTGCGGTTAAAGGGGGTAAGTGAACATTAGGTAAGAATAAAGTTGAAGTGTATGAAGAACTGCTCGGGACAGTTGAAAAATTTATGTGTGTGGGAATTTATTAAGACAGGAGTTTTTAAATGCCATACTTAATCAGAAGTGCAATAAATTAATTTCGAGGAGCAGACCTATTAATTTGGCGCATCATTTGGCAGTCCATAGAGTTAATACCACATGTACAGAAATTAGCAACTTTTTAACGTACAATCTTTCAAAAATGTGCCCTTTGATTTGGGGTATAAAGAGAAGATTCATCTTTGCTAAGACTTAATTTCTGTGTTGGGGAATTGCATTACGAGCGATTTTCTTATGAATTCCTTAATCTCTCCCTTTATGACCAGGAAAGGATCGAGACCATAGGAGGGCAGAGGGGCTGTTGCAATGTGCTAGCGACCCTCACCAATCCCTGAACGCAGGTCTCAATCCTGCAAATGAGATTTCTCACAGAATCTCTGCCCTTTACTGTATTTCTATTCTGCGCTGCTATAGCGATTACGTCAGCATTGTGACCACCACTCCTCCCCCTCAATCCTCCATTCATAAAAACCTGTCATCCACCTACTAGAAGTATAAAAGAAAATTGCTTACAATGCAATTACTGAACACAGAAGCCTTGTAACCAGGAGCCATAAATGACAAAAAGTTTTGCAACTTATTAATATCATTTGTGTTTACATTCCTCACCATTTTAAAGATCTATGCTTGCTGTTAGTGAATTGGAACATTCTTGCTGTATATAAAAATGTGTTACAGTTGTATTCAGTCTAGACAATCCTCTGTGAGCTGAACACATTGTCAGCACAAAGCGCTCCTGTTCTGATAGTTTGTTACAGTGTATCAGTCTGATGTTTAGAATCTATGGCCCATAAAGAATATAACTGTAACAAACCCTCAACTATGAGAAGTGCTATATAAGAACAAATTACCACAGCAGATTTGACATCATGGGTCTTGGCTGCTCAATACTTTAATACACTGTGAGACATATCTGAGACATTTTCTAATTTCTTGATTTAATAATGAAATAGTTATTTTCAATAGCAACTGTCTTTTAGAACAGAAAAAACAGGGCCTAGAAAAAAATAAAGGAACTCTGCTAGATTTTCAGGCTGGCACCTCAGGGGTGTGTCATTTTTCAGGGGTTGTGTCCTTTCTGCTGCAGCTCTCCCTATCACAGCTCAGGGGTGTGTCCTTTTTCATGTGTTGTGTCCTTTCTGCTGCAGCTCTCTCCCTATCAAAGCTCAGGGTGTGTGTCCTTTCTCACAGGGCATGTCCTTTCTGCTGCAGCTCTCTCCCTATCATAGCTCAGGGGCTGTGTCCTTTCTGCTGCAGCTCTCTCCCTATCACAGCTCAGTGTGTGTGTCCTTTCTCACAGGGCATGTCCTTTCTGCTGCAGCTCTCTCCCTATCATAGCTCAGGGGTTGTGTCCTTTCTGCTGCAGCTCTCTCCCTATCACAGCTCAGGGTGTGTGTCCTTTCTGCTGCAGCTCTCTCCATGTAACTGTCACAGTTTCAATCAGAAGATATGGCTGGTGGCAGTTGAAGGATGGAACTGAACATATGCGACCACCTCAGTGAGGTGACTGAGGTGGACAGAGATAAGGAAATAAACAGCAGGAGGCGCTATATAGATACACTTTCCTGAATAAGGCCATATGCACATGACTGTATGCCGGCCGTGTCCGCTGTCTTCGGACGCAGACCCATTCACTTGAATGGGGTCCGCGATCTACATCCGACGGTCCACACTGCAAAAAAGTGGTGCATGTACTACTTTTTTGCGATGCGGAGGCACGGACAGAAAACCCACAGCAGCACTCCATAGTGCTTCCGATCCATGCCTCTGTTACGTACCGCCCTGTATCTTCCAGATTGCGGATCCATTCAAGGGATACAGTGTGCACATGGGTGATACCCGTATATTGTGGACCGCAATACGGGCATGGCCGGCACACGGTTGTGTGCATGAGGCCTAACTCATGGCAATACAAGATTTTTTATTTACATGCAATTGCAAAAGTATTCACCTCTAGTTGTTGGTTAGAAAACTGTAGAATATTTTTTGTTGGCCGGATTATCTAAATTGAGGAGATTGCTGATGGTTTTTTGCTTCCTTTACAGGACCGACCACAATACAGAAGGTGACAGTCACTAAGCACGAGGTTGTGGATGGAAAAGTAGTGTCTGCAGCAACTGAGGAAACCATTAAATAAGATGGCGGTGGAAACGGCGGGACCGCCACTGTACACGGGATCTATTAATAAAGTTAAAGAGAACTTATTTTTAGTGCATTTTCATTTTTTTATGGTAGGCGATATATGACTATTAGACCTGTGCAGTACAAACATACATACAGTGCCTTGCAAAAGTATTTCGTGTTTTGACTTTTTTCGTGTTTTGTTACATTACAGCCTTAAGTTCAATGTTTTGTTAATCTGAATTGTATGTGATGGATCAGAACACAATAGTCTATGTTTGTGAAGTGAAATGAGAAAAATATATAAATAAAACTATTGTTTAGAAATAGAAAATTGCCATGTGTGTATGTATTTACCCGCTCTGTTAGGAAGCCCATAAAAAGCTGTGGTGCAACCAATTACCTTCAGATGTCACATAATTAGTGACATGATGTCACCTGTGTGCAATCTAAGTGTCACATGATCTGTCATTACATATACACACCTTTTTTGAAAGGCCTCAGAGGCGTCAACACTTAAGCAAGAGGCATCACTAACCAAACACTGCCATGAAGACCAAGGAACTCTCCAAACAAGTAAGGGACAATGTTGTCGAGAAGTACAAGTCAGGGTTAGGTTATAAAAAATACCCAAATCTGTGATGATCCCCAGGAGCACCATCAAATCTATCATAACCAAATGGAAAGAACATGTCACTACAGCAAACCTGCCAAGAGACGGCCGCCCACCAAAACCACGGACTGGGCAAGGAGGGCATTAATCAGAGAGGCAGTACAGAGACCTAAGTTGACCCTGGAGGAGCTGCAGAGTTCCACAGCAGAGACTGGAGGATCTGTACATAGGACGACAAAAAGCCGTACGCTCCATAGAGTTGGGCTTTATGGCAGTGGCCGGAAGAAAGCCATTACTATCAGCTAAAAACAAAAAGTCACGTTGTGAGTTTGTGAAAAGGCCTGTGGGAGACTCCCGAAATGTATGGAGGAAGGGGCTCTGGTCTGAGGAGACGAAAATTAAACTTTTTAGCCATCAAAGAAAACGCTATGTCTGGAGCAAACCCAACACATCACATCAGCCAAAGAACGCCATCCCCACACAGTGAGACCTGGTGGTGGCAGCATCATACTGGGGGGACTGGGAAACTGGTCAGAGCTGAGGGAAAGATGGATGGTGCTAAATACAGGGATATTCTTCAGCAGAACCTGCCCCACTCTGTGCGTGAACGGAGGCTAGGACGGAGGCTCACCTTCCAGCAGGACAATGACCCCAAACACACGGCTAAAGCAACACTTGACTGGTTTAAGGGGAAACATATAAATGTGTTGGAACGGCCGAGTCACAGCCCAGATCTCAATCCCATAGAAGATCTGTGGTCAGACGTAAAGATTGATGTTCATAAGCGCAAACCATCCAACCTGAAGGAGCTGGAGCAGTTCTGCAAGGAGGAATGGGCAACAATCCCAGTGGTAAGATGTGGCCACTGCTCCTAGAGACTTATCCAAAGCGACTTGGAGCTGTGATTGCCGCAAAAGGCGGCTCTACTAAGTATTGACTTCAGGGGGTGAATAGTTCTGCACATTGACTTTTTCTGTTATTTTGTCCTATTTGTTGTTTGCTTCACAATAAAAAACAAACATCTTCAAAAGTTGTCGGCAGGTTCTGTAATTACATGATGGAAATCCTCAAACAATCCATGTTAATTCCAGGTGGTGAGGCACCAAAATACAAAAAAAGTCAGGGGGGTGAATACTTTTGCAAGGCACTGTAGTTCCCAGTGAAATGAATGGGCCGTCCATGTAACATACACAGATGGATTGACTTGTCGTCAGACACGGCGGTCAACAAGTGACAACGGTCTTGCCCCTAAAAACAAACACTGAGGCTGTGAATACAGAGTTTTGGTTAAAGTAATTTAATATGACAATGGGAATCCAGAAAAGCACATATTCTAGCATTGCCAATAATAAAGGGGGTTTTCTAGAGCAAAAAGAAAATAATGGTGGCAGTCGGTTTCAGGGTGGTTTAAAGAACCAGTTCTCCCCTTCCCGATCCCTCACCTGTCATGGTGGGATAACCCCTTTAACGATAATAGTTACTAAGCAAATTGCAAAATAAAAAGTTGCCATTTGGATAAACTGATACAATTTGTAACATGGTTGACTGTTCAGTCCTTATGGTAGGTCCCCGGCTGCACTACCATCACTTTGTATGCAGGGTAAATCTATGGGAGACTGAAGAGCCCCGCAATGTATCTTTACAAGGGAACGCCCAATATCTCGACATAACCAGGATCTCAGTGACCGCAGGAATGCACAGATAGCATCACAGGACCACAAACCACATAATCCGGCCACACAGCTTATGGTGTAGAACAAGGAAGAAACTGAACACATTGTTTATTTTCGCCTGAGCAAACCAACTTCATAAAAGCTGCAAATATTTAAAGGGCTTGACCAGTTTCATCATTGTATAAAGTTCTGCAACCTTCTAATAGACTTGGCACCTGAAATTCTCCTTATTTTCAAGATCTTTGCTTGCTGTCAGTTACAAACAGAGGCTTAAAAGCAATTCTGCTTCCACAACTGATGAGCTTGTTACAATGTATCAGTGCAGGTAAGAGGTATTACATAACTATATGGTCCTGCCAAGACAGATTAAGGGTACGGCCACACGGCAGATCTGGCCGAAATCCTCAGCGACAAAATTTGTGCCAAATCCACGGCAGACACAGCCACGACATGTCAAGTTCTGTGCAGAGTCCGGTCCGTTGCGCAGTGTGAGGAGTAGAGTCCGGCTTAACTGACTGACCGTCTTCTCATAGGGAAAGGCTGTAGCTAGTGGGAAGGGTTAGCACGCAGGGTTCCATTCACTGATGGCAAGCAAAGCAAACTGGAATAACATATATTCTAAAGTTTCAGAACTTCTCATCATACATGGATTAGGCTCCATTCACACGTCTGTAGTGTGTTTTGCGGATCCACAAAACACGGACACCGGCAATGTGCGTTCCACATTTTGCAGACCGCACATCGCCGGCACAAATAGAATATGCCTAGTTTTGACCGCAATTGCGGACAAGAATAGGACGTGTTTTATTTTTTTCGGGAACGGAAGTGTGGGTCCGCAGCCGGGTCGTACATCGGTCGGCCCCATAGAAATGAATGGGTCCGCAATTCCATTCCGCAAAATGCGGAATGAAATTGCGGACGTGTGAATGGAGTCTAAGGTTTCTTTCACAGAGTCTGTGTTTGGTCAGTGTTTGATCAGTGATTGTGACACAGAACAGGAGCTAATCTTCTCCTGATCTCTGTGCAGGCTCCACTCCTGGTTCTCACAATGGCCTCATGCACACGACCGTTGTGTGCATCCGTGGCCGTTGTTCCGTTTTCCGTGATTTTCTGCGGACCCATTGACTTTCAATGGGTCCGTTGAAAACTCGGAAAATGCACCGTTGTTCATCCGCGGCCGTGATCCGTGTTTCCTGTCCGTCAAAAAAATATGACCTGTCCTATTTTTTTGACGGACAACGGTTCACGGACCCATTCAAGTCAATGGGTCCGTGAAAAAACACGGATGCACACAAGATTGGCATCCGCGTCCGTGATCCATGGCCGTTGGCAACTTTCACACAGACGGATCGCAGATCCGTCTGCATAAAAGCTTTTTCAGATATGAGTTTTCACTTCGTGAAAACTCATATCCGACATAGTGATGGGGACGCTTCAAGTTAGAATATACTGAGAACTGTGTACATGACTGCCCCCTGCTGCCTGGCAGCACCCGATCTTTTACAGGGGGCTGTGATCCGCACAATTAACCCCTCAGATGCTGCACCTAAAGGGTTAATTGTGCGTATCATAGCCCCCTGTAAGAGATCAGGTGCTGCCAGGCAGGAGGGGGCAGACCCCCTCCCTCCCCAATATTATCCCCCATCATTGGTGGCCAGTGCGGCCTCACCTCTCCCCCCCCCCACTTGTTAAAATCACGTTCCGCACTGGCCACCAATGATGGGGGATTCGGAACGTGATTTTAACTGGGGGGGGGGGAGAGGGGAGGCCGCACTGGCCACCAATGAATATAATATTGGGGAGGGAGGGGGTCTGCCCCCTCCTGCCTGGCAGCACCTGATCTCTTACAGGGGGCTATGATACGCACAATTAACCCTTTAGGTGCGGCACCTGAGGGGTTAATTGTGCGGATCACAGCCCCCTGTAAGAGATCGGGTGCTGCCAGGCAGCAGGGGGCAGTCATGTACACAGTTCGTAGGATATTCTAACTTGAAGCGTCCCCATCACTATGGGAACGCCTCTGTGTTAGAATATACTGTCGGATCTGAGTTTCACGATCTAACTCAAATCCGATGGTATATTCTAACATAGAGGCGTTCCCATGGTGATGGGGACGCTTCAAGTTAAAATATACCATCGGATTGGAGAAAACTCTGATCCTATGGTATATTAACTCCTGACTTTACATTGAAAGTCAATGGGGGACGGATCCGTTTGCAATTGCACCATATTGTGTCAACGTCAAACGGATCCGTCCACATTGACTTGCATTGTAATTTAGGACGGATCAGTTTGGCTCCGCACGGCCAGGCGGACACCAAAACGACTGTTTTTTCATGTCCGTGGATCCTCTAAAAATCAAGGAAGACCCACGGACGAAAAAACTGTCACGGATCACGGACCAACGGAACCCCGTTTTGCGGACCGTGAAAAAATACTGTCGTGTGCATGAGGCCAATCACTGATGGAAATCACTGATCAAACACTGACTGGGTGAAAGCGGCCTCAGGGTTTTATATAGCAGTGCTGAGTTCATTAGCGATAGCAGAGCAGAGTTATCTTTTGGCATAACAATCCAATCACGTTGATGTAAATGTCCGACCGATCTCATCTGCCAGAAAACGGACCCATGGACCTCATAAATCATAAAAGGAGAAGAAGACAGGAACTGATTCCATCCTAAGGAAACATCCGTGTAAACTCAGATTTACATAGGACTGCAGGTAAATGTGCTGCAATAGGAGTGATCACGATACATAAGCAGCACAGAAGTGTCAAATGACAAACTCAGCTCTGCTACATCAGGAAGTTTACAGAGTTTTGATTTTAGTAAGGAAAGGTTTTTATATGAGGTTGCTATAAATGGCTGCCCCTTTTGTGCACTCTCTGTACGCCCGTAATGTAAACTATCCTGCAGGTATAAAGCAAATGCCGATTTGTAAGGATCCCGCGACCCCACCTTGTGCTGACACCGAGCCCTGCCACACTCCTCAAATAAAACCCAGGGCCTAGCAGAGGCCTGGCACTCGCCCAGTCACCTTTACGTTCCCATGGAGGGGGGACTGTTTGGCCAAGGAATGGACTGGGCCTATAAATGACTGATAACATTTGCTTGTGTAACCTGCGGCGGGATAAATACTCAGCCGCCCACATATTGTTTATACAGGGATGTGGTCAGCATCAGTCTAGATTGTAATAGGGGTCAAAATTTAGGACCAGGGAGGGGTATATGTGAATGGGATCTGACAACAGTATCTGCACAGAGCACCAGTTGCCCCCGGGAGTTGTCGGAGTAGCGCATTTGCTGCTCCTGTAAGAAAACGGGTGCATTCACACGACTACATGCATTATGCAGTCCGCAAAATATGGATGGCGTTCGTGTTGCATCCTTTTTTCATTTTTTTGGACCCATTGACATCAATGGGTCTGTGGTCCACATTTGTGGTCAAAAATAGGACATGTTCTATCTTTTCCTGAATGGACATTCAGATGCAGAAAGCACATGGATGCAAGAGATAGAACATGTCCTATTCTTGGCCGCAAAATGCAGGTCATGGACCCATTGAAGTCAATGGCTCCACAAAAAAAAAAAACTGACGTAAAATACATATTGTCGTGTGAATGCACACTTGCCTAAAGCTCTGTTTCTGTGGGTTACCACCCGTTGGGGTTGTCACGACGTCTAGTCAAAGTGTTGGACTAATATAAGACTGCACCATTATGCCAGTCTATATGTTATTTGTGGGATGAGCGTGTGACGGAAGAGGCATGCCTACAACATTGCCCTGACTGATCTGCCTGGAGTGTGCCCGGAGCCAGGTACGAGGTAAGGCCTAAATATGTGGGCAAAAATGACGGTCGCCACTCTGGTAGGTGAAAGAGTTTAATTGAGTAAAACATGACCTTTACAGAGCTAATGAACAAAAGGCTCTAGATATTTCAACCTGTGGGTTAGAAATATATCTCGCGTAACATGATGACCTCCAGCGACCCATCTTACGGATCACATGGGCCGGAACCTGATGCCTTGAAGCCGCAGAAGCAGCTCCTATACGGAATAACCCGTGTTATTCTTTTGGATACCCCTAAGAGGGGCTTTGATGGCCTGATTTGACATGATGGACTTGATGGTGGGGTCGCTGAGCATACAGTGGTGCTGTATTCCCGCTAGACACAATTTGAGTGTATTAAATGATAGGTGGCGGTGGGAATAACAATAGTCTATAAACGCCATGAGCAAAGTGACTTCGTCCAAGTCACCTTGTGGATGGACGTCTACGAACCGTTGAAAGACCTTGAATCCTGCTCTGTAGTTCCTGGCAGTATTGGCTGCTAATGAACGTTGCACTAAGATCTTTGCAGAGGCTACTAGGGACCCTAGTCCATCAGGAGGGAGCTGAATGGTGGGGATGGAGTTCCGACGGGGTCTGCATCTGGTAGTTCCTGGAAAAAGATGGTGTAATTAAAGCGGGACAAGGTATCAGCCGCAACGTTCTTCGCCCCTTGAATGTGGAATGCGAAAAAATGAAAGTTAAACTTCAAGGACAGCCAAACTAATTTACGTAAAAGGGACATAATTTTCTGGGACTTGGCCCTACCTTTCGTGATTACATCCACTAAAACGTGAAAACTACCGATTTATTGGCCCAGAGTGAGCCCCAGGCTTGGGCGGCTGCCACTATTGGGTACAGTTCTAACAATGGGGATGACCTCAAAGAAACAGCGTCGGAGATGAATTCCACCGGCCAACTGCCAACGAACCAGTAGGGCTGGAAAATGGCGGCGAACCCGCGAGAGGCTGCGGCGTCAGAAAAGTCTGTGGGTGAAGCGGAATCCGGGGAAGGCACGAACAAAGAGATGCCGTTCTACTTGGTGAGAAACGATTGCCACATTCGTAAATCCGCCACGGCGTGATTGTCCAGTTGGATGATGGAATCCTGATACGGAGCTGAAGGGAGGAGACTGAGGAGCCTGGACGGGAATGATCTGCCTTGGGGCATGATCCTGAAAGCAAAGTTTAGGGAACCCAACAGGGACTGGAGCTCCCGTTTGGAGAGAACCCTGGACAAAGCCGCTGAGGAGACTGCGGCCCGAATCTTGGACAGCTTTGCTACGGGGAGGCTGGCCTCCATACAGACTGAATCGAGGACGATGCCCAAGAAGGTAACCCTGGTGCCCGGCCCCTCAGTCTTTGCTGTTGCTACGGGGACTTGTAACTTGGCGAAAAGTTGTAGCAAACTCCCTAAACCCGTAGGTTGACCATGCAGACTTTCGATGATCAAAAAATCATAGAGGTAATGAATAACCATGTCCAACCCCCCATGGTGAACCAGAATCCAATGTAGAACGCACGCAAATCGATCAAACAGCCATGGGCTGCTCTTAGACCCGAAAGTAAGCCGGTTGGCGAAATAATATCTATGCGCCCAATGTAAGCCATAATACTTCCATAACTGGGGTAGAATGGGGAGCAATTTAAATGTATTCGCTATGTCAGCCTTAGCCAACCATGCCCCTTCCCCTGCTAGCAAGATGTACCTGATGGCCTCATCGATGGACGAGTAACTCATGGCGAATTCTTCGGACGGGATTAAAGAATTCAAACTGGGAATGGATGACATGTGAGGAGCAGACAAATCATAAATTAAGCGCTTTTTATTGGAGGACTGCTTGGTTACAAGGCCAATCGGGTTTAACCTCCAAGTCTCGAAAGAGATCGACTGGAATGGACCCAACAGGAAACCTTTCTGGACCTCCGACTGCAACAAAGTATCTACTGCTGCCGGGTCCTGAGTAGCCAACAGCAAGTTCCTTCCCTCCCAGGAAACTTGAGGGAGGGCGATGAAACTCGTATGGAAACCCCTCTCGAATCCAGAGAGAAGGAACTGAGTCAGCTGGCGATCCTGCAACAGAATGGCTAATAGCTCGATATTAATGTCGGCTAGTCATAGCGTTTTGTTCTGTCTTTTCGGGCAGCTGGAACGAGGATGGGCCCTGAAACAGAGGGAGCAGATGTGCAAGGCTCTGCAACTGTTGAAACCGCATCCCCCTAAATTAAAATGAAAATTATTGCATATTTGGCTCTGTCCCAGATAAGTGATCGGTCTACCCAGCTTGTCCATTGTGGCCTGATACCGCTGGGCGCTGGAGGAACCTGATAGGGAACCAGGTTGGGGCACCAGTCTGCAGTATGCAAGATTGACTGGCAAGCTGCGCAAGTAGGAGCTCTTAGACCGGCGAAATGCCGACAGAAGAGTTCCATGTCAAGGTTCGCCCAGTTAGTGATGAACTGGAACTGGGCGAGGGCTGCGGCTGCCTTGGCCGAAAATGACCTATGATAATCATAGAAATTTGTGCCACTGTACTTATAACCCAAATCAGTAATGCGGTACAAATAGGTGTCTAATTCCTCCCGCCTGTGGGGTTGCGCTGAGCAACTGGTGTCTCTGTACAGGCTGAACGCCAGCACAAATTCCGGAATTGAAAGCTTCCTATTCAAGCGAGCGTCCTTGGCTCTTAGCACGACTGACACCTCCCCACAATTGATGATCTTATTTTCCGAAACGTCCTGGGACGCAATGAGGATGGACGCTAAGTTAACATCCTTCCCTGCTAAGATATCTTTTTTTAAGTTATCCGGGATGAAGTGTGACGGAGCGATCTGGGGACTGGCATCCTGAGAAGTGGAAGGGATAGGCGGCGGAACCAGCGACTGACGCCACCGGAGACCGAAATTCCAACTCCCCCATTCTGGATTGGATATCTGCCACTGATCCGGCCAGGCTGCCGATAGTGGACTGCAGCAGGGACAGCTGGATAGACGAGAGAGAGGGTTGTTCGCTTGAACCCCCTGACTCCGTCATCAGGAGACGGTAGGGTTCTGCCTTCCTCGCTGATGCGGGATGATGAATCCCTCTCTTATTGAGCTCCGAGATGACCTTAGGTATGGTCCAGCTCCTAAGGGACTGGTTACTGGCGCGTCCTGACACTGAAGACCCGGGCACTGCCATGTTATTCTCCACGTCTGACGCTTGAGACTTCTTCTGCCTGTATGGGAAACAAGTATGCATATATATTTCTTTTTTCTTTTCTTTTTTTATATAAATTATTTTTTCTATATAAATATATATTTTTTTAAAGACGAATTGGGATAGAAACGACCGGACGAGAGCGGTGAGAAACTGGAAAAGTGTGAAATAGAAATGAATCTCAAACCTACTCGAACCAACCGTCAACCCTGACTAATTTCTCTGACGGGACTGGAGACCTGGAAATGAAAGCTCGCAATGAATAAGGAAAAAAAAAAAAAACAGTGCCGCGACCGAATGTTGCAACCTTACCTTAACTTACCTGGAACCTGGCAACGTGGAATGAACAGCAATGGAGAAGTGAAACGATTCGTATGAAGCTGGACCAGGAATTCCGGTGGCTTGTGGTCCGGTTGAGCGAAAAATAAGCTTGCGTTGACACGAGACCTGGAGAGGAGTGTACACGAAAACCAGAAATGACCGGAAGAAGACGACCGAATAAGCCTGAGATCTGGATGAACCAATAGCCGGCACCGTGTGTCCTGGTTGACCCGGAAGATAAGACAGATGGAAGACAAGGAAGCAATCTGAGTGATACAGGTAATTATACAAAGATACATGACCTGAGCGATTCAGGGACCAATGCTGCACTGCATGAAGAATGACCTGAGCGATTCAGGCAACTATACATGCGGGATCCATGACCTGAGCTAATCAGGAACCAACGGTACCTTGCAGGAAAAAAGACCTGAGCGATTCAGGCAATTGCATATGACCTGAGCGATTCAGGAACCAACGTAACATTGTACGACAGACAACCTGAGCGATTTAGGCAATTATACATGACTGATGCATGACCTGAGTGATTTCAGGAACCAACGCTACATTGCATGAAGGATAACCTGAGCGTTCCAGGCAATAAACATGATACCAGACCTGAGCGGTTCAGGAAGCCACGTCACACTGCATGAAGAGTGACCTGGGCAATTACACTTAAACTAAACTTGGCCTGAGCGATTCCAGAACCCACATTATGCTGCATGAAAGATGACCTAGGTGAATCAGTCACTTCTATATGAAAGATACCGGACCTGAGCGATTCAGGGACCAGCGCCACCCTGCAGGACGGTAAACCTGAATGACACATGACTTGAGAGATGCAGCAGCATAACCTGGACGAGCATGACATGTGAATCAGCACGGCGAGCCTGAGTGAAGCAGGGCCGGCCCGAACTGTGGAGAAAGCCCAAACACCTGTGCACTTTGAGGAATAGAAGGAGGAGATCGTGCAGAGAAAAGCAAGATAGGAGAGGACCATGGTACATCACCTTGGAAAGTGATATGTCTGCCTGTTACCCGCGGCAGCATCCCACCTGCCTCCCTTAATCTGCCAACGATTTGGTGAGAATTGTTTAAGAAATAATAGCCTACATCATGATGGGGATGCCTAATGAGGCCTGCTTATTAGCATATCACCTCTTTAATCGCACGGCAAAACCCTACAACACAATACATACTTAACACCAACCTGACACCCGGAAGGTGTGTGTAAGGCAACCTAGTGGCAGGGCCGACCGCCTGGGATGATAGACGGCGGATGCCCCCGACCAGGCTGCCGGGCGCATCAGATCCGCGGGGACTCGTGCCGGGTGGGAGGCAGGCGCAGCTGTTTAGCTACGGGGAGGCTGGGGCCAGGGCCGGAAAGTCCGAAGGAACTACTCACCGCAAGCACCGCACGCTGCAGGAAGGTGCCGGAAGCCAAAAGAGCCGGAAGTGACGTCGCGCTACCTGCTAGAGACCAACGTCGGGGTAAAGCACGAACGACCGCCCTCAGACT
The DNA here is from genome assembly GCF_905171765.1 of Bufo bufo. NCBI lineage: Eukaryota > Metazoa > Chordata > Amphibia > Anura > Bufonidae > Bufo > Bufo bufo. The sequence continues at coordinate 222,750,601 of NC_053395.1, read as the reverse complement.
CCCGGCCGCCGAGTATAAGTAGTGGAGGCAGCCCCTCCCACAACTACAGCCTTCACTATATGTGGTTGCACTCCATTATATCTCCCTGTACTGAAGTGCGTCAGCTACTTGCATTCATAATAGAAGTCTATGGCCAGCATAACGGATTCGTCCCGTTTCCGTTATGCAGGAGAGGACTTCCCTGCATATCGGAAACTGGACGGAGCCGATAAGGAGGCCATAGACTTCTATTATGACGGAATGAATAGCAGAATGCCTCTAAAGGCATTCCATCATAGAATTGCGTTATGGTCCGTGGTAACGGAATCCATAACTCAATTCTGCTTTTACCACCAAACGGAGTGTGAACGAATTTCCAAATATGAAATTCGCTCATCTCTACTGGGTACCCCGAATTTGCCAAGGTGCCCCGGTATCAGAGTCAGACATATTGGAGGATGAAGGAAATTGCTGCGTCTATGGCAGGTCAGGTCACACAAAATCTGCAGAGATCTCCAATGTAAATATTTAATACATAATATATATACAGCCATGTATAACGTGTACATGGGAGGGCGTGTATACTTTGTAAACTGTATCTAACAATGATGTGGAGAAGGAGCAAACACAGAGGAGCGCGGAACGCGGTGTGCGGGGCAGCGCGGGGCGAGGGCATTAGACACATAGGTGTGTGGCTATACACGTCTGTGTACAGAGTAAAGATGGCCGTACACACAGAGCTGTTATCACCTCCTCCCCCACATGCGTGTTCTTTTCTAAGGTCATGGATCCCTGACGTTAAATGTGCGTGACTGTGGCATGCACACTGAATTACATGGGATATCAGGCAGCATGTGGTGTTAGTCTACCGGATCACATGTGTACTACATCAAAAGCCACAGGAATTAAAGAAAAAATGAAAATGTGCCTGGTCAGGAAGGGAGGTGAATGCTCGACCTTAAACTAGTTAAAGAGGTATTCCGCTTTTATTGATTACGTTTATTTGTTTAGAGCAGGCATCCTCAAACTGTGGCCCTCCAGCTGTTGCAAAACTACAACTCCCAGCATGCCCGAACAGCCTACAGCTATCAGCCTACAGCAGGGCATTGTGGGAGTTGTAGTTTTACAACAGCTGGAGGCCGCAGTTTGAGGATGCCTGGTTTAGAGAATAGGCAGTTGTACAATTTCTAATATACATGTACAGTTGCAAGAAAAAGTATGTGAACCCTTTGGAATGATATGGATTTCTGCACAAATTGGTCATAAAATGTGATCTGATCTTCATCTAAGTCACAACAATAGACAATCACAGTCTGCTTAAACTAATAACACACAAAGAATTAAATGTTACCGTGTTTTTATTGAACACACCATATAAACATTCACAGTGCAGGTGGAAAAAGTATGTGAACCCCTAGACTAATGACATCTCCAAGAGCTAATTGGAGTGAGGTGTCAGCCAACTGGAGTCCAATCAATGAGATGAGATTGGAGGTGCTGGTTACAGCTGCCCTGCCCTATAAAAAACACACACCAGTTCTGGGTTTGCTTTTCACAAGAAGCATTGCCTGATGTGAATGATGCCTCTCACAAAAGAGCTCTCAGAAGACCTACGATTAAGAATTGTTGACTTGCATAAAGCTGGAAAGGGTTATAAAAGTATCTCCAAAAGCCTTGCTGTTCATCAGTCCACGGTAAGACAAATTGTCTATAAATGGAGAAAGTTCAGCACTGCTGCTACTCTCCCTAGGAGTGGCCGTCCAGTAAAGATGACTGCAAGAGCACAGCGCAGACTGCTCAATGAGGTGAAGAAGAATCCTAGAGTGTCAGCTAAAGACTTACAAAAGTCTCTGGCATATGCTAACATCCCTGTTATCTACGATACGTAAAAGACTAAACAAGAATAGATTTCATGGGAGGATACCACAGAGGAAGACACTGCTGTCCAAAAAAACATTGCTGCCTGTTTACAATTTGCAGAAGAGCACCTGGATGTCCCACAGCAGTACTGGCAAAATATTCTGTGGACAGATGAAACCAAAGTGGAGTTGTTTGGAAGAAACACACAACACTAAGTGTGGAGAAAAAGAGGCACAGCCAGCACACCAACATCAAAACCTCATCCCAACTGTGAAGTATGGTGGTGGGGGCATCATAGTTTGGGGCTGTTTTGCTGCGTCAGGGCCTGGACGGATTGCTATCATCAAAGGAAAAATTAATTCCAAGACATTTTGCAGGAGAACTTAAGGCCATCTGTCCACCAGCTGAAGCTCAACAGAAGATGGGTGTTGCAACAGGACAACGACCCAAAGCATAGAAGTAAATCAACAACAGAATGGCTTAAACAGAAGAAAATCCGCCTTCTGGAGTGGCCCAGTCAGAGTCCTGACCTCAACCCGATTGAGATGCTGTGGCATGACCTCAAGAAAGCGATTCACACCAGACATCCCAAGAATATTGCTGAACTGAAACAGTTCTGTAAAGAGGAATGGTGAAGAATTACTCCTGACCGTTGTGCACGTCTGATCTGCAACTACAGGAAACGTTTGGTGGAAGTTATTGCTGCCAAAGGAGGTTCAACCAGTTATTAAATCCAAGGGTTCACATACTTTTTCCACCTGCACTGTGAATGTTTACATGGTGTGTTCAATAAAAACATGGTAACATTTAACTCTTTGTGTGTTATTAGTTTAAGCAGACTGTGATTGTCTATTGTTGTGACTTAGATGAAGATCAGATCACATTTTATGACCAATTTGTGCAGAAATCCATATAATTCCAAAGGGTTCACATACTTTTTCTTGCAGACCTTTATTTTATCTGTACAAAAGCCTCTCTCTAAGGGTCCATTCACACGTCCGCAGTGTATTGCAGATCCACAATACACCCGGCCGGCACCTCCATAGAACTGCCTATTTTTGTCCGGGCCCCTCTTGAATTCCTTTATTGTACTCCCCATCACCACCTCCTCAGGCAGAGAGCTCCATAGTCTCACTGCTCTTACCGTAAAGAATCCTCTTCTATGTTTGTGTACAAACCTTCTTTCCTCCAGACGCAGAGGATGTCCCCTCGTCACAGTCACAGTCCTGGGGATAAATAGATGATGGGAGAGATCTCTGTACTGACCCCTGATATATTTATACATAGTAATTAGATCTCCCCTCAGTCGTCTTTTTTCTAAAGTGAATCACACAACCTATTGACATATCATGTTAAACGCATTTTTACAAAATGTTTGATGTTATTTTAATTTTTTTAAATCACTATCTATATTTCAAACAAAAAACATAAAATCTTGCAGTTTCCCCACTGACTACTAAATGTCCCTTTAGATGGAATGATGGAGCAGCAGATTGTCAGGAGGGAAGCGTTCCTTCCCGGCAATCACCTGATCATCAGCGGAGGAGAACGCCGCTATTACATGGAGCAATCTCCTCCACAGTATAGAGAGCAGTGATTGCTAACGCCATCGTTCTTCCCCATACTGATTCAGTGTTTGTCGGCAGCCGATCACGTTTACACAGCACAATCTGCTGCCGGCAAACAATGTTTTTTGCGTGTGCACGAACGATCGGATTACCCGCATAATCGGTGGTACGTTCCTATGAACACTCGTTAGCAATTATCTTTAGGATTCTCGGCCCATGTAAATAGCCCTTAAAGGACACCTTTGCGCACTAAAAACCAATAACCCCATATCTTACCGTAATGCAGCACATAATAAAATTGCATTTGTTTGTTTACTGGTATCAGCTTTGCTTCACATGTTCTCAGAAAATCTGTTCTGAGTTTTGCTCACTGCTGTCATCTCCTGTGAGGCTCCCTGGCTGTTCCTGTGGATTTCATATGCACCAGCACAGCTCTGCTGCCACATCCTGTTACACAGCACAGCCCCACACCCATATAATGTTACACAGCACAGCCCCACCCCCATATCCTGTTACACAGCACAGCCCCACACCCATATAATGTTACACAGCACAGCCCCACCCCCATATCCTGTCACACAGCACAGCCCCGCCCCCACATCCTGTTACACAGCACAGCCCTGCCCCCATATCCTGTTACACAGCACAGCCCTGCCCCCATATCCTGTTACACAGCACAGCCCTGCCCCCATATCATGTTGCACAGCACAGCCCTGCCCCCATATCCTGTTACACAGCACAGCCCTGCCCCCATATCATGTTACACAGCACAGCACAGCCCCCACATCCTGCTACACAGCACAGCCCCGCCCCCACATTCTGTTACACAGCACAGCCCCGCCCCCACATCCTGTTACACAGCACAGCTATCAACCACTTCCATACAGACAGCCTGTAATCAGCAGATCCGTTTCTCACTTTCCATTCTGTATAAAGTTCATTATTTGTAGACACAATAGATATTTCTGCTGATAACATTGGTGCAGCGATCTACAGTCAGAACCATGGTGTTATAAGTCTGATATAGATCTCATTACTGAGGTCTCGCGCTTTCTTGCGCTTTCTTCTGCATACAGTATTTGTGTGCAGTCCGCACAGTGAGCGCTCACTTTTCCCACACAGATTAGTACAGTGTGACGACACACAATGCTGTGTAAACACAGAAGTACACAGTGGGGGAGAATTATCAAAACTGGTGCAAAGGAAAACTGGCTTAGTTGCCCATAGCAACCAATCAGATTCCTCCTTTCATTTTCCAATGAAGCTGTGAAAAATGAAAGGTGGAATCTGATTGGTTGCCAGGGGCAACTAGGCCAGTTCTTCTTTACACCAGTTTGATAAATGACATATATATATATACACTACAAGAAAATTTAGACTACCACATTCATAATCATAATCTCAGGTGCATATCCATCAATCAAACATGGTTGATAAAAAAAAAAATGGCTGCACAACATTTCACATACAAACAATAGAATTGAGAAATTGGGATCATTCTAGATTAAAGTGGTATTATACCTACTATAAATGAAAAAATAGAAGCTCTTTGCGCACATTTTTGATCAAACGTGTGTCGGGCCCATCTACCAGGCGTCAAGCTGGCTTCCGCAGATGGGTACCTAACACTAACTTACCGCCCCTCTTGGACTTAGCTAAGCCTACAATATTCAGGGCAGTGCAGGAATCAGCTACATTTATACTCTGCTCAGAAGCCCCAAGCAGATGGTCGTTGCTCAGTCTAAATCGAGGCGCTACCCTCAATATATGCTACAAGAAAATTTAGACGAGCACATTCATATTCATAATCACAGATGCATCAAGCGAACATGGTTGATAAAAAAAATGGCTGCACAACATTTCACATGCAAACAATAGAATTGAGAAATGGGGATCATTCTAGATTAAAGTGGTATTATACCTACTATAAATGAAAAAATAGAAGCTCTTTGCGCACATTTTTGATCAAACGTGTGTCGGGCCCATCTACCAGGCGTCAAGCTGGCTTCCGCAGATGGGTACCTAACACTAACTTACCGCCTCTCTTGGACTTACCTAAGCCTACAATATTCAGGGCAGTGCAGGAATCAGCTACATTTATACTCTGCTCAGAAGCCCCAAGCAGATGGTCGTTGCTCAGTCTAAATCGAGGCGCTACCCTCAATATATGCTACAAGAAAATTTAGACGAGCACATTCATATTCATAATTACAGATGCATCAAGCGAACATGGTTGATAAAAAAAATGGCTGCACAATATTTCACATGCAAACAATAGAATTGAGAAATGGGGATCATTCTAGATTAAAGAGCTTCTATTTTTTCATTTATAGTAGGTATAATACCACTGTAATCTAGAATGATCCTCATTTCTCAATTCTATTGTTTGCATGTGAAATGTTGTGCAGCCATTTTTTTTTATCATATATATATATAAATGACAGCACCCTCAAACACTTTATTCACTTCTGTGGTCGCACTGTTTTCCGCTCATTCACAGACTCTTTTTTCAAGCTACGAGCTAAAACGTTGCAACTAGTGTTGAGTGAACTTGTGTTTCAAGTTCGGCGTACAAGGTTCAGGTTATCTAAGAATTCCGTTATGGATTCCGCTACCACAGACCACAAGGGTCCATTCACACGTCCGCAACTGTTTTGCGGTCCGCAGATTGAGGATCCGCAAAACACAGCCACCGGTCAGGTGCGTTCCGCACCATGATAGAAATGCCTATTCTTGTCCGTGGCTGCTCTATTTTCTTGCAGGGCCACGAAACGGAAGTGCTGTCCGCATCTTTTGCGGAACCATTGAAAATTGCGGAACGGATGCGGACCTATTATGCAGACGTTTGAATGGACCCTTAGTTATGGTCCATGGTAGAGGAATCCATAATGGAATTCTTACATAACCCGAACCTAAACCTTGTACGTATAACTTGAAACACAAGTTCGCTCATCCCTAGTTGCCACCACAGGGGTGAATAAAGTGTTTTTCTTTTTACTTATTTTTTCCTGAGTAAAATTGAGTGCTGTCATTTTTTTTAATTCTTATATTGTCCTGGATTTGTTTGAGATCCATTGGCCTGCACCGCCATACTGATATTTGGCCTGATGTGCTGCCATTGTTATATACATATTGTGGGTTTTCGCTCTGGTAGAGAGGATTAGCGGACACAGAACAGAGGCAACAACAAGTTCTTTGGATCAAACACTTCAGTGTGTTATTCACACTTTAGGCAAGTGACAAAACAATCAGTCATAATCAAGCAAAAAGTCACCTTGCGGTGTCGGTGGTAATTCACACCATGCAGCAATTCTGCCTCAAAGAGTCCTTGCTGATAGCAACCTGTTTTTACACCAAACAGGTAGCAAACCTTCATCCAGACACAAGGCTCCCAGAAACTAACACAGAGACCTGGCTTCTGAGCCCAGCTGCCTATTTAAGGACAGCCAGGTGCTGCCAAAACCTGGACAGGCATTTAAAATTTGGTCCGGTGTTTGACCTCACCTGGCTGTAAATCAGCCCAGCAGCACATGCTGGGAGGAAAATACCTATTTGTCTCAGACCAAACAATCTCACTGTGTCACAATATATACAGTACAGACCAAAAGTTTGGACACACCTTCTCATTCAAAGAGTTTTCTTTATTTTCATGACTATGAAGGCATCAAAACTATGAATTAACACATGTGGAATTATCTACATAACAAACAAGTGTGAAACAACTGAAAATATGTCATATTCTAGGTTCTTCAAAGTAGCCACCTTTTGCTTTGATTACTGCTTTGCACACTCTTGGCATTCTCTTGATGAGCTTCAAGAGGTAGTCCCCTGAAATGGTCTTCCAACAGTCTTGAAGGAGTTCCCAGAGATGCTTAGCACTTGTTGGCCCTTTTGCCTTCACTCTGCGGTCCAGCTCACCCCAAACCATCTCGATTGGGTTCAGGTCCGGTGACTGTGGAGGCCAGGTCATCTGGCGCAGCACCCCATCACTCTCCTTCATGGTCAAATAGCCCTTACTTTCAAAGTTTTCCCAATTTTTCGGCTGACTGACTGACCTTCATTTCTTAAAGTAATGATGGCCACTCGTTTTTCTTTACTTAGCTGCTTTTTTCTTGCCATAATACAAATTCTAACAGTCTATTCAGTAGGACTATCAGCTGTGTATCCACCTGACTTCCCCTCAACGCAACTGATGGTCCCAACCCCATTTATAAGGCAAGAAATCCCACTTATTAAACCTGACAGGGCACACCTGTGAAGTGAAAACCATTTCAGGGGACTACCTCTTGAAGCTCATCAAGAGAATGCCAAGAGTGTGCAAAGCAGTAATCAAAGCAAAAGGTGGCTACTTTGAAGAACCTAGAATATGACATATTTTCAGTTGTTTCACACTTGTTTGTTATGTATATAATGCCACATGTGTTAATTCATAGTTTTGATGCCTTCATAGTCATGAAAATAAAGAAAACTCTTTGAATGAGAAGGTGTGTCCAAACTTTTGGTCTGTACTGTATATTAGGGTTATTCCTGCAGTATAGAAATCTTTTGCTACAGGTAGTGGTGCATTGTGTGTGTGTGTGTGTGTGTGTATATATATATATATATATATATATATATATATATATTACACTTTGTGAGGCAAGGTAACCCAAAATGGCTGTTCTGGCACAGTTTTAATTTTTAGTTTTTTACAACGTTCACCTGACAGGGTAGATAATGTGATATTTTTTAGCAGGTTGTAACGACTCGGCAATACCTAAGGCTACTTTCACACTTGCGGCAGAGAGATCCGGCAGGCAGTTCCGCCGCCGGAACTGCCTGCCGGATCAGGCAAAATGTATGCTAACTGATGGCATTAGTAAGACTGATCAGGATCCTGATCAGTCTTAAAAATGCCTGATCAGTCGAAAAAATGCATTGAAATGCCGGATCCGTCTTTCCGGTGTCATCCGGCAAAAACGGATCCGGCATTTATTTTTTCACCTTTTTTTCAGTCTGCGCATGCGCATACCGGAACGACAGATCCGGCATTCCGGTATTCTGAATGCCGGATCCGGCACTAATACATTCCTATGGGAAAAAATGCCTGATCCGGCGTTCAGGCAAGTCTTCAGTTTTTTTAGCCGGAGATAAAACCGTAGCATGCTACGGTTTTCTCTTTTGCCTGATCAGTCAAAACGACTGAACTGAAGACATCCTGATGCAAACTGAACGGATTACTCTCCATTCAGAATGCATGGGGACATACCTGATCAGTTCTTTTCCGGTATAGAGCCCCTGTGACGGAACTCTATGCCGGAAAAGAACAACGCAAGTGTGAAAGTAGCCTAATATGTCTATTTTTTTAATTTTATTTTGGATTTACACAATGTTTTTGTGTCTCCATTTTCTGAAAGCCATCATTTTTTATATTTTTTGGACTATTGTATTAGGTAGTCTCATTTTTTGCAGGATGAGATGACAGTTCGATTGGTATCATTTTGGGGCACACTTGGTATTACACTTTTTGTGATGTAAGGTGATAAAAAATGGCTTTTTGGCACATTTTTTATTTTATTTTTTTACGGCGTTCACCAGACGTGTTGGATCACATGCTATTTTTATAGAGCAGGTTGTTACGGTCACAACGATGCCTAATATGTGCATTTTTTTAATTTTATTTTAGACAGTAAGAGCATTTTTGAAAAAAAAATCATGTTTTTGTGTTTCCATTTTCTGAAAGCCATATTTTTATATTTTTGGGCGATAGGTTGGGTTCTCATTTATTGTGGAATGAAGTGACAGTTTGATTGGTGCAAACTTTGGGTACATATGACTCTTTTGGTCACTTTTTATACCATTTTTTGGGAACTGAGGTGGGCAACATTTTAATTTTATCATAGTTTTTTTTAATGGCGCTCACCGTGCGGGAAAAGTAACATGATCCTTTTATAGATCAGGTCATTACGGACGCGGCGATACTAAACATGTTTAGTATTTATTTTTATTTTTTTAACCAATTATATGTGCGTATATAGGAAGTATGTTTTTTTTACACTTTTTTTGACCCAGACCCACTTGGTTCTTGCAGATCCAGTGGGTCTGATGGCTCTATAATACACTGCAGTACACTGTATAGTGTACTGCAGTGTATTTTCAATTACACTTATGCTGATCAGGCTCCTGCCTTCAGCAGGAGCCTGACCAGGCTCAGATATACCATGGCAAACCGCATGCCTGTGATGGCGTCTGGTTGCCATGGTAACCACCAGGACGCTGCCACAGCAGTGCAGCGGCCCGATGGTAAGCCCCTTGCATACAGCAGGCCCTAAGGACCGCGGCATGGAAGGGGCTAAAAGGCCTACATGGGTGCCAGCACCGATGTCAGCCGTTTCTAGCAGATTGTCAGCTGTGTATTACAGCTGACACTCTGCTCCCCTTGGCCATTCTTAATGGGGGAGGGGGGAGTCTTTGCTGCTGCTCTGTCCTGAAGGGGAGGGGGGGTAACTTGCAAAGGGGGTCCGTCAGCACATCCCAATGCGCAGGTGCACCTGTGCGCAGGTGCTGTGGCTGAAAACACAAAGTAAAAAATACTCTGCAAACCAAATAAAGTACAAAAAAGTATTCTAATGCTAATGCTTATTATGTAAATTAGAGATGCTTGGCAAATACATTTTGTACAAAATATAGACGGAAAAATAAAAAAGTTATAGCTCTTGGAACGCGATGATGAAAAAAGGAATTAAAACGCTTGCTCAGTAAGGCCCTAAACAGGCTGGTCACTAAGGGGTTAAGCCTAATAAGTGCCACTTCTTGGTCTGTACACATCACGTTACTGCAGTTATCTCATTATCATTACACGCAGGATTACAATGACAGATAGCACCTCTGTGTATAGATAACACAAGATCCACCATTACAGTAAGAGCAGTGAGACTATGGAACTCTCTGCCCGAGGAGGTGGCGATTGTGATGCTGTCCGCATCTTTTGCGGCCCCATTGAAGTGAATGGATTCGCCACCGAGCCGGAAAAAAAATGCAGCTTGGATGCAGACCAAAACAACGTTCGTGTGCATGAGGCCTAAGGCAGCATTGTGCAATCTACAGGAAACCTGTCCAGGCGACATCGATGATCTGGCATCCCCCTGATGGCCGCCACCTGCAGACACCTATAGATATCAGGAGACATGGTGGGTGACACAAGGCCCCCTGGATGTGACGTGATAAGCCCCCAGCTCCTCACGCCATTTCCACATCCTTGCTCCATCCTCCGTCTTGATTTGGGAAGTTTGTGCTTCCACCCCCCTCATAAGAAGAACATGACGACATGACAGTTCCTCTTCACAAGCATTTCTCTGCAGAGCCTCGTGTAGAATCAGCTGCAGCCGGAGGTTGAGGACCCATCTGGTAATTATATCATGTACATTATATGGAGAGGGATCGGGGGAGGGCGATGCAAATCTTGGGGGCACATAACAAATATGGAATTTATTTCCGATGAATCCTTATCTATGGAAGAAAATGTAATTTACTGTACAGGGAGCAGCCGGATAAATGACACATAAAACACAGGGAGGATAGGATCTCCACTTCTATGGGGATGGACTGGAGCAGAGAGGAGACCGAGACCCCACCAGCCATACCGATGGGGGGCATGTCCCCTTTGGCTGCCTCCTGTGGCTCAGACCCCTTATCATGTAAGGACCCGGACCCCCGGACTGTCCTCCATCCTCCCCCTGTATTTAATCTCCTGCATTTCCTATTGACAAAATAAATAAAAAGTAACAAAATGTAATGTTCTGGTTTAAATAAAATCCCTGGGTTTTTTCTATTTATGGAAGTTTATCTCTATTTATTTCTGTGTAGAAAAAAGGATGAATACAAAATACATCTGCACTTGTTACTTTCATATTTTTTTTTTTTAATGCAGCAATTTTTGCACATTTCTCAGTTGCTTTCGATATCGTTGTGTGAACCTGGCTCATACACAGGCAAAAGTTACAGCCACATGAGGATCTGACTGGTGGAGATTGCATCACTGAGTGAATTAGCAAATCACACCCCAAATCTTGTAGCCCCAAGTAAAGGAATGGGGGGGGGGGGGGTGCACTGGGGTCTTGCAGATGCTGCAATATCATTATAACTGTGTCCATGTATAAAAGTCCCCCTTAGTTGGTCATGGGGACTATTGCTGCTGGAATGTACGCAGGGTGAAATAAAGCGATGTAGGGGTCCTGTCTGGGAGACAGCGGTGTGGGGGTTCGGAGTGGGAGACACCCCCACTAACAGCATAAGAAGAGGGATTTAGCAGCTTCCTGACTCACCCAGGACGTCACAGGGGGATTTTTAAAAATCAGGAGGATCTAAAAGTCATAAACACGTTATGTAATAGAGAAGACAATGTTATTCCATTACTGAGGAGGATTGCACCAAGGACTGCGGGTCTCCTGATAGCAGCAGCACAGAGCGTCTCAAGCAAAGCTGCACTTGTCTACTATTCTGGGAATAGAGCAGTGAAAAGGACAGGGACAAGGACAAGGACAGGAAAGGACCCGGGAATTTCACAACCCCAGAACTGCAAAAATGTCCTCATTACATCCAAAGGGGGCTTGTAGAAATCCACAAATACAGCCACGTTCAGAAGCATGTTACAGATTTTAAATAGAAAAAAAATACAGTATTTGCTGAAAATTAACAGACTCCAATTTTGTCAAGCCCCTCCTATTACAAATAGGGGTGAAAAGTTTTGCAACCAATTTTTCTATTGCTTTAATGCATAAATTTTTTTTTTTTTAAATCAACCAATTATATTAAACATCTCCTAGTGTTTTATGCGTCCAGCCGCTATGCAGACCTATGTGTCTCCATGGTTACAGACTACAAACACCCTGTGTAGTCATGTGTTAATGCTCTTCCTACGCCTCCTCTTCTTGATAAACTACAGATGGTAGGAGACAGATGAAGGCAGGATCAGACTACACAGGGTCTGTTTGTAGTCTGTAACCATGGTGACACATAGGTCTGCACAGGAGCTGTATACACAAACTATAGGCGATTCTTGATAAAGATTTGCAGAGTTTCTCCTTTTCTTGATATCGAGGCATCGAGCAGTGAATGTCTATTCCTGTTCTCAGGGCTATAAGAGGTGGTCACAGATCTTCGGGGGTGAATCATTTTACCTCTGTATTTACTTTAGTTGCGCAGATTGATTTATGTCATAATTTATCTTATAAATTAAGAAACCAAACAGCAAATAATTTATAGGAAATTAACCCCTTCTATTTTGCAACAGTGACTTTCCTCATATGTGTCAGGAACCTGCTTTGTGCAATGTCTGTGTCTATGGGGCAACATCTTATTCAGTCCATTCTCCTCTTAATAAGCATTAACTCTTTAAAGCCTGACATCCCATATTCCTCCTCCATAAATGGTCTCAGGTAGAAATCAGGTAGACCAAAAAATATGGTGCGTTTTAGTTTTTATTCAGCTGTTTTATGATATATTACATTTTGCGATCAAAATTGAATGACAAAGATAAAGTGAGGAGGACGTGGGTATATGCGCGTCCAGCGAGCTAAGCAAAGGCTCTCAATGCCAAGTAGCAGCTGAAAAAGCAGCTAAAGTCTCAGGGTGCATAAAGTAACTGCTGTGGTTGAGGTGTGTGAGCCTCGACATGAGGGCGTTGTGTGGATCCAAATAACATCAGTGTCCACATTGTAGCTGAACTAACAAAAAGAGGTCCCTAGAGGGTGAAACCCATGGGGATTTTGACAAAAACTGAATGCGAGGGTTGATAACCCAAAAAATAGCCCCTGTACAGGGTCACCCATATTGAGATAAAACGTAACTTTTGCTATTTTTGCTAAAAGAAAATAGAAGTGTGATCCATTAAAACTATTGGGTACCTCTGTCGTTCTTTTGTTATTGTGTACAGATCACGTCTAGCAGCTGATAGGATATTGGAGTGAGGTAGGTTCTGTAGGTCTGTTAGGCTACTTTCACACTAGCGTCTTTGCTGGATCCGGCAGGGTTCAGCAAAAACGCTTCCGTAACTGATAATACAACCGTCTGCATCCGTTATGAACGGAACCGGTTGTATTATCTGTAACATAGCCAAGACGGATCAGTCATGAAATCCATTGAAAGTCAACGGGGGACGGATCCGTTTTCTATTGTGGTGGATTGTGTCAAAGAAAACGGATCCATCCCCATTGACTTGCATTGGGGGTCTTGCCGGATCGGTCTTGCTCCGCATCCCCTGGACGAAAAGCAAAATACAACCTGTTGCGGTTTGCTCTCCAGTCTGGGAACGCAACTAAACGGAACCGAAGAGCATTCCGTTCTTTCATTTTTGTCCCCATTTACAATGAATGGGGACAAAACTGAAGCGTTTTTCCCGGTATTGAGCCCCTATGATGGATCTCAATACTGGAAAACTTAAACGCTAGTGTGAAAATACCCTTAGTTAGCAAGCACTGTACTGTGCCAAAAGGTAGAGTAGAGGTTCCTTGTCTATAAAAAATAAAAATAAAAGCTAAACCTCCCTACATGTTTCATCAGCGCACTGGCTTCATCAGGGGAGTTTGGGTTGTGTTAAACTCCCCTGATGAAGCCAGTGCGCTTGTGAAACATGTATGGAGGGTTTGCTCACGGGCATTTTTTTTTTCCTTCGTCAAGGAACCGCTACTCTACCTTTGGCACAGGAAAGTGCCTGCTAACTAACAGACCTTCTATTAGGAGCAGGATGTTCCATTCCACAAAATGCGGATTGCACACGGCTATGATCCGCAATTTGCGTACCGCAAAACAGCCAACAGTCGTGTGCATTAGCCCTAATCCTGTCATACAGCAGCCAAGATCTCTGCTTCCTGGAGCATGACTTTGCATGGGATGAGATATTATATTTCCTAGCAGCGCCACTGACACTTTAGAAGGAGTTTATCTTCATTTGCGCAAAAGGTTTAACTTTTTTACACCACTCACAGCACTTTAAAAAAGCGCACCTAGCGGACATTTACTGTATAGCATATCCCATGGATATGCTATAGATGTTTAGATGGGAAAACAGTGATCGGTAGGGATCACTGATGTCTATCCACCACCGATTCTATATTTTACCAATGCCTTACGTGAGAAACTTTACTCTTCTTACCCTCAAACTCAATAAGCAATGAGCAAATGTATATCCCTAACCGCAAAACAGATCGAACATGTCCTATTCTTGTTCATTTTGCAGACAAGAATAAGCATTGTTAAAAAATCGATTAGCCAAAAAAAAAAAAAAAGGATGCAACAGGGACGTCATCCGTATTTTTTGCGTATCTGCATTTAGCGGACTGCAAAACCCATGTGGTCATGTGAATGCACTCTTGTGGAACTTTTCAGCAATTTGATTCAGATGCTGCGTAAGAAATCAGCAGCAGAAATCGACCTGCGGTGGACTTTATATGGCACCGCGATGCATGCCAGCCGCTTTATTTTGGGATATGGCCATTAGAATTATACACAGATCATACATATGGTATCTCCTTTATGCAACCACCTCATGGGCCCTATCCCTGCAGGTCTTCCCCAAGATGGACAAACCCAAACGCAGACTTCTTCCATTGTTTTGGGGGGGGGGGGGGGGATGTTCACAAGAGTAGACTTTTACATGCGCTCCTCAGGCTACTGATCTCAGGGGGGAAATCTAAGGCTGAAGATATCATACATCTTTGAAGGCTTTGTGCCGACCTCCTGCACTTATTTAGTTTTTGGATCTTATTTGGGGCAGATCAGAAAAAGGGCAAAATGAATGGTGATGTCATCCAGGTCAAACGGGGAGAATCAGAAGAAGGGCGAAATAAATGGTAATGTCATCCAGGCCAAACAGGGAGAATCAGAAGAAGGGCAAAATAAATGGTGATGTCATCCAGGCCAAACAGGGAGAATAGTGGCCCCATCACAGAACGGTAAGGTGGCAACAGCAGTGGCAGTGGTGGGTGCCAGTAGGAGCACCTGGCAGAAGGTGTGGCATCAGGCGGGTGGCAGCATCAGAATAGTAGCTGAAACAGGTAGTCAGAAGAAACCGGTCTCTTTTGACAAAGTTTAGGTGAGGCACCGTGGATGACCTAGTCTGATGCATCAGGCATTGGTGTGTGGAAATCCTGGCTGATCCACGCCTGATTCATCTTTACAAAAGTCAGTCTCTCCGTATTTTGGGTGGAAAGGCGAGTTCTTCTTGGGTAACTATGGCCCCCAGCCGCACTAAACACCCGCTCTGATGCCACACTACTGGCCAGGCAGGAAGGCTTGTCCAAGCCAAACTTGGCCAGTTGTGCCCACAACACGGGTTTGGCTGCCCAGTAGTTCAGGGGATCTTGGATCTGGGGTGGCAGGGTGCAGTCTAAGTATGCCACCACCTGCTGCTTCAGGTTCTGCTCCATGTCCTGCTGCTGCTGGTGGGTGGTTTCTTCAGTAGGTGGGTGAAGAAAAGTGCTCATTAGAGACTTTAGACTTAAGTTGGCAGAGGAGCGTGAGCGCAGAGGGCCCCCCTGTCAGACCTTCATGAGGATGGACAATGGCACACAACTGACTACATAAGATGTCTCGATAGTAGATGAGTTTATCCTCCCTTTCAGCAGGTGGAAAAAAGGCACCCTGGAGAGCCAGTAGTCATCTTTCTGCCAAATGGCGATAATACGGCTGTCACTACGCAAGGAACTCAGCATGCATCTGGCCATTGGCACAAGGGACTCTGAGGGATTCCCTTCCTCCATCTCAACTGCATACTGCCACAGTGTGTCAGGGTCATCTGCCTAGCCTTCCTCCTCTCCTGTCACTTGTGCAGATAAACCACCCATTTCTGTATACATTGCTTGTGCGTGAATGTCGTCCTCCTCCTCCACAGGGCTCAGGTGGCCATGAGATGTAGGCGCCACTTCTCCTGTCCCCTGGCCAGCCAGATTTCTCAGCATCTGCTCCAGGACATGAAGCAGTGGAATTACGTTGTTCATCCCGTAGTCTTGGCGACTGACAAAGTGGCCTCCTCAAAAGGGCCTGGGCAAATGGCAGGTGTCATGCATGAGCTGCCACTGGCTAACATCGAAGTTACCCAGGGGAGTGCTCCTGTCCGCCTGCATCATCAAGAAATTGTTTACGGCCTTCCTCTACTCATATAGTCGGTCCAACTTGTGAAGGGTGGAGTTCCAACGGGTGGAAACGTACTTATGTAAAAAAAACAAAAAAAACAAAACAATGTGGACACGCCAAAAGCAGTAGTATCACACTACTATTTAACCCCAACAACATAAACAAGGCCTAATGAAATTACTTCTGTATAAAACAATGTGAACACCACAAAATCAGTAGAATTAGATCGCTATTTCACTACAATTACAGAATCAAAGCCTAATGGAATTACTTATGTAAAAAACAAGGTGTAAAACCAAATACATGAAAAAAATATATATAGAGTGCTATTTCACCCCAATTACAGAATCAAGGCTTTATAGAATTACGTATATACAAAACAATGTGGGCACCACAATAGCAGTAGTATTTGACCACTTTTTTTTTACCCAAATTAGTGCAGCAAGATGTAATAGAATGGCTTATCTGTTAACCAAGGGGGACTATCTATGCGCCCCTGCACTCTCCCTATAGTGTGGATAAAGTCTCCCCCATTATCTCCCTAAACTCTCCCTGTGCTGTCCCTGAACTGTTCAAAACTAAAATTTTACGATTAAAGTCATTCCTAATCACTGTCCCTAACACCTGTCACATCTTTCCCTGCACTAGTTCACAGTAAAATGGTGGAGACCGGGCAGGATGAGGCTTTTTATAGGGCTGTGACATCACGCGGGGCTGGCTATCTGCTGATTGGCTGGCTGCACGGGATTATTGGTGCTCCCTCATTCCCGGACTTCTTAATTTCACTTTGCAACATATGCAGCAGCCATTTTAGAAAAAAAATATGATTCCTTACCACGAACCATCAGGAAATTTGGATTTGTGACAACTTCGTCAACTTCAATTTGCTCAACACTAGTTCACACCATGACAAGGCTTTGGCCAAATGTTTCAGGATGAAGATGAACTGATGCACCGGCATCTGAACAACTGCTCCATATTGCGTTCTTTGGTTGGTGCCTCCATTATGCCGGTGGTAATCTGGTTCCAAAGTGTTGAGTTTCGATCTCTTGCACTCTGCAGGGTACTGTTCAAAGATCCTTAGAGAATGGAAAAACCCATCTAATGGGATTAGTAAAATATATATTTATCTTTCTTAGCAGGTTCAGAAGACAAACATGAGTATAAAATTCGACTTCGACGATTACCCAGACGCTTCCACAGATGTCTACACCTACATCCCACCAATCGATGCCGCCCCGTGCCCGGTTTCATCACCCGTCAATAAATACGTAGTTGTCGTAATTTATTCCACAGTTTTCTTACTCAACGTAGTCGGCAACAGCCTTGTGATTCTTGTCCTGCGCTACAACAGGCTGAAGAGATCGTCCACCGACATTTACCTGCTGAACCTGGCCCTTGCTGACCTCCTTTTTTCCATAACGCTCCCCTTCTGGGCTGCATACAAAGGCAGAGAGTGGACATTTGGCATCGCTATGTGCAAAATCGTCTCCATACTGCAAGAAGTCAACTTTTACAGTGGAGTCTTCTTGTTGGCCTGTATAAGTGTAGACCGGTATCTGGCGATCGTCCATGCCACCGAGTTCTTTACAAAGAAGAAACATTTGGTCAAGATTATCACCATCGGCATCTGGATCATTTCATTTGGTCTTTCTTTTCCAACCATTTGGTTTAGAGATGTGTTTGTGTCCTACAAGAGAGGAAATGTTTGTCATGAGAACCTGAAGGAAAATACCGAGGACTGGTTGCTCATCATTAGGATTGGACGCCACGTGATGGGGTTCTTCATACCGTTGCTCATTATGCTTTTCTGTTATGGCTTTGTCATTAAGACCCTTATTAAGACCAGAAATAGCCAGAAGCAACGAGCTATGAAGGTCATCTTTGCTGTATTTTTGGTCTTCCTGATCTGCTGGCTTCCCCACAATATCACCGTCATGGTGGACTCCCTCATGAGGAAAAAACATATCAAAGAAACGTGCTTACTGAGAAATCAGTTGGACACCGCTCTGTACATCACTGAAGTTTTTGGCTTCACCCACAGCTGTATTAACCCAATTCTATATGCATTCATAGGACACAAGTTTCGACACAGTTTCCTGACTATCCTCGCCAACAAGGGAATTATCAGTAAGGACAGACTTTCTAGTTATGGCCGGAGTCTCTCCGTCATGTCCTCATCGGCTCATACATCCACCACAATCTAGAGCTGGTAATGAACTTTTGGATCTACGCTCCTTTCTAGAACTTCTCGAGAGAAAAGGCCACAAATATTGCACTAAAGTCAAAGGAGCTAATATCATGGACTGTGATAAATCATAGGCTGGACCTCTGGATCGGATATTGGAGGGGAGAGTACATGCAGGCTTATTACATGGACTATACCGTGTGCATTCATCCGTGTAAACACCTGCACAGGTTATTTTGTTTTATTAAGAAGAATGTATTGTCAGAAAATTACTCGATTAAATCAACTTTTCATGTTAAACATTTTATAAAAACATTTTTTTCCCCCAACACTTCAGGTCATCATTTCTAATCCAGTAATTTATATAATAAAATATATAATACATATAGTGGCTCACTCTCCCTTAAACTATGGTAGAGGTGCTCTGCTTTTTGGTGACTCACCCCGTCAATGGAAAAGCAATATAAAGATTTTTGAACAGTAAAAACAGGCTCTCACCATCTATATAGTAAGTTCACAATTAAAATACATTTATTTAAAACCTTATATTTTTGACACATTTTTTAAATAATTATATTTTAATTTTAAACTTACTATATAGATGATCATTATTTCTGATGTAAAATAATCCTGAAATCCTGCAGTTTTTAATGACCACTGAGCCTCACAATATGCTGGCCATTCCTGTTCACTAGAAACCAGTCATCTTATCATCACAGGCAGGATTACAATAACACCTAATACCTCTATCTAGATAACATAGGATCTACCATCCATACTAATTGACAAATGAAGGGAGGAATGGTGCTGGCAATGAAGGTGGTTGTAGTCCTAACGTTGACTAATCTCCCTCCCTTGCACTCCCTGGACACTCTTGCAGTGGTTTTAGGGCGCACTCGTTCTTCCCTTTGGGAACACCTTGGAGTTTTGGGGGGCTCCTCCCTGGTGTGGCAGGGTGCAAGGCGGAGAGAGCTGGCGGATGGTGGAGGCAAAGCCCAGGCCCGTTTAGTTACAATAAATAAAGTTTCTCTTACTGAGTAGATGATGGGAGTTACAGAAGAAGGTCTAACAGCAGGCTCAGTAGGATTCTCCAAGAGGTGGCAATGATGGTAGTAGTCCTTTCTGAATATGTCTAGATACAACATGCAATATTCCCAAAATAACCTCAGGCGTTCAAACTCTCAATATACTTTCTGCAGTTCCCAGTCTGTGGGGTGTATTCCTTAGATCTGGATGGTCAGTCCGTCTTAGAACTGTGCTGGGAGCCAGAAGCAATTAACCCTTACCACAAGCAGTAAAGTCTATTGCCATAAACGTGCGTTTAACTTACTGTCTCAGCCCAAGCACGGTCTCGAATTGGGTTTTAACCTCTTGTGTGCTTTCTTTCCTCCCGAGGAGAATCCTTAAAGGTCTTCTGTCACCACAATCATTGTAGAGAAACAGGCTTACCTGCGACATGTGTGCAGGTCAGCAGAAGCTAGCATTCTTGATCCTGTCCACATCTGTGGCTTTTTGTTTGAGCCAACTCCTTTGCTGTGCGCTGCAGTACCCGTCAACCATTCCTGCTCAGCTTCTAGGACAGGCTGCTGGTGGCAAATTTAAATCATTCCCCGAGAACCCCTTTAACAGAGCAGAGCAGCAGCTCAGGCAAGATGGCCGCCCCCATAATCATGGCTAGAAAATAGAATCAAATTCTTAAAAACCTGCAAAAAAAATAAAAAATAAAAACAGATTTGTCAGGACCCTCAATTTACATTACACAGGTCTCCTCCCCTGATAAGGGGGAAAGAAAGTGAGTCGGGCAGGGAGCCACCCCTTTTAGGCTAGGTCTACACAATGACATTTGTCGCACCAATGTCGCGCGACAAATTTAATTATAGTCTATGGTGTCACACTGCAACATGCTGCGATTGCGACAGTCACAAAAAATCCATTAGAAATGGATTTTTCAGCGACTGTCGCGTTGCAGAATGTCGCAGTGCGACACCATAGACCAGGGATGGCCAACCTGAGGCTCTCCAGCTGTTGCAAAACTACAACTCCCAGCATGCCCACACTGCCTACAGCTATTAGTCTACAGCATGGCATGGTGAGAGTTGTAGTTTTGCAGCAGCTGGAGAGCCGCAGGTTGGCCATCCCTGCCATAGACTATCATTCTAAAAATTGACGCGCGACAAATGTTGCAGTGTAGTTGTGCCCTAGGTGTCGCGCCACACATGTCGTCGTGTAGACCTAGCCTTACTCTTCTTCCATTCTTGACTTATTTTTAACCCGTTAATCCCGGAGCAGTGCTGTAGTCTGGTCACCGATATGAGCTGTGCCTCTCCTGCTGTGTGCGGCCGGAACGCCCTCTGCTGTCCGCAGTGCAGCACAAAGCTGTGGTTCTTTTCAGAGCAGGTCATCTCTCCTCTTGGGATTTGTCCAGCACAGTTAAAGGGGAACTCCCACCTCTTAGATGAAAATACCCCTTTTAGGGAAAGGTACATCTGCAGGCCCACATTTATCAAAAGTCTCAACATTTTGGCCAATTGCTAAATTAAAGCTAAGGGTACTTTCACACTTGCGTCAAAGTTTTCAGGTATTAAGTTCCGTCCTAGGGGCTCAATACTGGAAAAAACTGATCAGTTTTATCCTGATGCATTCTGAATGTAAAGCCATCCGTTCAGGATGTCTTCAGTTCAGTCCACGGTATTTGGATGGAGAAAAAAAACGCAGCATGCTGCATGTTTCTCTCCGTCCAAAAATCCTGAACACCTGCCGGAATGCTGGATTCCATTGGAATGTAATAGTGCCGGATCCGGCATTAAAATTGCAGCATTAACGGATCCGGTCTTCCTGTCTGGGCATGCGCAGACCTTTAAATATGTAAAAATGAATAAATACCAGATCCGGTTTTCC
This sequence comes from Bufo bufo, assembly GCF_905171765.1. Classification (NCBI taxonomy): domain Eukaryota; kingdom Metazoa; phylum Chordata; class Amphibia; order Anura; family Bufonidae; genus Bufo; species Bufo bufo. The sequence continues at coordinate 222,728,998 of NC_053395.1, read as the reverse complement.
GGATGACACCGGAGAGACTGATCCGGTATTGCAATGCATTTGTGAGACAGATCCGCATCCGGATCTGTCTACGAATGGTTTCCGTTTGCATACAGATTGCTGGATCCGGCAGGCAGCTCCGGATCACTCTGCCGCAAGTGTGAAAGTAGCCTTAACCTTTTATAAAATTTATGCTTTGACTCATTTGTGACCACAAGTTCCCTTCTTTGTTAAATCCGTCACATCCAGCATCACTGCAATTAAGTGGCCAGGAGGATGCCAGGGTGAGTGTGGAATAGAGCGGCCACTTCCCACAATCAGGGGCATAGCTATAGGGGTCTCAGAGGTCTCAACTGAGACCGGGCCCCCTTTGCCAGTGGCGCACCATCAATTATGTATTGCCATCCTCAGGACAGCCATACAGCTAGGTGCTGAGGCTGGGCAAGGAGCCTGTAGCCTATCAGAGCCCGACACAGGTAGTGCAATGATGTAATCATCATCTGAGGGGGGCAAAAAATTCCCCAGGGCCCCCACCGTCTAAGGGGTTCCCTACTACAGTGCTGCTGAACACCGGGTGAAGCGAGCGGGCGGACAGCTGAAAAGCTGCACTTAAGGCTACTTTCACATCTGCGTTCGGGTGTCCGCTCGTTAGCTCCGTTTGAAGGGGCTCACGAGCGGCCCCGAACGCATCCGTACTGCCCTAATGCATTCTCAGTGGACGTGGATCCGCTCAGAATGCATCAGTCTGGCGGCGTTCAGCCTCCGCTCCGCTCAGCAGGCGGACACCTGAACGCAGCTTGCAGCGTTCGGGTGTCCGCCTGGCCGTGCGGAGGCAAACGGATCCGTCCAGACTTACAATGTAAGTCAATGGGGATGGATCCGTTTGAAGATGACACCATATGGCTCAATTTTCAAACGGATCCGTCCCCCATTGACTTTCAATGTAAAGTCTGGACCGATCCGTTCAGGCTACTTTCACACTTAGAATTTTTTCTACAATATAATGCAGACGGATTCGTTCTGAACGGATCCAAAACGTCTGCATTATAGGAGCGGATCCGTCTGAGCAGACATCAGACGGACCTGCTCTGAACGCAAGTGTGAAAGTAGCCTTAAACTGCAAGCTTGGTGGCCAGTTGATTTTTGAAGAGCTTCTACTGGGATTCCAACTCACAACCATCTACATTAAAGGCAAGAGCCTTAACCATTGAGCTAAAGAGATCAATGTTAAACTGCTGCAAATATATTATGGCCAAAAACCTCAGTAGTAGTTTTCAATGTATTCAGTGTCGGACTGGGGTACCTAGGGCCCACCATGTAAAGTGTATTTTGGGGGCCCACCGTACGGATACATTCAAATATAATAAATAATCTAAAATCAAAGTTAGGGCGAGCACTCAGCACTTGGACCAAATTAATAATGAATAAAATGTATTATAAAATTTTATTAAATCACAATATATCACACGTGTATAATAAAACCATACAAACTAAAATCTAAAAATAAAATGCATGATAAATGCCACATATAGGGATGGTTGAGTAACAGTCTCTTGTATAGCAAAATCACTGGTATAAGTGTAACCAACCAAAGAGTTGTTAGTAATGGTGCGCTTCACTATCCTGTGCGCACATTGGAATAGTTCATGCGTTTGCTAGCTCGTATGTGCTGTTCCAGTGTTCATAAGACAATTAGGCAAATGAGTACAAATTTCGGAAGTAGTGTGTATCCTGGACACTACAGCACACTGCTTGGCAGATTCTATACTTGGCGTCCTGGAAATTTAGATTCTTCTGATTATGATGATGTTTGCATGGCCATAATCGGAAGAATCTAAATTTCCAGGACGCCGAGTATAGAATCTGCCAAGCAGCGTGCTGTAGTGTCCAGGATACACACTACTTCCGAAATCCCGCGAGATCTGGGAACAGCGAACTTCAGTAGCTACAAGCCAGACGCCGGAACTGCTCCACGCTGCCTATCCACCGCATACGTCCATAGAGGCGCCCATAAGATTCAGAGTGGAAGGTAGGAATACTATGCCTGTAAATTGTATGCGATGAGGCATACTATCTAAATGTGCACGACAATTTGACTGTACAACTGGCACTTTGGGACACAAGGGTACGTGTCCGTATAGGAGCAGGAATTGTCTGACTCATTTGCCTAATTGTCTTATGAACACTGGAACAGCACATACGAGCTAGCAAACGCATGAACTATTCCAATGTGCGCACAGGATAGTGAAGCGCACCATTACTAACAACTCTTTGGTTGGTTACACTTATACCAGTGGTTTTGCTATACAAGAGACTGTTACTCAACCATCCCTATATGTGGCATTTATCATGCATTTTATTTTTAGATTTTAGTTTGTATGGTTTTATTATACACGTGTGATATATTGTGATTTAATAAAATTTTATAATACATTTTATTCATTATTAATTTGGTCCAAGTGCTGAGTGCTCGCCCTAACTTTGATTTTAGCTATATTTACTACTAGAGGAGGGGTGTTCCTCTATATTGGGCTAGAAGCACCTAATCCAGAAACCCCGCCTGAGGTGAGCCACCATTATGAGTATACATAATAAATAATCTAACAAGTATTTTATATGAACATATCGAACAAATCGCCAGGACCAGATGGCATACACCTCCGTATCCTAAGAGAATTAAGTAATGTCATAGCCAAACCCTTATTTCTGATATTTGCGGACTCTATACTTATAGGAAGTGTCCTACAGGATTGGCGCATAGCAAATGTGGTGCCAATATTCAAAAAGGGTCCAAAAACAGAACACGGAAACTATTGGCCGGTAAGTTTAACATCTGTCGTGGGTAAACAGTTTGAAGGTTTTCTAAGAGATGCTATGTTAGAGCATCTCAACGGAAATAAGCAAATAACGCCATATCAGCATGGCTTCGTGAGGGATCGGTCATGTCAGACTAATTTAATCAGTTTCTATGAGGAGGTAAGTTCTAGACTTGACAGCGGAGAATCAATGGATGTCGTATATCTGGACTTCTCCAAAGCATTTGACACTGTACCACATAAAAGGTTAGTATATAAAATGAGAATGCTCGGACTGGGAGAAAACATCTGTATGTGGGTAAGTAACTGGCTGAAGGATAGAAAACAGAGGGGGGTTATTAACGGTACACACTCAGATTGGGTCACTGTCACTAGTGGGGTACCTCAGGGGTCAGTACTGGGCCCTATTCTCTTCAATATATTTATTATTGATCTTGTAGAAGGATTGCACAGTAAAGTATCAATTTTTGCAGATGACACTAAACTGTGTAAAGTAATTAACACTGAAGAGGACAGAATACTGTATATATATATATATATACTACAGAGGACAGTATACTGTATATATATACTACCGAGGACAGTATACTGTATATATACTACAGAGGACAGTATACTGTATATATACTACAGAGGACAGTATACTGTATATATACTACAGAGGACAGTATACTATATATACTACAGAGGACAGTATACTGTATATATACTACAGAGGACAGTATACTGTATATATACTACAGAGGACAGTATACTCTATATATACTACAGAGGACAGTATACTCTATATATACTACAGAGGACAGTATACTGTATATATACTACAGAGGACAGTATACTGTATATATACACTACAGAGGACAGTATACTGTATATATATACTACAGAGGACAGTATACTGTATATATACTACAGAGGACAGTATACTGTATATATACTACAGAGGACAGTATACTGTATATACTACAGAGGACAGTATACTGTATATATACTACAGAGGACAGTATACTCTATATATACTACAGAGGACAGTATACTGTATATATACTACAGAGGACAGTATACTGTATATATACTACAGAGGACAGTATACTGTATATATACTACAGAGGACAGTATACTGTATATATACTACAGAGGACAGTATACTGTATATATACTACAGAGGACAGTATACTGTATATATACTACAGAGGACAGTATACTGTATATATACTACAGCGGACAGTATACTGTATATATACTACAGAGGACAGTATACTGTGTATATACTACAGAGGACAGTATACTGTATATATACTACAGAGGACAGTATACTGTATATATACTACAGAGGACAGTATACTGTATATATACTACAGAGGACAGTATACTGTATATATACTACAGAGGACAATATACTGTATATATACTACAGAGGACAGTATACTGTATATATACTACAGAGGACAGTATACTGTATATATACTACAGAGGACAGTATACTGTATATATACTATAGAGGACAGTATACTGTATATATACTACAGAGGACAGTATACTGTATATACACTACAGAGGACAATATACTGTATATATACTACAGAGGACAGTATACTACTACAGATGGATCTGTATAGATTGGATGCTTGGGCAGAGAAGTGGCAGATGAGGTTTAACACTGACAAATGTAAGGTAATGCACATGGGAAGGAATAATGCAAGTCACCCGTACATACTAAATGGTAAAATACTGGGTAACACTGACATGGAAAAGGACCAAGGAATTTTAGTAAACAGCAAACTAAGCTGCAGAAAACAGTGTCAGGCAGCTGCTGCCAAGGCCAATAAGATAATGGGTTGCATCAAAAGGGGCATAGATGCCGGTGATGAGAACATAGTCCTACCACTTTACACATCACTAGTCAGACCACACATGGAGTGCTGCAGGGGCGTTGCTAGGGTCTGAAAACATCCGGGGCACAAGCCCATTGTATCACGCCCCTGTGAAGGCACGCGCCCACCCCATGAAGCCACGCCCCCATGGGCCTTCACAGTAGTTGTTAACCCCTTTCAGCAGTCCCCCCCTTCACAGTAGTTATTAACCCTTTTCAGCAGTCCTCCCTTCAGTGAATGGAGGACTGCTGAAAGGGGTTAATTACTACTGTGAAGGGCCTAGCCGTCTGGGCAACCCTACAGATCATCCCCTCAGTAATCCGTATCCTGCAGTAACTGAACTTTAAATCAGCGCTCATCTCATTACTATCTTGACTTACACACTCAGCTCCAGTAACAGGCAGTGCGGGCGGCGCTCACTCACTGACGTCACGCGCCTGAGCCGCCTAGTGGGAGGAGCAGGCGCGTGACGTCAGTGAGCGAGCGCCACCCGCACTGCATGTTTCCGGAGCTGAGTGTGTAAGTCAAGATAGTAATGAGATGAGCGCTGATTTAAAGTTCAGTTACTGCAGGATACGGATTAGGATGGCGGGGCTGCGCAGCGCAGGAGAGTCAGAGCGGCCGGCCCTGCCAGCAAGGAGCATAGCTAGAACTGACTGGGCCCCACAGCAAAATTTTGTATGGGGCCCCCCCCTCCATGACTATCCTGGCATCCAATATGTACATATGTAAGGGAAAGTTCACATCACATTTTTGCCATCCGTTTGATGTTTACTTTGGAAAATGGGATACAAAAGCGCAGCACACTACGCTGTTGTATCCTGCAAAGTCTGTTAAAAAAAAAACATATACATTAACGTATCATTTTTTTGGATGGTGTCAGTCTGAGTCACCTGTTAACATACAGTACAGACCAAAAGTTTGGACACACTTTCTCATTCAAAGAGTTTTTTTTATTTTCATGACTATGAAAATTGTAGATTCACACTGAAGGCATCAAAACTATGAATTAACACATGTGGAATTATATACATAACAAACAAGTGTGAAACAACTGAAAATATGTCATATTCTAGGTTCTTCAAAGTAGCCACCTTTTGCTTTGATTACTGCTTTGCACACTCTTGGCATTCTCTTGATGAGCTCCAAGAGGTAGTCCCCTGAAATGGTTTTCACTTTACAGGTGTGCCCTGTCAGGTTTAATAAGTGGGATTTCTTGCCTTATAAATGGGGTTGGGACCATCAGTTGCGTTGAGGAGAAGTCAGGTGGATACACAGCTGATAGTCCTACTGAATAGACTGTTAGAATTTGTATTATGGCAAGAAAAAAGCAGCTAAGTAAAGAAAAACGAGTGGCCATCATTACTTTAAGAAATGAAGGTCAGTCAGTCAGCCGAAAAATTGGGAAAACTTTGAAAGTAAGGGCTATTTGACCATGAAGGAGAGTGATGGGGTGCTGCGCCAGATGACCTGGCCTCCACAGTCACCGGACCTGAACCCAATCGAGATGGTTTGGGGTGAGCGGGACCGCAGAGTGAAGGCAAAAGGGCCAACAAGTGCTAAGCATCTCTGGGAACTCCTTCAAGACTGTTGGAAGACCATTTCAGGGGACTACCTCTTGAAGCTCATCAAGAGAATGCCAAGAGTGTGCAAAGCAGTAATCAAAGCAAAAGGTGGCTACTTTGAAGAACCTAGAATATGACATATTTTCAGTTGATTCACACTTGTTTGTTATGTATATAATTCCACATGTGTTAATTCATAGTTTTGATGCCTTCATAGTCATGAAAATAAAGAAAACTCTTTGAATGAGAAGGTGTGTCCAAACTTTTGGTCTGTACTGTATAAATTTTATGTATACATTACCAGGGGTCAGAAACCTTCGGCACTCCAGAGGTTGCGAAACCACAATTCCCAGCATGTTCCATTAATTTCTATGGGAGTTATGAGAAGAGCAGAGCAATAATGCATGCTGGGAGTTGTAGTTTCACAACATCTGGGGTGCCGTAGGTTGCCTACCCCTGCAATAGACTAATGGCAAAACGTGATGTGAAACCGGCCTTAGTGTGCCATGATAGTGCCAAGTGGCAAGCACTAGAGACAGAAAAGGGAGGCTGCAATGTATAGGGCACAGTATACAGGGAGTGCAGAATTATTAGGCAAGTTGTATTTTTGAGGATTAATTTTATTATTGAACAACAACCATGTTCTCAATGAACCCAAAAAACTCATTAATATCAAAGCTGAATATTTTTGGAAGTAGTTTTTAGTTTGTTTTTAGTTTTAGCTATTTTAGGGGGATATCTGTGTGTGCAGGTGACTATTACTGTGCATAATTATTAGGCAACTTAACAAAAAACAAATATATACCCATTTCAATTATTTATTTTTACCAGTGAAACCAATATAACATCTCAACATTCACAAATATACATTTCTGACATTCAAAAACAAAACAAAAACAAATCAGTGACCAATATAGCCACCTTTCTTTGCAAGGACACTCAAAAGCCTGCCATCCATGGATTCTGTCAGTGTTTTGATCTGTTCACCATCAACATTGCATGCAGCAGCAACCACAGCCTCCCAGACACTGTTCAGAGAGGTGTACTGTTTTCCCTCCTTGTAAATCTCACATTTGATGATGGACCACAGGTTCTCAATGGGGTTCAGATCAGGTGAACAAGGAGGCCATGTCATTAGATTTTCTTCTTTTATACCCTTTCTTGCCAGCCACGCTGTGGAGTACTTGGACGCGTGTGATGGAGCATTGTCCTGCATGAAAATCATGTTTTTCTTGAAGGATGCAGACTTCTTCCTGTACCACTGCTTGAAGAAGGTGTCTTCCAGAAACTGGCAGTAGGACTGGGAGTTGAGCTTGACTCCATCCTCAACCCGAAAAGGCCCCACAAGCTCATCTTTGATGATACCAGCCCAAACCAGTACTCCACCTCCACCTTGCTGGCGTCTGAGTCGGACTGGAGCTCTCTGCCCTTTACCAATCCAGCCACGGGCCCATCCATCTGGCCCATCAAGACTCACTCTCATTTCATCAGTCCATAAAACCTTAGAAAAATCAGTCTTGAGATATTTCTTGGCCCAGTCTTGACGTTTCAGCTTGTGTGTCTTGTTCAGTGGTGGTCGTCTTTCAGCCTTTCTTACCTTGGCCATGTCTCTGAGTATTGCACACCTTGTGCTTTTGGTCACTCCAGTGATGTTGCAGCTCTGAAATATGGCCAAACTGGTGGCAAGTGGCATCTTGGCAGCTGCACGCTTGACTTTTCTCAGTTCATGGGCAGTTATTTTGCGCCTTGGTTTTTCCACACGCTTCTTGCGACCCTGTTGACTATTTTGAATGAAACGCTTGATTGTTCGATGATCACGCTTCAGAAGCTTTGCAATTTTAAGAGTGCTGCATCCCTCTGCAAGATATCTCACTATTTTTGACTTTTCAGAGCCTGTCAAGTCCTTCTTTTGACCCATTTTGCCAAAGGAAAGGAAGTTGCCTAATAATTATGCACACCTAATATAGGGTGTTGATGTCATTAGACCACACCCCTTCTCATTACAGAAATGCACATCACCTAATATGCTTAATTGGTAGTAGGCTTTCGAGCCTATACAGCTTGGAGTAAGACAACATGCATAAAGAGGATGATGTGGTCAAAATACTCATTTGCCTAATAATTCTGCACGCAGTGTAGTATAGGGGGTACAGTACAGGACAAGGGGGGGTGCACAGTGCAGCATAGGGGGTACAATGCAGCATAGAGGGCACAATACAGAGCAGGGGGCACACACAGTGCAGCATGGGGGGCACAGTGCATTATAGGGGGTACAGTACAGGGCAGGAGGCACACACAGTGCAGCAGAGGGCAGGGGGCAGAATACAGCATGGGGTGCACAGTACAGGGCAGGGGGCAAAATACAGCATAGGGGTTACAGTACAGAGCAGGGGGCACACACAGTGCAGCAGAGGGCAGGGGGCAGAATACAGCATGGGGGGCACAGTACAGGGCAGGAGGCACACACAGTGCAGCAGAGGGCAGGGGGCAGAATACAGCATGGGGTGCACAGTACATGGCAGGGGGCACACACAGTGCAGCATGGAGGGGTACAGTACAGGGCAGGAGGTATACACAGTGCAGCATGGGGGGGTACAGTACAGGGCAGGGGGAACACACAGTGCAGCATAGGGTGTACAGTACAGGGCAGGGGGCAGAATACAGCCAAAACATGCACCTAGAAATGCTCAATTCACATGTCCTACCTCAGGAGATGATTGTTCCTAGTGGGCAAAAGGACCTTTCATGATGTCAGGAGCACATGATCAGTCACATGAGTGGGCGGAGTCAGGCTCCGGGCTGTGCAGGAGATTGTGTGGAAATGACTGCCAGCATAACATTCGAGGCACTGGTCAAAACATCCGGGGCTCAAGCCCCGAATGTTTTGCCCTAACGACGCCCCTGGAGTACTGTATACAGATCTGGGCTCCTGTGAACAAGGCAGACATAGCAGAGCTGGAGAGGGTTCAGAGGAGGGCAACTAAAGTAATAACTGGAGGGGGGGGGACTACAGTACCCTGAAAGATTATCTAAATTAGGGTTATTCACTTTAGAAAAAAGACGACTGAGGGGAGATCTAATTACTATGTATAAATATATCAGGGGTCAGTACAGAGATCTCTCCCATCATCTATTTATCCCCAGGACTGTGACTGTGACGGGGACATTCTCTGCGTCTGGAGGAAAGAAGGTTTGTACACAAACATAGAAGAGGATTCTTTACGGTAAGAGCAGTGAGACTATGGAGCTCTCTGCCTGAGGAGGTGGTGATGGTGAGTACAATAAAGGAATTCAAGAGGGGCCTGGACGTATTTCTGGAGCGTAATAATATTACAGGATATAGCTACTAGAGAGGGGTCGGGGATCCAGGGAGTTATTCTGATGCCTGATTGGAGTCGGGAAGGAATTCTACCTCACAGTTTTTTTTTGCCTTCCTCTGGATCAACTTGCAGGATAACAGGTCGAACTGGATGGACAGAGGGCTTTTTTTTGGCCTTATAAACTACACTGCTCAAAAAAATAAAGGGAACACTTAAACAACACAATGTAACTCCAAGTCAATCACACTTCTGTGAAATCAAACTGTCCACTTAGGAAGCAACACTGAGTGACAATCAATTTCACATGCTGTTGTGCAAATGGGATAGACAACAGGTGGAAATTATAGGCAATTAGCAAGACACCCCCAATAAAGGAGTGGTTCTGCAGGGGGTGACCACAGACCACTTCTCAGTTCCTATGCTTCCTGGATGATGTTTTGGTCACTTTTGAATGCTGGCGGTGCTTTCACTCTAGTGGTAGAATGAGACGGAGTCTACAACCCACACAAGTGGCTCAGGTAGTGCAGCTTATCCAGGATGGCACATCAATGCGAGCTGTGGCAAGAAGGTTTGCTGTGTCTGTCAGCGTAGTGTCCAGAGCATGGAGGCGCTACCAGGAGACAGGCCAGTACATCAGGAGACGTGGAGGAGGCCGTAGGAGGGCAACAACCCAGCAGCAGGACTGCTACCTCCGCCTTTGTGCAAGGAGGAACAGGAGGAGCACTGCCAGAGCCCTGCAAAATGACCTCCAGCAGGCCACAAATGTGCATGTGTCTGCTCAAACGGTCAGAAACAGACTCCATGAGGGTGATATGAGGGCCCGACATCCACAGGTGGGGGTTGTGCTTACAGCCCAACACCGTGCAGGACGTTTGGCATTTGCCAGAGAACACCAAGATTGGCAAATTCGCCACTGGCGCCCTGTGCTCTTCACAGATGAAAGCAGGTTCACACTGAGCACATGTGACAGACGTGACAGAGTCTGGAGACGCTGTGGAGAACGTTCTGCTGCCTGCAACATCCTCCAGCATGACCGGTTTGGCATTGGGTCAGTAATGGTCTGGGGTGGCATTTCTTTGGAGGGCCGCACAGCCCTCCATGTGCTCGCCAGAGGTAGCCTGACTGCCATTAGGTACCGAGATGAGATCCTCAGACCCCTTGTGAGACCATATGCTGGTGCGGTTGGCCCTGGGTTCCTCCTAATGCAAGACAATGCTAGACCTCATGTGGCTGGAGTGTGTCAGCAGTTCCTGCAAGACGAAGGCATTGATGCTATGGACTGGCCCGCCCGTTCCCCAGATCTGAATCCAATTGAGCACATCTGGGACATCATGTCTCGCTCTATCCACCAACGTCACGTTGCACCACAGACTGTCCAGGAGTTGGCAGATGCTTTAGTCCAGGTCTGGGAGGAGATCCCTCAGGACACCGTCCGCCACCTCATCAGGAGCATGCACAGGTGTTGTAGGGAGGTCATACAGGCACGTGGAGGCCACACACACTACTGAGCCTCATTTTGACTTGTTTTAAGGACATTACATCAAAG